>NC_137341.1:19641345-20142500 GCF_965287045.1 Carcharhinus amblyrhynchos | reverse complement strand
AGCATCCAGGGCAAATAAATTAAAAAGCAGGACCTCAAAAGTAGCCTCAGGATTACTCCCACTGCCATGTACCGAGATTGGTAATAGGAAAATAAACAAGATGAATGAGTGACTGGAGAGATGGTGTAGGGAGGGGGAAGGGGGGGAGCGAGAGAGGAAGGGAGGGGGGAGAGAGAGAGGGGGGAGGTGGGGAAGGGAGGGGGGAGAGAGAGAGGGGGGAGGTGGGGAAGGGAGGGGGAGAGAGAGAGGGGGGAGGTGGGGAAGGGAGGGGGGAGAGAGAGAGGGGGGAGGTGGGGAAGGGAGGGGGAGAGAGAGAGAGGGGGGAGGTGGGGAAGGGAGGGGGGAGAGAGAGAGGGGGGAGGTGGGGAAGGGAGGGGGGAGAGAGAGAGAGGGGGGAGGTGGGGAAGGGAGGGGGGAGAGAGAGAGGGGGGAGGTGGGGAAGGGAGGGGGGAGAGAGAGAGGGGGGAGGTGGGGAAGGGAGGGGGGGAGGGGGGAGGGGGGGAGAGAGAGAGGGGGGAGGTGGGGAAGGGAGGGGGGAGGGGGGAGGGGGGGAGAGAGGGGGGGGGAGAGAGGGGGGAGGTGGGGAAGGGAGGGGGGGAGGGGGGAGGGGGGGAGGAGAGGGGGGGGGGAGAGAGGGGGGAGGTGGGAAGGGAGGGGGGGAGGGGGGAGGGGGGGAGAGAGGGGGGAGGTGGGGAAGGGAGGGGGGAGGGGGGAGGGGGGGAGAGAGGGGGGGGGTGGGGAAGGGAGGGGGGGAGAGAGGGGGGGGAGGGAGGGGGAGGGGGGGGAGGGGGGGGAGGGAGGGGGGAGGGGGGGGAGGGAGGGGGGAGGGGGGGGAGGGGGGAGAGAGAGAGGGGGGAGGGGGGAGAGGGAGGGGAGGGAGGGGGGAGGGGGGAGAGAGGGGGGAGAGAGAGGGGGGGAGAGAGGGGGGGGAGGGGGGAGAGAGAGAGGGGGGGGAGGGGGGAGAGAGAGAGGGGGGGGAGGGGGGAGAGAGGGGGGGAGGGGGGAGAGAGGGGGGGGAGGGGGGAGAGAGGGAGAGGGGGGGAGGGGGGAGAGAGGGAGAGAGATGGGGGGAGGGGGGAGAGAGGGAGAGAGATGGGGGGAGGGGGGAGAGAGAGAAGGGGGGGAGGGGGGAGAGAGGGAGGGGGAGAGAGAGAGGGGGGGAGGGGGGGAGAGAGGGAGGGGGAGAGAGAGGGGGGGAGGGGGAGAGAGAGAAGTGGGGGGGAGGGGGGAGAGAGAGAGGGGGAGGGGGGAGAGAGAGAGTGGGGGGGAGGGGGGAGAGAGAGAGGGGGGGAGGGGGGAGAGAGAGAGGGGGGGAGGGGGTAAGAGAGGGGGGGGAGGGGGGGGAGAGAGGGGGGAGGGGGGAGAGAGAAGGGGGGGGAGGGGGAGAGAGAGGGGGGGAGGGGGGAGAGAGAAGGGGGGAGGGGGGGAGAGAGGGGGGGAGGGGGAGAGAGAGGGGGGGAGGGGGGAGAGAGAGAGTGGGGGGGAGGGGGGAGAGAGAGAGTGGGGGGGAGGGGGGAGAGAGAGAGGGGGGAGAGGGGGGAGAGGGGGGGAGGGGGGAGAGAGAGAGAGGGGGGGAGGGGGTAAGGGAGAGAGAGGGGGGGAGGGGGGAGAGAGAGAGGGGGGGAGGGGGGAGAGAGAGAGGGGGGGAGGGGGAGAGAGAGAGAGGGGGGGAGGGGGGAGAGAGAGAGAGGGGGGAGGGGGGAGAGAGAGAGAGGGGGGGAGGGGGGAGAGAGAGATGGGGGGAGGGGGAGAGAGAGATGGGGGGGAGGGGGGGAGAGAGGGGAGGGGGGAGAGAGGGGGGGAGGGGGAGGGGGGGAAGGGAGGTGGGGAGAGAGGGGGGGAAGGGAGGTGGGGAGAGAGGGGGAGGGGGAGAGAGGGGGAAGGGGAAGGGAGGGGAAGGGGGGAGGGGGAGAGGGGAGGAGGAGGGGGAAGGGGGAAGAGGGGAGGGGGAAGGGGAAGGGGGGGAGGAGGGGAAGGGAGGGGGGAGAGGGGGGGAGAGGAGGGGGAGGGGAAGGGGGGAGGAGGAGGGGGAGGGGGAAGGGGGGGAAGAGGAGGGGAGGGGAGGGGGAAGAGGAGGGGGGATGGGAGGGGGGAAGGGGGGGAAGGGGAGGGGGAGGGGAGGGAAAGGGGGGAAGGGAAGGGGGAGGGGGGGGGGAGGGAGGGGGGAAGGGGGGGAGGAGGGGCGGGGCAGGGGGGGGGAGGGGGGGCGGGGGGACGGGGAGGGGGGAAGAGGGAGGGAAGGGGAGGGGAGGGGGGGGGAAGGGGGAGGGAGGGCGGAGAGGGAGGGAAGGGGTGGGAGGGGAGGGGGGGAAGGGGAGGGGGGAGGGGGGAGAGGGGGAAGGGGAGAGAGGGGGGGAAGAGGGCGTGGGAGGGGGAAGGGGGGGAGAGGGGGACGGGGGAGGGGGAAGGGGGGAGAAGGGGACGGGGGAGGGGGGGAAGAGGGAGGAGGGGGGAACAGGGGAGGGGAGAGGGGGAATGGGAGAGGGGGAATGGGGGGAGGGGGGAGGGAGGGAGGGATGGAGGGGGGAAGGGGGAGGGAGGTGGGGGAGAGGGGAAGGGAGGGGGAGGGAGAGGGCGGGAGGAGGGGGGAGGAGGGAGGGGGAGGGAGGGGAGGGGGAGGGAGGGAGGGAGGGTGTGGGGGGGAGAGGGAGAGGGAGGGGGGAGAGGAGGGAGAGGGAGGGGGAGAGGGAGGGGGGAGAGGGAGGGGGGAGAGGGAGGGGGGAGGGGGGAGGGGGAGGGTGGGGAAGAGTGTGGGGGTGGGGGAGGGGGTGGGGAGGGAGGGGTGGGGGTGGGATAGGGGGTGGGGGGCGGGTGGTGTGGTGGGGCAGAGGGGGGAGGGGGAGCGGGGTGTGGTGGGGGGAGGGGTGAGGGGGGTTGTGGTGGGGGGAGGGGTGAGGGGTGAGAGGGTGGGAGGGGATGTGGGGGTGATGCAGGGGTGGGGTGGGAGGGGGTGTGGGGGGAGTGGGGAGGGGGGGTGTTGGGCGGGTGGGGTTTTGGGTTGCTGGTTGTGTGAGTGGGGGGGCGGGGAGGGGGATGGGGGGATGGAGAGGTGGTGGGGGTGGGGGGTGGGGGTGGGAGTGGGTCCCAGAATCACCGTTTCAGGAAAGGGTTGGAAGGGGTCATTTTGGCCTTATCTACCTTTCATGTTGGGGTGCCCATTGTTTTAATGGGGTTGTGAAAGCTGGTATGTAGGCTGTGCTTTCCATGTCCTCTTTCCTGCCTTCCTCCATGTTGCAGCTAAGGGAGTGCCCATCCTGAGTGGGACTGGCAAGAGGATAGGAGGACAGCACTGCCATTCTCACACTCCACAGTGATGAGGTGCCAGGCGGGTGCGGTGGATTCCCCATTGGTGGCATGAACCGACTATGTGGGTGAATGGTGAAATTTATTGCCAAGCATTCAAATCAAAATGGTGACTTATCTGCACTGGTGCCTATGTTCACCTATGCCACTAAGTGCCTTTGTTTTCTTAATGTTCCTTACCCTCTCACCACACCTAGATGTCTCCCTTGGCTGATGGGGCACTGTAGTGGTGGCAACAACTCCTTGGACAGAAGGCAAGGGGGTTTCTCCAGTCAACCTTGCACTCTGAAGAGGGCTGCTACCTTCCCCTTCTGATACTTGTGACTCTGCCTTTGCAGCTCCAGCAGCTGTATGATGACCGGGTCCAGGGTCACATCATCGGCGTGCGGCTCAGCAGAGTCCTGGGCTCTGAATACTACAGTGCAGAAGAGGCCCTTTGACCCACTGAGTCTGCACTGACACAAGAAATGCCCTGACCTGCCCACATAATCCGACTTGCCAGCATTTGGCCTATAGCCTTGAATGTTATGATGTACCAAGTACTCATCCAGGTACTTTCTAAAGAATGTGAAGCATCCTCCACCACCACCTTCCCAGACAGTGCACTCCTGACCATCACCACTCTGAATAAAAACATTTTTCATCACCCTATTAACCTACCTTTCTGCCTTCAGAGATCTGTGGACAAACATGCCAAGGTCCCTTTGTTCCTCGGAACTTCACAGTGTCAGACCTTTCATAGTATACTTCCTTGTCAAATTATTCTTTCCAAAGCGTATCACCTCACACTTTTCAAAGTTAAATTTCATCTGCCACTTATCCACCCATTTGATCATCTCGTCTATACCTTCCTGTAACCCAAGACACTCAACCTCACTGTTAACTACCTGGCTGATCTTTGTGTCATTGACAAACTTACTGATCCTACCCATCACATAGTCATCCATGTTATTTATATAAATGAAACTGGAGGTGGATACACTCTTGTCTGAAGTGGTCATGGCAGCGATGAATGTCATGATGCTGGAGTTGGATTTGCTGTCAGGAGTCACCTTGTTCGGAAACTTGCTAGTCCACCCAAGGGTCTGAACGACCGGCTTATGATATAAGAACATAAGAAATAGGAGCAGGAGTAGGCCAACTAGCCCTTCGAGCCTGCCCCGCATTCAATAAGATCATGGCTGATCTGTCGTGGCTCAGTTCCACTTTCCCGCCCTCTCCCCATAACCCTTAATCCCCTCTCTTATCAAAAACCCATCAACCCGCGTCTTAAAAATATTTAGCGAGGCAGCCTCCACCACTTCAACGGGCAGAGAATTCCAGAGATTCACCACCCTTTGAGTGAAGAAGTTCCTCCTCAACTCCGTTCTAAACTACCCCCCCTTTATCTTGAGGCTGACATTACAGCTTCTGCTACAGAACAGAAGTCAAGCCATCCTGATCAGCACCTATGAACGACTCAGATGAGATGAAAGACGAGTTCTACGAAGAACTAAACGCCCTGCTGTCAGCAGTGAGCAGTACTGACAAGCTGATCTTGCTTGACAATTTCAATGCAAAAGTGACTCTGCTACCTGGCAGGGAGTCACTGGGGGCATGGAGTGGGCAAGTGTAACGATAACAGCCTAATCTTAACGAAGACCTGTCCATCAAACAACCTCCTCATCACAACCTTCCATCAGCCTACCCGTAACAAGACCTCTTGGATGCACCCCCGCTGTAAGCATTGGCGTCTTATCGACTATGTCATTGTCAGGAGAAAAGACAGGCAGGGTGTCAGAGTAACCAAGGCCATGTGTGGTGCTGACTGCTGGACAGATCACAGGCTCATCGTCTCCAAAATAAGGCTCTGCGTTAGACCCAAGAGGCAACCACAAGGAAGCAAGATTATGAAAAGAATCAATGCAGCCAAGCTAAAGAACCCCAACATAGCTTTAACACTGGCTGAAGACTTAGGAATCAAGCTTGCTGACATACATCTCGCAGGTAGTGTTGAGGATGACTGGGAACGCTTCCGGGATGCTGCCCATACATCTGCACTGAAGATGCTTGGGTCCTCTACCCGCAAGCAGCAGGACTGGTTCGATGAGAATGATGAAGAGATACAGGCTCTACTTGTTGAAAAGCACTGTCTTCGTCTGGCCTGTCAGAACGACCCATCTCCAGCTGCCAAGAGAAATGCTTTTATCAGTGCTCGCAGGACAGTCCAGAATAAACTGCGTAAAATGCAGGATGCCTGGCTGAGCACCAAGGCAGATGAAATACAGGGATACGCTGACAGAAACAACTTGAAGCGGTTCTATGAAGCCCTCAACACTCTCTATGGACCTCAGTCTCTCGAGAGTTCCCCCCTCCTGAGTACAGATGGTACAACTCTCATTACAGAGAGGGCTCAAATCTTGCAGAGATGAGCTGACCACTTTGAAGCTGTCCTCAACTGACCGTCATCTATTAACAATGAGGCAATAGACAGGATTCCCCAGGTTGATATCAACAGCGCCATGGATGACCCACCGGTTGCAGCCAAAGTCATTAAAGTTGTCAGTCAGCTATCCAGTGGCAAAGCCCCAGGGGCAGATGCCATACCCACAGAGATCTACAAAGCTGCTGGTCTTGTACTTATCGAGAAGTTCACCGAGTTGTTCCAGTCCTTTTGGAAGCAAGGACCCATTCCTCAGGAACTTAAAGATGCTTCCATCGTACACCTCTACAAGAGGAAGGGCAATCGGCAAGTATGCGACAATCACTGAGGAATCTCGCTGCTCTCCATCACAGGAAAACCCTCGCAAGAATCCTGCTGAATCGTCTGGTCACTCATCTGGAGCTGGGCCTGCTTTCAGAGTCACAGTGTGGCTTCTGCAAAGGTCGTGGGACTATTGACATGATTTTTGCTGCACGCCAACTTCAGGAGAAGTGTTAGGAGCAGAATCGTGAACTCTACTGAGGGGCTGATTGTGGACAAGTCCCCAGGACCGGATGGAATACATCCGAGGGTTCTGAAAGAAATGGCGGAGGTGATAGTGGATGCCTTGGTGGTTATTTTCCAGACGTCGCTGGATTCCGGGGAAGTGCCGGAAGATTGGAAAACGGCTAATGTTACGCCGTTGTTTAAGAAGGGTGCCAGGCAAAAGGCGGGGAATTATAGGCCGGTTAGTTTAACGTCTGTGGTAGGTAAAATGTTAGAATCCATCATTAAGCAGGAAATTGCGAGGCATCTTGAAGGGAATTGCTTGATAGGGCGGACGCAACATGGTTTCATTAAAGGGAAGTCGTGTCTGACAAATTTACTGGAGTTCTATGAGGATGTGTCTAGGGCAGTGGATAGAGGAGAGCCGGTGGATGTGGTCTTTCTGGATTTTCAGAAGGCGTTTGACAAGGTACCTCACAAGAGGTTATTGCAGAAGGTCAGGGGACACGGAGTTGGGGGTAGGGTGTTAGCGTGGATAGAGGATTGGTTGTCAAATAGGAGGCAGAGAGTGGGGGTCAATGGGTGCTATTCGGATTGGCGGATGGTGACTAGTGGGGTGCCCCAGGGGTCGGTGCTGGGGCCTCAGCTATTTACCATTTATATAGATGATCTGGAGGAGGGAACCGAGTGCAGGGTGTCGAAATTTGCTGATGACACCAAGATTGGGGGAACGGCAAATTGTGCGGAGGGTGTGGAGAGTCTGCAGAAGGATCTAGATAGGCTGGGCGAATGGGCCAGGAAATGGCAAATGGAATTTAATGTTGGCAAGTGTGAGGTGGTCCACTTTGGTAGGAAGAATGGTAGGAAGGACTATTACTTACGTGGCGAAAAACTGCAGCAGGCGACGGTGCAGAGGGACCTCGGGGTCCTTGTGCATGAATCGCAAAAACCCAGCTTGCAGGTGCAGCAGGTGGTCAGGAAGGCGAATGGGATGCTGGCCTTCATAGCGAGGGGGATTGAATATAAAAGTAGGGAGGTCTTGCTGCAGCTGTATAGGGCATTGGTGAGGCCGCAGCTGGAGTACTGTGTGCAGTTTTGGGCGCCGCACCTGCGCAAGGATATTTTGGCCCTGGAGGGAGTGCAGAGGAGGCTTACTAGGCTGATGCCGGAGTTGAGGGGATTGAGCTATGAGGAGAGGCTGAATAAACTAGGCTTGTACTCGTTAGAGTTTAGAAGAATGAGGGGAGATCTCATTGAGACGTATAAGATGATGAATGGGATGGATAGGATAGAGGTGGAGAGACTCTTCCCGCTCAAAAAAGACAGTAGGACTAGGGGGCACAGCCTCAAGATAAAGGGGAGGCGGTTTAGAACGGAGTTGAGGAGGAACTTCTTCACTCAAAGGGTGGTGAATCTCTGGAATTCTCTGCCCGTTGAAGTGGTGGAGGCTGCCTCGCTAAATATTTTTAAGAAGCGGGTTGATGGGTTTTTGATAAGAGAAGGGATTAAGGGTTATGGGGAGAGGGCGGGAAAGTGGAACTGAGCCACGACAGATCAGCCATGATCTTATTGAATGGCGGGGCAGGCTCGAAGGGCTAGATGGCCTACTCCTGCTCCTATTTCTTATGTTCTTATGTTCTTATGTACACAACCTTTGTTGACCTCGCAAAAGTCTTCGACACTGTAAGCCGACAAGGCTTGTGGAAGATCATGTCAAAGTTCGGCTGCCCCCCCCCCAAATTCATTCAGATGGTACGCCAATTCCACGATGGCATGATGGCCACAATACTGGATGGCAGAGAATCCTCTGAGGCATTCCCAGTCACCAATAGCGTCAAACATGGCATCCACACTATTCAGCATGTTTACTGTTATGCTGAATGATGCCTTCCAGGACAGTGTTGCTGGAATCAGAGTGGATGGGAAACTCTTCAATCTGAGGAGACTTCAAGCTATTACCAAAGTGAAGGAGACTGTTCTGAGAGACTTCGTCTTTGCCGATGACTGCACCCTGTAAACTGGCTCAGAGCCAGAGATGCAAGTCAGTATGGATAAATTTTCCACGGCTTGTGACAACTTTGGACTCACCATCAATGTTAAGAAGACCAAAGTCATGCACCAGCTGCTCCTCATGCACTGTACACAGAACCCATAATCACAATCAAAGGACAGAAGCTACAGGCAGTGGATCAGTTCACTTGGCAGCATCCTGTCCTAAGAAGTGACTATTGATACAGAAGTTAACTGCAGAATAGCAAAGGCAAGTTCTGCTTTCGGTGGACTGCGCTCCACTGTATGGGAACATCGAGGAATCAGCCCAGCAACAAAACTGAAGATCTACAGTGCCACGGTACTCACTACCCTCCTGTATGCCTATGAAACGTGAACTGAGTATTGAAGGCATGCAAGACAGCTCAATCATTTCCACGTGACTTGTCTTCGTAGAATATTACGCATTAGATGGCAAGACAAAGTGCCAGACACTGAAGTTCTCTCTAGAGCAAGTCTACCATCAGTCTACACACTGCTGATGAGAGCGCAGAGCCGGTGGGCAGGTCATGTCATCTCTATGGCAGACGAGTGCATACCCAAGCAGCTTCTTTTTGAGGAACTCTCTGCTGGAAGACGTTCGCATGGAGGGCAGAAGAAATGTTTCAAAGACACACTCAAGGCGTCCCTGAAGTCGCTTGACATAGACACGACCACCTGGGAAACGCTGGCATAAAACCGCCCTACTTGGCGCTACCTCATTCACATAGGCTATCAAGCTTACGAAGCAAGGTATATTGCTGAAGCACAACTTAAATGTGAGCTGCGCAAGTCCAGAGCCACCAGCGCAACAACTACAGTGCCTACACAAGTCTGTCCAATATGTTCCAGGACATTCCATGTCCGAATTGGCCTGATCAGTCATCTTTGGACACACTGCAACCAGCGTCAAAATGACTAATGGTGTTGAGGTCCTCATTGATGATGATGGACGAACAACAACAATAAATGACAAACAATAGGGGGTCCAACATGGATCCCTGTGGTAAGCCACTGGTCACTGGCCTCCAATCACTAAAGCAGCCAACTGTCACCACCCTTTGTCTCCTACCGCTAAGCCAATTATGAATCCAACTTGACAGATCACCTTGTATCCCGTGTGCATTAGCCTTCTTAATAAGTGTCCCATGTGGGACTTTGTCAAAGGCTTTGCTGAAATCTATGTAAACTACATCAACTGCACTACCCTCATCCACACACTTGGTTACATGCTCAAAAAATTCAATCAAGTTTGTTAGGCATGCTCTCCCACTGACAAAGCCATGCTGACTATCCCTGATCAAACCTTGCCTCTCCAAATGGAGATAGATTCTCTCCTTCAGAATCTTCCCCAATGGCTTCCCAACCACAGACTCACTGGTCTGTAGTTCCGTGGCTTGTCACTACAACCTTTCTTAAATAGTGGGACCATATCAACTGTTCTCCAGTCCTTGGCACTTTCCCAGTGGAATTAAAAATTTGGTTCGGAACCCCTGCAATTTCCTCCCTTGCTTCCCACAATAACCTGGGACATAATTCATCCGGATCTGGAGTTTTGTCCACTTTTAAGCCTGCCAATATCTCCAATACTTTGTCACCCCCTATGATAATTTTCTTTAGAGCCTCACAGTCTCTGTCCCTGAGTTCCATAACGACATCCTTATTCTCATGTTGCCTGATGAGGCAACATTTCTTCATTCAGTGATGAACCTATGGAATTCTCTACCACAGAAAGCTGTAGAGCCCAGGTCACTGAATATATTTAAGAAGGAAATAAATAGATTTTTAGACACTGAAGGGATAAGAGAGAAAGTGCAGGTATATGGCATTAAGATGGAAGATCAATGGTCATATTTAATGGTAGAGCAGACCTGAAGGGCCAAATGGCCTACTTCTGCTTCTATTTTCCATATCCTAGGGATGATAAATTATGTGAAAAGATTGTTGAAACAGTGGTTGTTCACCTTAAAGAAAAGAAGGTTGAGAAGAGATTTGATGAAGGTGCGAGGGATCTGAACAGAATAGATCAGGAGAAACTGTTCCCATTGGTTGAAAGGGAGAGAACCAGGGGACAGATTTAAGGCACTTGGCAAAAGAGCCAAAGGTGACATAGGTGAAAACTTTTTTACACAGAGTGTTAGGATCTAGAATGTCCTGCATGTGAGTATGGTGGAGGCAGACTCAATCTTAGTTTTCAAAAGGGAATTGGAAAATTGTTTTTCTGAGGTGACAGGGAAAAGGCAAATGAGCAGAATAACTGAGTAACTCCTATAGAGAACTGAAATGGAAAGTGTAATAACTCAGAAAGCCAGACTGGAAAGGGATAATATTTATTGTTAAACACAAAATAAAGCCACTACTACACACATGTCATCGAAACAATAGTTCTGGACACAATTTTTCGGTGACTGCCTTATAAAGGGTTCATGTGATGAGTTCCACTTGGGCAGGACATTGCCCGTCACCAAGGGAACTCATATTCAATGAGCCCCATAGGGAAATCAATTAAATGAAAGCAAACTGGATGCTGAAATCTGAAACAAAAAAACAGAAAATATTGGAAAATCTCAGCAGATCTGACAGCAGCTGTAGAGAGGGAATAGAACTAATGTTTGGAGCCTGGATGACCCTTCCTCTCTCCACAAGATGCTGTCAGACCTGCTGAGATTTCCTAGCATTTTCTGAGATCAATTAGATATTGCCCATGGAACTCATGAGGGTATCACAGACATTATGGACAAAATGACTTCCTTCTGAGTTGCCAGCATTCTCTGATTCTACGTCCAGAGCGTAGTAAGAATGTGGAACTTGTTACCACAAGGAATTGAAGTGACAAGCATGAACAGATGACGTTTAAAGGAATAAATAGTTATACTGATGTAGTTGGTTGAAGAGGGTTGGAATAGAAAGCGCATGTGGAATATCAACACTGCTAGGCGGTACATTAGGCTTCTCAGCATCGTTTACATTCTTTGTGCGGATTGAGGGGTACAAAAAGCAAATATTAGGACGATTACGGTAGTTTTTGGTGACATGCGCCTCTCTTCGGAGAAGAACGGGGGAAGGTTGGCGCTTCGCACGGAGATCTCGCGCGAGGTTTGAGAAGAGGGAGACAAGCGGAGCAGGTAATTAGGACTGGCCGGGTTCAGGTGGACAGGTAATTAGGACTGGCCGGGTTCAGGTGGACAGGTAATTAGGACTGGCCGGGTTCAGGTGGACAGGTAACTCGGACAGGCCGGGGTTAGAACCCGCAGTCACTGGGCCAGCTCAGCGGGGATGGCTTATAGACGGAAGCCTGTGGCTTTTCTGAGGTAAAATTGGTGGCGGTCCCTCAGCGGGCCTGGGACTTGCCCATAGCCCCTCAGCCCCAGGAGAGGCCGGTCCCGTTGTTCAGTAGGACTCCCGCACAGGTCGTCCTGGCTAGGTTTCTCGTTGCTTGTTTGTTCGCTGCCAAGTTATAGAATCCTACAGTACAGAAGGAGACCATTTGGCCCATCGAGCCTGCACTGACACCAATCTCACCCAAGCCCTATCCCTGCAATCTCACACATTTATCCTGTATAAGAACAGGAAGCAGGAGTAGGTCATCTGGACCCTCGTGCCTCTCTGCCATTCAATACGATCATGCTGTGGAGATGCTGGTGTTGGACTACAGTGGGCAGAGTAAGAAGTCTCACAACTCTAGGTTGAAGTCTAGCAGGTTTATTGGAATCATGAGCTTTCGGAGTACTGCTCCCAGGAACATGATTCCAAATAAACCTGTTGGACTTTAACCTGGTGTTGTGAAACTTCTTACAATAAGATCATGGCTGATCATTTTGTGGACTCAGTTCCACTTACCCACCCTTAGTTCCTTTACTGTTTGAAAATTTATCTATCCTTGCCTTAAAAACATTCAGTGGGGTAGCCTCAATTGCTTCACTGGGCAGGGAATTCCACATTCACAATCCTGTCGGTGGAGAAATTCCTCCTCAACTCAGCCCTAAATCTGCTCCACATCATTTTGAGTCCATGCTCCCTTGTTCTAGTTTCACCTGCTAATAGAAACAGCCTCCCTGTTTCTATCTTATCTATTCCCTTCATAATTCTCCATGTTTCTATTAAATTCCCGAGAGTAAAGTCCCTGCCAATTCACTTTCTCATAAGCTAACCTTCTCAACTCTGGAATCAACCTAGTGAATCCCCTTTTCACCCCCGGTAGTGCCAGTACTTCCTTTCTCAAGTAAGGAGACCAAAACAGTACGTAGCTCATCAAGAATTGAAGATTGTTATTTTTTTGGGATGGTTTGTTTGTCAAGTGAGCAATTAGAGAATTCTTTTTGCAGAGAATTGTTTAATAAAAGATTTGTCTTCTAATAGCATTCAAAATTTTCATATTTATTTGCTGTATAGGATGAAACATTATTCCAAAGACTTGTGAAGTTATCTGGTAAGAGACCAAGGAAAAATAGAATTGAATTTCTTGTGTAGAGCTATCTGATTAGAGTTGGGATAGTGAGTAAATGCTGCAGTTTTTCTTACTGTCAGTTGGTCATGCTGTAGCTCGTTGCTTCTGATTCTTATATAGCAGTGCCTGCTGGACATAAGTGTGCTCACACGTTGGCAGCATTTTCAACTGAGTGTTTCTTTGATCGAATGAATTACAAACCATGTGAAGAATACCACCTTGGAAGAAATACTGATACATGAACCAGCGCCTGCCAAAATATAACTCAGCAAACAGTTTTTTTAAATACGGCAGAAAGACTTGCATTTCTATGGCACGTTTTATGACTGAAATATTTTTGAAGTAAACTCCCACAAACAACAGCAGTGTCGTAGTGACCCTGGTACCTACTTCTGTGATTGATTGAGGAATCATAATTGACCAGGACAAGGGGGATAGCTTCCCTGCTCCTCTTCAGCATTGTACCATGGGATCTTTTGCATTAATCCAGGGCCTTGGTTAAACACTTCATATAAAATACAGTACCTCTAGCAATACAGCACTCCTTAGTCCTACAATGCAAACATAGAATAATGTCTCACCTTCTATGCTAAGTTTCTGCCCTCAAGAGGTTGAGAAATCTTTGGTTCTGTCACTGATAGGATAGCTTGCTTGTATATCCATGTATTGACTATTGAGTTCAAAGTTTATGTTTAAAGTTTGGCATTTAAATGAAATTGTCTGCTCTGGGGACTTGTAGAAGTAAATAAGTTATCACAAGTGGGGCAAGAACTATTATCATGCTGATGTAATTTCTTTAAAAAAATGTTTGAATAAACACGTCAGGATTGATCCGATGTCCATAAATTACTGTCTGTCTCCAGAGATTGAGTCCATAATTCAGGGTTTCTGGTGCAGTATTGATAAGTGCCACCTTATTCAAGGTTCAATCCAGGCTCCATCTATCTCCCAAGTGGATGTGAAAGATACCATGACACTATATTTTAAACAAGAGCAGGGCATTTCTCCCTGATATCCTGTTAGTATTTATTCCTCAATCAATGTCATTAAAATGGATGGTCTGGTTGTTATCACATTACTGTTATCACATTACTGGGATCTTACAATGTAGATTGGTTGCTGTGTTATCTACATTTCAAAGTGACCACAATTCAAAAGACCTAATTGTTGGTAAAGCACTTTTCTGCTGTTGTGAAAGATGTTATGGAAATACAGGTTTCTCTTTCTAGTTTGAAATGGTAGAAATAGGTTGTGTAATGAGTGCTTAGAATATTTTACTATATTAGTGGTGTTTTATAAATGCAAGGTACTTTGCTCCATCCTGTCTGTGATAACCCCTATGAGTGCCATGGGGAATCTCTGATTCACCTTCCTCTGGGGCTCGTAACAAGCAGTGGCCTGCCCAGGTGGAACTAATCGCAAGACACTGAGAAGAGCCTGCAGTACTATTGTCCCAATTGTATGTGCTACAGAGTAGTGACTATTCCATTCCCATGTTTGTGATGATCAACTGTTGTGATTATGGCAGTCACATCAAAGGAGAAATGACTTGACCTTGTTCTTGAAATTTGTAGGGAATGGGAGGTTGAGACTGCTAAGAAGGCAGCTCCCTTCCCATATCAATTCACATGGAGAACGTTCAGAGGGTCAGTAACTCTCAAAGCTGTTTTTCTGTAGCTCTTGGCAATTGTTTTTGATAGATATCTGGGAGAAGATGAGTTTCTTGTGCTTTTGGCTGGGATGGGGATGAAATTATCCTTTAAAATGCAGTTTTTAATTAATCTTTTTCCTATAAATGAGCTTTGCTTTATTTTTTGACAGATCCAATTCATGAGACAATGGATGATCAAGCAGAGAATACCACAGTCTTTTCCATTTTGCGTTCCTTCAACAACTTCTTGTCCGAAAGCTCTGCTCCAATACCCAATGCAAGCGAGCCATGCTCTACGTCAAGAATGTTGCAGTTCCAATTTGAGCAGAGGATGCAGGTTAGTATACTGTCAGCTTCACAGTGCTGAGACAGTGCGATAAGTCCAATATTATGTTAAGTAAGAATGAGTCTGAAGTTAGCCTATACATTAAAACAAGTTTATTTCCAAGACAGCAAAGAAAAGTTGCAGATTCTTCCAGAATTCGTTGAACAAGCCAGGCAGTGTGCCTTAATGAACATCGTCTAGTGGCTTTGACATCCATCATTATGAAGTGCTTCGAAAGGTTAGTCGTGGCATGAATCAATTCCGGCCTCCCAGATTACCTGGATCCACCACAGTTGTCTACAGCTGCAACAGGTTCACAGCAGAAGCCATCTCCCCGGTCCTGCAGTCAACCCTGGAATACCTAGATAACAAACACCTATGCCAGACTCCTAGTTATTGAATACAGTTCAGCCTTTAACACCATTATTCCTATGAAACTCATTTCCAAACTCTGGGGCTTGGCTCCTCCCTCTGCAACTGGATCCTGTACTTCCTAACCACAGACCGCAATCAGTAGGGATAGGCAACATCTCCTCCACAATCATTCTCAGTGCCGCACAAGGCTGTGTCCTCAGCCTCTTACTATACTCCTTATACGCTTATAACTGTGTGGTCAAATTCCCCTCTAATCGATTTTCAAGTTTGCTGATGATGCCACTGTCGTGGGTCAGATCTCAAACAATGATGAGACAGAGTTCAGGGAAGCGAGAGAGAATCTGGCGAACTGGTGTGACGACAGTAATCTCCCTCAATGTTGACAAAATGGAGGAGATAGTCATCGACTTCAGGTTGCGTAGTGGAGGACATGCCCCTGCCTGCATCAATGGTGTCCAGATCACGAACAACCTGTCCTGTTCCCTTCCTGCCGATGCCATATTTAAGAAAGCCCACCAATACCTCTACTTTCTCAGAAGACTGAGAACATTTGGTATGTCTGCTGTCACTGTCACCAATGTTTACAGATGCACCATAAAAAGCATTGTACCTCGTGGTATCACAACTTAGTATGGCTCCTGCTCTCTCCAAGACTGCAAAAAAACTACAAAGGGTTGTGAACGAAGCCCAGTCTATCACTCAAACCTGCCTTCTATCCGTTGACACTGTGCATTTCCCACTGCCTTCGAAAAGCAGCCGGCATTATAAAGGACCCCACTCACCCTGGACATATTCTCTTCCATCGGGAAAAAGATATGGAAGTCTAAGGACATGTACCAACTGACTCAAACAGCTTTTTCCCTGCTGTCATCAGACTTTTGAATGGACCTTTCTCTACACCCTAGCCTTGACTGTAACACTACACTCTGCACTCTTTTCCTTCTCTATGAATGGTATGCTTTGTATAGCGCAAGAAACAATACTTTTCACTGTATACTAGTACGTGTGACAATAAATCAAAACATTTTTGTGCAATGATTCCCAAATTGGGGACAGCTGTGCTTAATTAGCAACTGAAAGCACAAATTCAATAATGGATTCTTTTGTTTAAAAAAAGTGCATTTCCTTTTCAGACAAATAAAAATACTGAAGGTAGAAAAATAAGTTGCTCATTTTAAAAAAAACACATCCCTAGTTTTTGTCCTTCTAATACCACCAATGGTTTTTCACTACAAGCATTCCTTTTGGTGAAACTGTCTGATAACTTCTGACTTGTATCAACCCACTGGAGCTTAGAGATGACCATATACTTAAGGTTCAGACTTGCCATATGAATTTGTAATTTTTTTTAATGTCTTGTGTACATTTGATTGGCAATATAACTCTGTATTGGGACATCTCCTTCATTGTTTCCCCTGAAGTTCCAGATAAAAGGAATACCATGACAATGTGAGATTCTCTGCAACAAGGGTGTTTTTTAATACTTGCCTTATTTTCTTGGCATCCCAAGCCAAGAAAGTAAGGCAAGCCACTTCCCATTTTCTCACTATCTTGAAAATCCATCAACAAAATTTGCGTGAAAGATGTCAGTGAACACAATCAATTTTACATTAGAACCATAGAAAAGTTATAGCACAGAAGGAGGCTATTCAACCCATCTTGTCTATGCCAGCCTGAGGACGCCCAAGTGCTCTTTCTGATCCCATCTCCCTGTACTATATTAATCACCAAAAGATGGCAACTCAAGTACACATTTTTCTATCTTTAACTTTTTTAATATTTTGTTCATCTGTAAAGTATCCTGGAGCTTGGGATGTTTCATTATAGTACTCAGTTCAAAACTTGCATCAGGCCTTGTCTGCCATTTTATTTTAGTAGCTTCACAAGAGTGAAATCAGGCAAAAATTGACATAGACGTTTCAGGAGATATTAAGACAAATGACCAAAAATTTGGTTAAATAACATCTTGAGGTGAGAGGAGGAGTGGTTTTAAAAACATAACATAAGCGCATAAGAGCTAGGAGCAGGAATAGACCATCTGGCCCCTCGAGCCTGCTGTGCCATTTAGTAAGATCATGGCTGATCTTTTTTGCAAATTCAGCTCCACTTACCTGTCTGCTCACCATAACCCTTAGTTCCTTTACTGTTCAAAAATTTATCTATCCTTGTCTTAAAAATATTCAATGAGGTAGCCTCAACTGCTTCACTGGGCAGGGAATTCCGCAGATTCATAACCCTTTGTGTGAAGAGGTTCCCCCTCAACTCAGTCTTAAATGTGCTTCCCCTTATTTTGAGGCTTTGCCCCCTAGTTCTAGTTTCACCCGCCAGTGGAAACAACTTCCCTACTTCTATCTTATCTATTCCGTTCATAATCTTATATGTTTCTATTAGATCTCCTCTCATTCTTCCAATGAGTATAGCCCCAGTCTACTCAGTTTCTCCTCACAAGCCAACCCTCAACTCTGGAATCAGCCTAGTGAATCTCCTCTACATTCCCTCTGGAGGCAGTATATCCTTTCTCAACTAAGGAGAAGTCCAGATTAAACTGCATTTATTTCAGTGCAAGAGGCCTGACGCAGGGCATTGGGTATGTGGGTCTGGGATATTATAGCAATTACTGTGTCTTGGCTAAGGGAGGGACAGGACTAGCAGCTTAATGTTCCAGGGTACAGATGCTGTAGGAACGATAGAACAGGAGGTAAGAGAGGAGGGAGAGTTGCACTTTTAATTAGGGAAAGCATCACGGCCTTACTGAGAGGGGATATATCCGAGGGTTTGGCCACTGAGTCTGTAAGGGTAGAACTGAGAAATAAGTGGGAAATCACTTTGATAGGGTAGTACTATACGCCACCAAACAGTCAACGGGAAATTGAGGAACAAATATGTAAGGAGATTACAGGTAGCTCCAAGAAAAATAGGATGGTAATAGTCAGAAATTTTAATTTTCCCAACATTAAATGGGACAGCCATAGCATTAGAGGATTAGATGGAGAGAAATTTGTTGAGTGTATTCAGGAGGAATTCCTCACTCAGCATGTCCATGGCCCGACTAGAGAGGTGGCAAAACTTGACCTCTTGGGAAACAAGGAAGGGCAGGTGACAGAAGTGTTAGTGAGGGGTCACTTTGGGACCAGTGACCATAATTCTATTTTAAGATAGCTATGAGAATGATAGGTTTGTTCCAAAAGTTAAAATTCTAAATTGGGGCAAGGCCAACTTTGATGCTATCAGGCAGGAACTTTCAAAAGATAATTGGGGGAGTCTGTTGGAAGGCAAAGGGACATCTGGTCAGTGGCATGCTTTCAAAAATGTGTTGACCAGGATTCAGGGTAAACACGTTCTCTTAGAATGATGGGCAAGGCTGGCAGAAGTCAGGAACCCTGGGTGACTCGGGATATTGAGGCCCTGGTGAAGAAGAAGAAAGAGGCACGTGACGTGCATAGGCAGCTGGGATCAAGTGACTCTTGAAGAGTATAGGGGGTGTAGGAGCAGTTAAGAGAAAAATCAGGAGGGCAAAAAGGGAACATGAGATTGTTTTGGCAGATAAGGCATCGGAGAGTCCAAAGAGCTTCTACAAATACATAAAGGCAAAAGGGTTACAAGGGAGAGAGTAGGGCCTCTTAAGGATCAACAAGGTCATCTATATGCGGATCCACAAGAGATGGGTGAGATCCTAAATGAATATTTCTCATCAGTGTTTACTGTTGAGGAAAGCGTGGACATTAGGGAACTTGGGGAAATAAATAGTGATTGTACATATTACAGAGAAGGAGGTGCTGGAAGTCTTAAAGCGCATCAAGGTAGATCAATCTGCGGGACCTGATGAAGTGTATCCCAGGACATTGTGTGTCTCCTAGCCGAGATATTTGAATCATCGATAGTCATGGGTGAGGTGCTGGAAGATTGGAGTGTGGCAAACGTGCCTTTATTCAAAAAGGGCTGCAGAGAAAAGCCTGGGAACTACATGCTAGTGAGCCTCACATCTACGGTGGATAAATTGTTGACGTGCATTTTGAGAGACAGGATCTACAAGCATTTAGAGATGCAGGAGCTGATTAGGGATAGTCAGCGTGGCTTTGTGAGGGGAAGATCATCTCTCACAAATTTAATTGAGTTTTTTGGAGGGGTAACCAAGAAGGTAGATGAGGCAGTTGATTTTAACTTGCACAACTCTACCTTTTTCATGACAATTTCTAGGTTCTCACCTGTCACAGTCTTCCTGTCGTCAGTTTTTGGCATGTTATTTGTGTCTTCCATTGTGATGACTGACACAAGATACCAGTCCAATGCCTCAACCATTTTCTCATTTCCAGTTATTAATCCCCCTTCTCGTCCTCTAAAGGACCAACGTTTACTTTTGCCACTCTTTTTCATTTTATATATTTGTAAAACCTTTTGCTATCTGTTTTTATATTCTGAGCTAGTTTACTCTCAAAATCCATCTTACCTTTCTTTCATGGCTTTCTGCTGACCTTTAAAGATTTCCCAATCCTCTAAGCTCCCATTAGTCTTTGCCACTTTGTGTGCATTTTCTTTCAATTTGATACCCTCTTTTATTTCCTTAGATATCCATGGCTGATTATCTCTCTTTCTGCAGTCTTTCCTTATCACTGGTATATACTTTTGCTGAGCTCTGTGAAAGATTGCTTTGAAAGTCCTCCACTGTTCCTCAGTTTTACCACCATAAAGTTTTTGCTCCCAGTCTATTCTAGCCACCTCCTCTCTCATCTGTTTATAGTCTCCTTTGTTTAAGCACAAGACACTAGTATTGGCTTTACCTTCTCGTGCTCCATCTGTATTTTAAATTCAAT
This sequence comes from Carcharhinus amblyrhynchos, assembly GCF_965287045.1. NCBI lineage: Eukaryota > Metazoa > Chordata > Chondrichthyes > Carcharhiniformes > Carcharhinidae > Carcharhinus > Carcharhinus amblyrhynchos. The sequence goes on along the minus strand of NC_137341.1, from coordinate 20,122,652 downwards.
CATACTGTGATCGCTTCTTGCAAGAGGATTCGTAACTGCAAAATCATTAATTATTCCCGTATCATTACACAGAACCAGATGTAGGATAGCTTGTTCCCTTTTTGGTTCTATTACATACTCTTCAAGGAAGCTATCGCGGATACATTCTATCAACTCCTCCTCAAGGCTGCTTTGACTGACCTGGTTTGACCAATTGATATGTAGATTAAAATCCCCCATGATAATTGCTGTATCATTTTTACATGCATCAGTTATTTCTTTGTTTATTTCTTGCCCCACTATGATGTCATTATTTGGTGGCCTATAGATTATGCCTATCAGTGACTTTTTCCTCTTACTATTTCTAATTTCTACCCAAATGGATTCAACCTTTTTTTCCCCTTAGAACCTACATCATCTCTCATTTCCACCCTGATATCATCCTTAAATATCAGAGCTACACCTACCTGTCGGTCCCTCCAAACAGTTTGATACCCCTGGATATTCAACTCCCGGTCATGACCATCCTGCAACCATGTCTCTAATGGCCACCAAATCATACTCGTTCACAATGATTTATGCTGTCAATTTGTTAACCTTGTTTTGAATGTTTCGAGCATTCAGATAAAGTGCCCTTACACTAGTTTTTGTACCTTTTTGAATTCTAACACTTCTATTCATAACATCTCCTGAGTTCTCCTTCCTTTTAACTTTTTTCCTCACTTTTGATGGAGTTGGAACCTTCTCTGCATATTTTGTCCTTGCTTCCTCCTTTTCGGACTCTCTAAATAGGTTTCCATCCCCTGGCATATTAGTTTAAACCCTCCCCAATCGCTCAAGCAAACACTGCCCTTAGGATATCAGTCCCAGTTCTGCCCAGGTGTAACCCATCCAATTTGCACAAGTTCCACCTTCCCCAGAACCGGTCCTGATGTCCCAGGAATCTGAAACCCTCTCCCTAACACCATTTCGTCAGCCATGTATTTATCTGATATATCCTGTCATTTCTACTGACTAGCATGTGGCACTGGTAGTAATCCTGAGATCACTATCTTTAAGGTCCAATTTCTTAACTTTCTTCCTAGATCTCTGTATTCTGCTTTTAGGACCTCATCCTTTTTTTTATCTATGTCGCTTGTACCACCGTGTATTACGACCACTGGCTGTTCGCCCTCCCCCTTCAGAATGTCCTGCAGCCGCTCAGACATCCTTGACCCTAGCAGCAGGGAGGCAATGTACCATCCTGGAGTCTCGTTTGTGACCGCAGAAATGCCTGTCTATCTCCCTTACAATTGAATCCCCTACATCTATTGCATTGGCACACTTTTTACCCCTCACTTCTGCAGCAGAACCAACAGTGGTGCAACAAGTTTGGCTGCTGCTGCTTTCCCCTGAGGGGTCATTCCCCTCAACAGTATCCAAAATGGTATATCTGTTTTGCAGGGGAATGGTCACAGGAGATTCCTGCACTACTTGCCTGTCTCTGTTGCTCTGTCTGGTGGTCACCCATTCTCTTCCTGCTTGTGGAGCCTGAGCCTGCGGTGTGACCAACTCTATACGTGCTATCCACGATACTGTGACTCGCGGATGCTCCATTATGTCTCCAGCCCCCGGTCCAGCTCTGAAACTCAAGCTTCCAGGAGCTGTAGATGGAGACACTTCCCGCACACAAGCTGACCCAGGGGACTGGAACTGTCCCCAGCCTGCCATGTGGAGCAAGAGCAAACTATGGCTTGGAGCTCTCCTGTCATGTCTTACCCCTCTAAATTAAACATTTGAAAGATGTTTTTTAGATATATACAATTTTCTAGGACTCCTCTTCCCTGCTCCTTGTTACTACCAAGTATAAACTTTTCAAACTATAAACCGCAGAAATTACACAGAAACACTATGCTAGTGTACAGCAACTACAATGCCAAGAGCAGAAAGGAAAATAACACTTGCCAATCAGCAATCTCGCTTGGGGGCAGGGTTTGGATTCTGGTTTCGGCAGCTGAAAATGGCTGTCAGTGGTGGACCAATGAAAACCAGTGACCTGAGAGGCTTGATTTCTGTTCATGACAGTATCTGGTTTATACAGTATTTTTTAATGACAGGTTTATTTAATTCTTGGTCCAGGGAACAGAAAAGGTTCCATATATTCTTTCATGGAGATTCTTGGTAAATCATGAATTATCCAGCACAGAAGGAAGCCGTTCAGCCCAGGATACGTGTACAGGGCCTTTGAAAGAGCTATCTTGTTTGTCCCATTTCCCCCGTCATTTCCCAATAATCAAACACGTTTTTTTCTTCTCCAAGTAGGAAATGCTTTGGGAAAAGGAGAAATAAAGAGTTTGTGGTTAATTTTGGCAATTTCCTGATGTAAGTGTGTGGACGCAGCATGTTGATCTTGTTCTAGCTCCTTGTTTTCTTACAAAGTTGCTATCATTGCTGATGAATGGAGGTGAGGCAATTGACTCCCTCAAAGGAAAAAGTGACAATTTGACAGAAAATTATCTTTATTGCTGTCCAGCTATTTAAGCTTTGTGATCACAAAATAGCAGATGCTATGACATTTAATTTTTTGTTTGTTGGAGGAAATGTCAATTGTTGACATTGGCTGTATGAAATAGTTCTATATTGAGAATGACCCCACAGTTGCTGTGACAATGTTTTATGGGATGAAGACGAAACTGGTGCATATGGGAAAAAGAGGCAGAGCTACTAAATCTGGCTGCAGTAATTATGTGTGGGAATGCACTGCTGGGTTGGAACTACTGTGTTGTGGTAATGATGAATGCACAGTATATGCACCTTGTATGTGACTTCACTAATCCTGACGATTTTGTTTTGTCAATGTCCAAGTGGTTTTTGTACTAGTGACTTGTATTGTGGGACATGATTCATGGACACTAACCATGTGCAGTTTACAATTGTGAGATTAGAAGGCAAATCTACCCCTGGTTTTTCAATCTTTTTCCAAGTAAATGTAAACAATTCCAAGACACTGATCCCACTGGAAATATTGTTGTAGTCCAGGGTCAACCGCCAAGCCCTACCTAATGTCGGTTTTAATGTAATATAAAGTCATAGAGTCATGGAGGTTTACAGCATGGAAACAGGCCCTTCGGCCCAACTTGTCCATGCTGCCCATTTTTTAAAATCCCTAAGCTAATCCCAATTGCCTACATTTGACCAATATTCCTCTATACCCATCATACCCATGGAACTATCTAAATGCTTTTTAAAAGACACAATTGTACCCGCCTCTACTACTATCTCTAGCAGTTTGTTCCAGACACTCACCAACTTCTGTGTGGAAAAAGTGTGCTGCTGGACACTTTTGTATCTCTCCCCTCTCACCTTAAACCTATGCCCTCTGGTTTTAGACTCCCCTACCTTTTGGGAAAAGATATTGACAATCTACCTTGTCTATGCCTCTCATTATTTTATACACCCCTGTAAAATCACCCCTCAGCCTCCTATGTTCCAGAGAAAAAAGTCCCAGTTTATCCAGCCACTCCTTATAACTCAATCCATCAAGACCCGGTAGCATCCTAGTAAATCTTTTCTGCACCCCTTCTATTTAATAATATCTTTTCTATAATAGGGTGTCCAGAATTGCACACAGTATTCCAAGTGTGGCTTTACCAATGTCTTGTACAACTTCAACAAGACATTCCAACTCCTGTATTCAATGTTCTGACTGATGAAAGTCATGATGTGGATGTGCTGGCGTTGGACTGGGGTAAACACAGTAAAAAGTCTGACAGCACCAGGTTTTAGTCCAACCGATTTATTTGATAGTAAACTCACAAGCTTTTGGGTTAGTCCCTTCATCAGGTGAATGGAGAGTTCTGGCCTCAGACAGAGCACATAAAGCACAGACAGTTTACAGATTACTGATTAGATTGCGAATCTTTACACCTAACCTGCTGTTCAAGTCTTGAAGCGGCCACTTCAAGACTTGAACAGCCGGTTAGGTGTAAAGATTCGCATTCTAATCAGTAATCTGTAAACTGTCTGTGCTTTATGTGCTCTGTCTGAGGCCAGAACTCTCCATTCACCTGATGAAGGGACTAACCCAAAAGCTTGTGAGTTTACTATCAAATAAATCGGTTGGACTAAAACCTGGTGTTGTCAGACTTTTTACTGACTGATGAAACCAAGCATGTCGAATATATTCTTCACCACTCTGTCCACTTGTGACTGCACTTTCAAGGGGCTATGAACATGTACCCTAGATCTCTCTTCTGTAACTCTTCCCAATGCTGTACTATTGATTGAATAAGTCCAATCTACCAATCTGGTTCAGTCTACCAAAATGCATCACCTCACATTTGTCTAAATTAAACTCCATCTGGTATTTGTCAGCCCACTGGCCCAATTGATCAAGATCCCGTTGCAATTGAAGATAACTTTCTTCACTGCCACCAATCTTAATGTCATCTGCAAACTTACTAATCATGTCCTCCTATATTCTCATCCAAATCATTAATATAAATGACAAATAACAGTGGACCCAGCACTGATCCCTGAGGCGCACCACTGGTCACAGGCCTCCAGTTTGAAAAACAACTGTCTACAACCACCCTCTGGCTTCTGTCATCATGTCAATTTTGTATCCATTTAGATATCTCACCCTGGATCCCGTGAGATTTAACATTATGCAACAGCCTACCCTGCCGTACCTTGTCAAAAGCCTTGCTGAAGTCCATGTAGACAACATCAACTGCAGTGCCTCATCTACTTTCTTTGTTCTTCAAAAAACTCAATTAAATTTATGAGACCTGATTTTCTACTCACAAAACCATGCTGACTGTCCCTAATCAGTCCTTGCGTCTTTAAATGCCTGTAACTCCTGTCTCTCAAAATACCTTCCAACAGCTTACCCACCACAGATGTGAGGCTCACTGGCATGTAGTTCTCAGGCTTTTCCTGCAGTCCTTTTTAAACAAAGGCACAACATTTGCCACTCTCCAATCTTCAGACACCTCACCCATGACTGTTGATGATTCAGATATCTCGGCTAGGGGACACGCAATTTCCTCCCTAGCCTCCCACAATGTCCTGGGATACACTTCATCAGGTTCCGCAGATTTATCTACCTTGGTGCGCTTTAAGACTTCCAGCACCACCACCTCTGTAATATGTACAATCACTATGTATTTCCCCAAGCTCCCTAATGTCCACGCTTTCCTCAACAGTAAATACTGATGAGAAATATTCATTTAGGATCTCACCCATCTCTTGTGGATCCGCACATAGATGACCTTGTTGATCCTAAAGAGGCCCTACTCTCTCCCTTGTTACCCTTTTGCCCTTTATGTATTTGTAGAAGCTATTTGGACTCTCTGATGCCTTATCTGCCAAAACAATCTCATGTTTCCTTTTTGCTCTCCTGATTTCTCTCTCAACTCTATTCCTACACCCCCTATACTCTTCAAAGGATTCACTTCATCCCAGCTGCCTATGTACGTCATGTGCCTCTTTTTTTCCCTTGACCAGGGCCTCAATATCCTGAGTCATCCAGGGTTCTCTCCTACCAGCCTTGCCCTTCAGTCTAAGAGGAATGTGTTTACCCTGAACCCTGGTTAACACACTTTTGAAAGCATGCTACTTAGCAGGCATCCCTTTGCGTTCCCACAGACTCTTTTGAAATTAACTTTTGAAAGTTCCTGCCTGATAGCATCAGAATTGGCCTTGACCCAATTTAGAATTTTAACTTTTGGGCCAGACCTATCATTCTCCATAACTATCTTAAAACCAATAGAATTATGGTCACTGGTCCCAAAGTGAGCCCTCTCTAACACTTCTGTCACCTGCTCTTTATTTCCCAAGAGGAGTTTCCCAAGTTTTTCCCCCTCTCTATTCGGGCCATCTGTGTACTGAATGAGAAATTCCTCCTGAATACACTCAACAATTTTCTCTCCATCCAGCCCTATAGTACTATGGCTGTCCCAGTCAATGTTGGGAAAGTTAAAATCTCAGACTATTACCACCCTATTTTTCTTGGAACTATCTGTAATCTCCTTACATATTTGCACCTCAATTTCCCGCTCACTATTTGGGGGCCTATAGTACAATCCTATCAAAGTGATTTCCCCCTTATTTCTCATTTCTACCTGTATAGACTGAGTGGCCGATCACTTGGATATATCCCCTCTCAGTAGAGCCGTGATGCTTTCCCTAATCAAAAGCATATACTTTAACAGTTAAAATTTATATTCTGTTTTTGTAAGTGCCTGATTACTTGGTTCCAAAATCCTTTAGTTTGAAGAAGACTTGACCATAAGCAAGACAGGACTCAGAAATAGCAAATAAGGTGAAAGTTTATTGAAAAGAGAAAGGTATACTTAGCACCGATTTCTTGAAATTCTGCCCTGGGAGCACCTCCATAATTGTCATCCAATTTGGAAGCAACAAGATAGTTTCCACTTTCAACACTTGAATTAGCATTACCTCGTCTCAAATTGGGCTTGTTGTAATTAGTCAATAGGTCATTTGTTGCTACTGAGTAAATTTTGTTGGATTTGGCCATTTAGAATTTAGAACATAGAACATTACAGCGCAGAACAGGCCCTTCGGCCCACGATGTTGCGCCAACCAATTGAAAAAGCAATGACCCTCTAACCTAAACCAATCCCTTTCCATCCATAAACCTATCCATGGATCTCTTAAACGCCCCCAAACTAGGCGCATTTACAACTGCAGCAGGCAGGGCATTCCAATCCCTCACCACCCTCTGGGTAAAGAACCTACCTCTGACATCTGTCCTATAACTACCACCCCTTAATTTAAAGCTATGCCCCCTTGTGCTAGCTTTCTCCATCCGAGGAAAAAGGCTATCACTGTCCACCCTATCTAAACCTCTAATCATCTTGTATGTTTCAATAAGGTCCCCTCTTCGCTGCCTTCTTTCTAATGAAAACAACCTCAAATCCCTCAGTCTCTCCTCATAGGACCTCCCCTTCATACCAGGCAACATCCTGGTAAACCTCCTCTGCACCCTCTCCAGTGCCTCCACATCCTTCCTATAATGTGGGGACCAGAACTGCACACAATACTCCAAGTGCGGACGCACCAGAGTTTTGTACAGTTGCAACATGACGTTGCGGCTCCTAAATTCAATCCCCCTACCAATAAACGCCAAGACACCGTATGCCTTCCTAACAACCTTATCTACTTGATTCCTAACTTTCAGGGATCTATGTACACATACACCTAGATCCCTCTGTTCATCAACACTATTCAGAGTCCTACTGTTAGCCCTATACTCTACACATCTGTTATTCCTGCCAAAGTGAATTACCTCACACTTCTCTGCATTACACTCCATCCGCCACCTCTCGGCCCAGCTCTGCAACTTGTCCAAGTCTCTCTGTAAACTATGACACCCCTCTTCACTATCTACCACTCCTCCGACTTTGGTGTCATCAGCAAATTTACTGATCCACCCAACTATACCCTCATCCAGATCATTTATAAAAATTACAAACAGCAGTGGCCCCAAAACAGATCCCTGAGGCACACCACTCGTAACCGAACTCCATGACGAATACTTACCATCAACCACCACCCTCTGTCTCCTATCTGCTAGCCAATTCCTGATCCAATTAACTAAATTACCCTCAATCCCATACATCTGCATTTTCTGCAGAAGCCTTCCAAGGTGAACCTTATCAAACGCCAAATTGAAGTCCATATATACCACGCCAACTGCCTTACCCCCATCCACCTCTTTGGTCACTTTCTCAAAAAACTCAATAAGGTTAGTAAGGCACGACCTACCCGCTACAAAACCATGCTGACTATTTCTAATCAATTCATTACACTCCAAATAACTATAAATCCTATCCCTAATAATTTTTTCTAAAACCTTGCCCACAACAGAAGTAAGACTCACCGGTCTATAATTCCCGGCAAAGTCTCTGTTCCCCTTCTTAAACAATGGGACAACATTCGCTATCCTCCAATCCTCCGGGACTACACCAGAGACCAATGACGACCTGAAGATCAGAGCCAGAGGCTCTGCAATCGCCTCTCTTGCCTCCCAGAGAATCCTAGGGTAAATCCCATCCGGCCCAGGGGACTTATCTATTTTCAAACCCTCAAGAACATCTAGCACATACTCCTTATCAACTGCAATACTGTCCAGTTTACAACCCTGTAACCCAGTGTTCTCCACAGCTACATTTATGTCTCCCTGCATGAATACCGAAGAGAAATATTGGTTCAGTGCCTGTCCAATCTCTTCCGGTTCCACACACAACTTCTCGCTGCTGTCTCTAACTGGCCCTAATCTTGCCCTAACCAATCTTCTGTTCTTAACATATCTATAGAACGCCTTAGGATTCTCCTTAATCCTATCAGCCAAAGTCTTCTCGTGTCCTCTTTTAGCTCTTCTTAACTCACTCTTTAACTCCCTCCTAGCCAATCTAAAGCTTTCCAGTGCTTTACATACATTGTTCCATGGAGTAACACAATGAGATGGTTCAAGATTTTGTTTTTATCTAAATGTTGATTCAGTCTCCTGCACCTGCCCCAGTTGGCCAAGGACAAATGGAACCCATGCCCTTTTTGGCATCTGAATGCTCTCTGTTCCCATGTACAATGTTTACAGTAACAAATTAATACACCAAACATTAGAATATTACGCAGTCTTAATTACTTGATTAAGTAAATGTAGAAACGTATTCTTCAATTATACATTGAGACTTGCTACTTATTTAATCATTATTTTCTGGCTGATTAATTATACAATAATTCTTGATTAATACGTGTGATTGATTATAAAATTGCGTCTTGATTATGTTGGCTTGCTAAAATGCACATAATATAAAAACTTGCTAAAAGTGATCAAGTTAGACCAAAATCTACTGTCCAGGTCTACCTGTGTTACACTAAGAAAAACAGTATAATCACTACTTAAAATGATTTTATATTTATTCATAAAAACGTGGCAACATCAAAATGCTGCCATGTTTGTTTGTATTTGGTGCAGTTTGTCTTTAGACAGTACAGTAAGTATGGTGCTTGTTCTTATTCAGATCTTCAAATATTTACTTTGTTAAAGCATGTGTGAAGATAGTAAATTACCTGTGGCCATGAAGATCACCTACTGTTTTTAAATTCAGTAAAAGCAGGCTAACATAGAATCATAAAATCATTACAGTGCAGAAGGAAGCCATTTGGCCCATCGAGCCTGAACTGACAACAATCCCACTCAGGCCCTATCCTCATAACCCCATATATCTGTCTGCCAATCAACCTAACCCACATTTTCCTGGACTGTGGGAGGAAACTGGAGCACCCGGAAGAAACCCATGCAGACAAAGACAGTCACCCAAGGCTGGAATTGAACCTGGGTCCCTGGTGCTATTAAGCAGCAGTGTCAACCACTGTGCTACCCCTGATATTTGATTAATTGCCCTATTGTGTAATTTGCATTTACATAACTGGTTTTGATTTCTATTTTTTTCAGTTACTCAAGAAAAGAGATGTTTGTATTGAAAGTTCTTGTTCTGGCTCCCAGTGTTTATGTGAGGTGTCCCTGGCAGGATGCGAAGTGAAACTCTCTCCTTGCTTACAATAAGAGACTGACTGCGTGGATACCTCATCATATAGTAATGATTTCTCTGAATTAGTGTAACGTGATGTCTTTGCCATCAATTCAGTTGCAAGATTGAGAAGCTGGGCAGAATCTGAACTTGCATTAATTTTAAAATGCTCATCCATTTTTTCAGGAAATCTCCTTATGTCCTTTCCCTCTCTACAACATCCTTCAGCCCCACAATCCTCTGAGACATCTGAGCTCTCCCAGTTCTGGCCTCTTGTGCATACCAAATTTACATCTCTTCTTCAATTGACATGCATATTTCAGCTACTTAAGCTCTGGAATTCTCTCCCAAATCTTTGTTTCTGTCTGCTTCTCTAAGGCACTACTAAAACCTACCTTTTTTTTTGCTCAGCAGCCCTAATAACTCGTTAAGTATGTTGGGGTCAAATTTTGTGAAGCACCTTGGGACATTTTACAACTTTAAAGGCATAATACCAATGCAAGATAATAACTGAATTATTAAAAGATCTGGGCACTCAATGGGTAATAGGTGAGCCTGTCCCAAACTCGACTCATTAAGAGCATTGATAGCCAACAGACAGAGGGGGCTTCCCTCCTCAATCTGGACTTGATTCTAAACTCAATCCCAGATCTAATCTTGTGATGGCATGGTATGAGTTTGGATCCAAAAGCAATTAGGGAGAAACATTCCTACACAAGTGCAAGAAAAGGCTTTAGTCTCTCAGGTCCTCAGAAAGATGGTCTGTAAAGTTAGATTGGTAGATGTAACATAAAGCACTATTGCTATAAACTCCCAGCTTTGGTCTTGTGCTTCATTTGCTATCTCAGCGTGAGCAGTCGTATACTAATTAAGCTTGGCTCAGCCTCTCACCAGAAATTCTAACTACTAGCACCAATGACCAACTCTTTAGGAACATGAATTAATGGAGCTGGTGAACAACACTTCCTCCTCATCTCTATCACTTATCATTTATGCTAAGCTGGCTAGACGTCCTTACAATGTCAATGTGAGGGACTGACCATCATTTTGTTTCTGTAACATCCAGATAATGTATTTTACTTCTTAGATTTGGAGGATATAAATAGTCAATTTCACTCAGACTTTCTCTTTGTGTCCATGCCTATGAGGAATTTGATTGAGGTGGCTCAGACTCACCTCAGGCAGAACCTCAAAGCCAGGAGCTGGGAGAGTTGTTTATTCTATTATAATGAAATGAAGTGAAAAAATCAACCAAAATGCCTAATCCATATTTAATGACTTCCCTTAAATTGCTGAATAGCACAGCACTGTTGAAATGTATAGTTTGAAGAAGGCCATTTGGCCCATTTGTCTCGTGCATATGGTCCAGGGTACCTCGTGAATAAATGGGAGTCCTGAATCAAAGTTATGGAGCCAAGTGCTTTCTTGCCTAATATCCACAGCAACTCCAGCCTGTTCTGCTTCGTAGCCCTGTAACATGAAAGATTATCGTTGCGTTTCTATAGCTTAACGACTGGTTCTTTTGGGTCAATGTAGAACAGGCAATCAATCCAACACAGCACAAGGCCCTTGATTTGAATATTTGTCATGAATATATAAAGCTGTTTTCCATGACCTACAGCCTAGAGCAGTTATCAACATAATATGGAAATGACTGGACAAACCAAACTGGCAAGGGCAGCGTAGAAGAAGAATTTGTGGAGTACATCAGGGTTGCTTTTTAAAGCAGTACATTGTGGATCCTACCTGGGAATGGGCTATTTTAGATTTGGTTTTTGTATAATGAAGAAGGACTAATAAGGAATCTTGTGGTTAAGGATCCCCTGGGGGTGATGACCACATGATTGAATTCCAGATACAGTTTGAGAGTGAACACCGTAGGAGCATAACCAGTGCCTTCAACTTAAATAAGGACAATTATATTGGTATGAGGGATGAGTTGCCTAAAGTGAACTAGGTACACAAGCTAAGATGCAGATCAGTAGATGAGAAAGTGACAGATATTAACTAGCTAGTCCAAAATGCTCAGCTGGAGTTTATCCCAGTCAAAAAGAAGGATTTCACAAATCCATAGTTAACAAAGGAAATGAAGGATAATCTTAAATTGAAAAGCAGTATACACAAAGTGGCAAAATATCATGGTAGACTAAAGGACTGGGAAGTTTTTAGGTTCCAGCAGCGGAAGACTAAAATGTTCAAGGGAGAAAATGAATTGAGAGAACTTGCATGAAGACAAACATTAAGATTTTCTATGGATATATAAATAGGAAGTGGGGGGCTAAAGTAAACGTGGGACGTCTACTGAAAGATGCTGCTGGAATGATAACAAGGATGGTGGAAAGGCTAAATAAATGTTTTGCAAGTCTTCATTATGGAAGACATTGCAAATATCCCTAAGGTACCAGGTAGGTTGATTTCAAATAACATGGCAGAATTTACAAAAATCCCAATCACAAGGATAATGTGTTAGAGAAACTCAGGCTAAAGGCAGACAAGTTGCCAGGACCTGATGAGCTGTACGCTAAGGTTTTAATGGAAGTGGCTGAAGAGATAGTGGACCCATTGACTGAAACGTTTTGTAACTCGCTCAATTCCGGGAGGGTACCAGAAGATTAAAAACAGCTTATATAATTCCCTTGGACAAGGGGACATAGCTACAAGGTAAAGGCTGGCCATTCAAAACTGAGGTGTATAGAAATTTCATCTTATGGAGGCTGTTGAATCCTCAAGGTGAAGGTGGATAAATATTTGATAGTTGGAGGAATAAAGGGTTATGAAAAATGACACCTCCACTATAAATACTTCTAATGATCCAGCCTGTATTACCCTTTGGGGCAAAGAATTGCAGGGAATTCACTACCCTTTGTGAGAAGAAATTTTTACACACCTCAGTTTTAAATGATTGGCCCGTTACCTTGTAGTTATGTTCCCACTAGTGTAAACCATCTGATCATGTACCCTGTCAAGTCCCCTCAGGATCTTATGTTTCAATAAGGTCATCCCTCACTCTTCTAAACTCCAAGGAATACAGATCAGCTACAATTGTATTGAATGGTGCGGAACGCTTGAAGGACCTGATGTCCTACTTCTGCTTCTATTTCTTGTGTACGTAGCAGCCAATTTATGCACATCAAAGTCCAAAAGCATCCAGGGAATCAAGGGACATATGGACAGAATAGGAAAGTGGAGTTGATGTAAAAATCAGCCATGGTCTTGTTGATTGGTTGAATAAGACTACACAATCTACTCTTCCTTCAACCCACTCTCCAAAAAGTTAAATAGATGTGTTAACATTTATATTTTCCAGGCCGAAGAACAGGCTGAGAACATTCATTCCCATTCGCGCGTTCTAGAGGTGGAACGGGAGAAACAGAAGATGGAGGTCAGCCACAAAAGAGCCAGAATTGAGTTAGAAAAGGCAGTGCACACTAGTTCCTGGAACTATGAGGTATTTGCTTTGATGCAGGGAGTTTCAAAATGTAATAATCATCTTCAAACTGTACTGGCATCAACACGATCTTTGTATTTTAGGTTGTTCCGTGTTACTTGCCATTTGTCTTTTTGTCAGCGTTCTGTACTGCAAGGAGAGTATGGGCTTCCCCTCAAATTTTAGTCTTGGCCTCTATCTAGATCACCAATCTAACATAACCACTACAGTAAATAAAGAGTATTATTCTCTTGGAGGCCTGTCAAACAGCGAATCCTTCCATTTCTTTACACTCCTGTCCCTGATGACGACAGGCTGTGATCAGTGTTTGTGTTTATACGCTGTGGAAACATTTGAGTTGGGGAAAATAGTCTGACCCTGTCTGAAACTGACCTTCAAAGCTAGGTTAATTGTTCTTATTTAGATTATGATTTCAAACTGTAGCCATTAATATTTTCTATGCATATTCTGATTTGAATAATTTGAAATAGCTATTTTCCCTCTCCAATGTAGCGCGAGGCAGATCGGAACCAGGAGCTAATAACCCAAGTGAAACAAATGCAAGAGAAGGAGGCAGAGCTTGTGGCAAAATTGAAGGACCAGGTTGATGTGACTAAGTCATTAAAGGAGGACCTTGGGGTGCAGAACAAGAAGCTTCAAGAGAAAGAAGAAAAGCTTGCTGAAGCCAATCAGGTAAGGGATGGACTTAGCTGTGTGCAGCAATTATAAAATGATGAAATCTTTCACATTGCAAAGAATCTAACTGCTGACCTAAATCACAAACGACAGTTATCTGAAAGCACATTTCATTAGCCCCATTTCTCTCCTCGTCTCTTACTATTCATTATTGAATATTGCTGAAAAGTGAGACAAGTTAAGGGCTTTGAAATCTCGTGCCTGATGTGTCGTTGTTGAAAAAGACCTGGCATCTGCTTTGTTACCTTCCCACAATGGCCTAATAAAGACTGAAACTTTGCTGCAATACCACATTGCATTTATAAAGCACCTGGGTTGACAAATGGCAGATGGAGTTTAATTTAGATAAATGCGAGGTGATGCATTTGGTAGATTGAACCAGGACAGGACTTAGTTAATGGTAGGGTGTTGGGGAGAGTTACAGAATAAAGACATTGAGGGGTACAGGTTCATAGCTCCTTGAAAGTGGAGTCACAGGTGGACAGAGGGTGAAGAAGGCATTTAGTGTACTTGGTTTTGTTGGTCAGAACATTGAATGCAGGAGTTGGGATGTTGTACAAGACATTGGTAAGGCCACACTTGGAATACTGTGTACAGTTCTGGTCACCCTATTATAGAAAGGATATTATTAAACTAGAAAGAGGGCAAAAGAGATTTACTAGGATGCTTCCTGGACTTGATGGTTTGAGTTATAAGGAGAGGCAGGATAGACTGGGACTTTTTTCTCTGGAGCGTAGGAGGCTGAGGGGTGATCTTAAAGAGGTCTATAAAATAATGAAGGACATGCTGGATAGTCAATATCTTTTTCCAAAGGTAGGGGAGTCTAAAACTAGAGGGCATAGGCTTAAGGTGAGAGGGGAGAGATACAAAAGGGCCCGGAGGGGCAATTTTGTCGCACACAGGGTGGTGAGTGTCTGGAACAAGCTGTCAGAGGTAGTAGTAGAGGTGGGTACAATTTTGTCTTTTAAAAAGCATTTAGATAGTTACATAGTTAAGATGGGTTGAGAGGGATATGGGCTAAATGTGGGCAATTGGATCTAGTTTAGGCCTTTTACAAACAAAAGGGGCAACACAGAGAAGTTGGGCTAAAAGGCCTGTTTCCATGCTGTAAACCTCTGACTCTATGATATGACCTATAACACCCCAAGATGTTTCATGGAAGCAGTATAAGACAACATTTGACAGAAAGCAATGAGACTTGTAACCTAAAGCTTAGCCATAGGTAGATTGGTAGCAACTTTAAAGGAGAAGAGAGTCAAAGACCTATGAATTCGAAAATCTTGGAGCCCACATGTCCAAAAGCATCATTGCCAGTAGAGGAGTGAAGAAAACTGAGATCTACAAGAGGCCAACATTTGAGGACTCGGGCAATTTTCGAGCTGGAGGAGTTGGGGAAGCCCAGTCCATTGAACAATTTGAAAAGAAGGATGAGAATGACAACAGGTCATTCAGGATGGATCATTAATGCTTTAATTCATGGAATTGTTGAGAGCCGATTTAATGCTCGAATTCATGGCTAATTGCAAGATCACAAGTTAAATATAAGTGCAAAAGTCCTTGTAGCCCACCTTAGCTCATTCGTCCAGAAGTAAATAAATAAACCAACCATGCCTAACAACAACTCATTTTTATATAATGCTTTCATGGTAGTAAAACATCTCTCTGTGGTTCAGTCAGTCGCACTCTCACCTGACTAAGAGGGTTCTGGGTTCAAGTCTCGTTCCAGGTTTGTAGACAAAAATAAAGGCTGTTCTGAGGGGTAATGTCAGAATACCCATCTTTTGGGTGAGAAACCAAACCGAGGCCCCATCTGCCTGTTGGGATCTAAAAGATCTCATGGCATTATTTTGAAGAAGAGTTGGGGGTTTTCTTAGGTGTCCTGACCAATAATTATTCTTCAATCAATGTCCCAAAAACTGATTACCTTGTTATTATTCCATTGCTGTTTGTGGGAGCATGCTATATGCAAATGTTTCCTATAATGTGGAGATGCTGACGTTGAACTGGGGTGGACGCAGTAAGAAGTCTCACAACACCAGTTAAAATCCAACAGGTTTATTTGGAATCATGAGCTTTTGGAGTGCTGTTCCTTCATCAGATGAATGGAGAGGTGGGTTTGCAAACATGACACATATAGACAGCGACACAACTGCAAGATAGTGGTTGGAATGCGAGTCTTTACAGGTACAGACAGTGTGAGTGGAGCGGGGGATAATCACAGATTAAAGATTAAAGAATTGTCTCAAGCCAGGACAGTTAGTAGGATTTTGCAAACCCAAGCCAAATGGTGGGGGTAACATGTAGTCTGACATGAACCTAAGATCCCGGTTGAGGCTGTCCTCGTGTGCGGAACATGACGATCAATTTCTGCTTGGTGATTCTGCGTTGTTTTGTGTCTTGAAGGCTGCCTTCAAGACACACAACTTGGAGGTGAGGATGCTATCATTCTAGCAACTATTATGTGCCGCAAGAGGGATCTGTAATATTTATTTGGGTATCGAGGACCTCGCATGGTAGAAGCCTAGTATTGCAACACAATTTAAGAACATGCTTGGTAAAGTTCCAAATGATTTTGACACGACTTACAGAAGAATACGCTCGCACAAAATTAACTTTCCATGTCTGCATTGGGGCACTTGTTACTGATCTGTGGATATTCTGAGCTTGACTGCTGTCTTATCATTTTATATGCCAAAAGATGCTTCAAATCTAAAATTTTCTTCCCACCTCCCTGTAAATGCTTGTGTTTTAATCAAGCCAAAGTTACAAGTCTTTGTTATTGTAGGATTAATATATTGAGCATGTGATCTAGTGCCTGAAATTTGGGTTCGGTTGGGTTGCTCTTTGGACTATGCTGGCTTAGATGATTCTTTCACATTCATGGTATCCTTCATTTCCAGTTTTGTTTCTCTCCCTTTTTTATGGTGCATAGCACTGCTGCCTCATGGTGCCAGTGATGCAGGTTCAATTCCAGCTTTGGGTGGTGTTTGTGCATTCTCCCTATGCCTGCGTGGGATTTCTCTGGGTGCTCCGGTTTTCTCCACAGTCGAAAGATGTGCAGGTTGGGGGATGAGGGGGTAAATGCGTGGGGTTACAGAGTAGGTCTGGGAGTTGGTGCAGACTCGGGTTTGAATGGCTTTCTTCTATATTGTATTCTGTGTTTCTCATTTTCTGAAGGCAGTTACTCATTGGGGAGGTGAAGGACAGCTGACCTCCAGTACCTAGTGCCCCCAGTAGAGATGACAAAATACTGGTTGAAATCTGTGTCAGCTATGGTTGAATTTGTAGCACTCTTATTTGTGTTAGAAGATTTATGACTTGAGCAACTTGAACACAATAATCTTGGCTGATGCATTAGCGAGGTACTGAGTGAATGCTTCACTGTCAGAGGTACCATTTCTCAGATAAGATGTTAAACTGAGGCCCTGTCGGCCCCTCACGTGGATGCAAAAATCCCATGGTGTTCTTTCAAAAAATAGGACAGTTGTTCCTTTGTGCTGGTCAATATTTATCCCTCAATCAACATCTCAGAAACAGATTGTCTGGTCTAATTGCATTGCTGTTAATAGGAATTTGCAATGTAATAAATGGCCACTGCATTTCCTACATCCCAAGTGTGGCCACACTTGAAGTACTTTTTTTTATGATCAAGAGCTTCGCAAAATCCAATGGTTATGAAAAAGGAAAGTCTGACCTTTTATGTGATTTATTGTTTGCAACCTTTTCTTGCATTTCCTGTTGTAGAACCATAGAATCCCTACAGTGCGAAAGAGGCCATTTGGCCCATCGAGTCTGCAGAGACTCTCAGAGCAACCCATCCAGGCACTCCCCTCCATCCTATCCCTGTAATGCCATGTATTTACAATGGCCAATCCACCTAACCTACATATTTTTGCGGGAGAAAACCAGAAGAAACTCATGCTGGTCCAGGAAGAATGCGTAGACATCACACAGTCAGTCACCCGAGGCTCAAATTGAACCCTCGTCCCTGGCACTGTGAGACAGCAGTGCTAATTACTGTGCAACCATTCTGCCTGTGGTGTGATTGTTATAGGAAAAGTCTTGTTTTCCAATACAAACGTTAGACTGCTATTAAGATAACCATCTACCCGTTATTCAATAAGTGCTGGAGGTGCTTTGTTTATGTTGTTTTTGCTTTGAAAAAGTAACAGTTAAAAACCATTCCCATTTGCATGATGGGGAGGATGTACATTGGATGTTTTAAAGTTTAAAAACAATTGTTCTTCCTTTAAAAGTGTACAAAATTCAAAATGCTTCAAATGCAAACGTAGTTAACATGATCTTGCAATTGAAGTTTGGACATTATTCTTGTTTTAATGTTTCTTCTAACGATACTTTCTCTGTATTACAATTCAGATGATTGATGTCCTCCAGTCCAAAATATTAGAGCAGCAACAGAAATGGTTGAATCAGGAGATGCAGCTGACAGCGTTGAACACAGAGCGTCATGAGTTACTTGAGCAAGTGGAGGTGCAACGCACGTAAGTCAAAAATAGACCGGAAGAAAGATCATCAAACACAAAGTGCACTGGTTGTTTTAATCCCCATCCCTGCTTTTCCTTTTGAAACGTGTTGTTGATATAAAGGGAGTTTCTGGGAAGAAAAGTGGTGTGGGAGGAGCTAAATGGCCACCTTCTGCACTGTAGGGATTCTGCGGTTGTATGGATGTTAGTATGCCCTATTTAAGTCAGCAATCAGGACCTCCTCCTCTTCCTATATTAAAATTTTCCACAGCAGAGTGGTAGAGATTTATAGATTCATGTGAAATTTCCAGGGGCAGCTGCCTTTTTATGTTGAAATCCTTTACTCCTTGCAGATTGCAGTTGTACTTTGTTTCTAATATTTATGTTCCTTTCTCTGACCCAATTTATTACTTTCCCCCTTTCCCTAAACAGGAAGTGGCAGGAGGCTCTGCAAAAGATTCAGGCACTGGAAGCAGCTCAAGTGGTCAGTGCTGAGAATGAGCAGAGATTGAAGGTGAGCAACACTTTGTTCATAGAAAAGTAATCAGAATGTTCAGAGATTCAAAGTGGGATATCAAATGTGTGTAGTCCTTAAACCCTGTAGACTAAAAGTTCCATGTTTCAGTTCCCATTGGGCTTTACACATCTGGGGGTTGCAAATTAGCCTTCATTAGGCTTCATTGTCCTGTGTTGTGTGAAGGGGAAGGAATAATCCAATTGGTGCTATGAATTGTTATCCATTGGTTCCTGGTGTGTGCGTATTCTTATCCAGATTGAATTTGGCAGTAATGGAGTAGGCCGGCATGACTTGCTGTTGAGTAATTATGATGAAAAATGAACTTTTGGAACAAGTATGACATGGCTGCTGGCATCAATGAAATGATAATTCCAGTAACACCATCACCATTGGGAGTCAAAAAATAATGCTGAAGAATCCTGATACTCACATTTTGTTTCTTAATTCTCCAGGATTTAGAGAATAAAATATCTCAGCAGGAGCAGGACTCTGTGATCGTGAAGAACATGCGGTCAGACCTTGCTCGAATCCCTGAGCTGGAGAAAGAGCTCCGACAGCTGAAGGAGAAAAATGCCTATTGCAAGTAGGAATAACATCCAAAACTAATAGTGACCACTTGATTAACTTCCTCTTCCAGTGAAACGTATCAGTAATATATACTTTTTTTTGTAACATGGTGAAACAACATCAAAGCATAATGTCCCTTTCAGTTCAGATCAGCCTATTTAATCATAAGACTTGTCCCAGGCACATAGTTTATGTTCTTCGAATCTGTGTGCATTGCTGCTTCATAATGTACTCCACATTATGCAGTAGTATTATCACTTACACAGCCAGGTCCCAATCTTGCTGGTCAGAGGGTGTGGTAAGGCATTGTAATCTCAGAGAGATTAAAAAATTAGTTTTATTCATGTCAAGCTAATCTTAAATGCACAGCACAATGGCCAGTTTGTTGGGAGACACTTTCTTGACTCAGGAGATGATGCACAGAAAGGGAAGAGCACACTTTATGAGAACAAAACTTGGTTGTATGCCAGAACAATGGCATTGTGTACTTCCAGCTAGGGTATAGAACAAAGTCAGATCCAGGGCAAAACTTCTATATTGCACCAATAGTGGTGAAGAACTGCTGTGGCTGTTGTGTGGTATATTTTAAAGAAGTACCTTTTGACTAATAATCCTCTCCCTCCCTTTCCTGGCAGTGATTTAATCCTTGTTTTGGAGAAGATTTACACCCATTATTGTCAAATGCTTTGTGTATTTCTTAAACCACATTATATTTTTGAGTGAGTCTGACAACTTAGTGCCAAAGTGAGATAAGATTTTTGGTGTTGGTTTGGATCCAACAAAACTTGATTTGAAGATATTCTAAACTTATTACACTCTTAAATCCTCCATGTTCCACGTTCACCCTATCAGTCTGAAATTTAGACTAATCTCAAAGGTGAAGGGACAATGTGTTATTTTGTGCAGTCCTCAGTTTTACCTTGCAAGCGTAAAATGTTATTTTCTAAACCTTCCTGCACTTGTGCTGGTTTGAGGTTGCAATTTGAAAGAGTTTTGGCTTCTAATTTTGGAGCAAAGAATGAAAGCTGCCACAGTGTCCTAAGTGAATCATGTCCTTTGCAAACAGGGAGATGGAAGATAACAATTCACTGCTGAAGGAAGAAATGGAAAGTCTTTGCAAAAAGCTTGGACGTCTTGAAAAATTAAAGGAAGAGAAGGTTACTTTGGAACTGGAGAAAGAGGTTCATGTTTTTCATTAAATTTAAGATTTTTCCTTTTCTCTTTCTTCCTCCCTGATAATAAATTGTCAGGCGAATGGACTGAATTAGTTGCCCCTTCTCATTCTTGTAAGGTTAAGGGCTCTGAGATCATAAGACCATTTCCCTATGCTGTTATTGGATTTGAGTGTATGTCACCACTGGGAGTCAAGTATAAAAATACAGATGGACAATCTCTTTCTATTACAGTGCAGTTCTGTAGTGAGTTTGCACTTGGTTCCCAGAACATTGCATACAGTTTTTAGTATCTTACTGTGAGGAAGGATTTCATGATGACATCAAGAGTATAGAAAGGATTTGCTGATACCAGGAATGAGGGAGTTTGAGGAAAGATTAGTGGGATTCTTTCAATCAGAACAGAGGTTACATGGAGAACTGAGAAGTTACACTTTTATTACACTTTTAATGTGAAGACTTCTAAATAATCAATGATTTTTCAGATTAGTGACTATTATTTTTCTTATTTTAGAAATTGCTGACAAAGTTGCAAAGTTGGGAGAATGTGGAACAAACTTCAGGACTAAACATTCGGTATGATACTGTAGCAAAATTTAATTTCTTTTTATTTTCAAAAGAAGGCTGCATTCATAACACTTGCCTTTTTCTTTTAGTCTGTCTATTGCCTACCTGTTATATCCTTCCCTTACGAACGTTCGCCACTGTGATTTCTAGCCAGGCTAAATGGGACTGAACAGACTACATGGTGCGGTGTCTAATTGTTCTGTTACATGCCTACAGTTGAGGCGTGACAACTTGCATCTTGCTGATGCAGCATGCAAAATCAATGTTAGATTTCAGGACAATCTGATTGCACTAACTGCCTTGCGCGGGTTATGTTATATCCCAACTGTAATCACTCACAGGTGACCCTTTGTGATACTGTCAGCTGAAAAAATGCATAAACAGGTCTGCCAGCCTCTGAAAGAGGAAAGGCAGTGTTTCTGGAGCAAAACCTTTTCTTTTGCACAGGCTGTCTGTTAATGCTGTGCATTTCCAATGTTTTATATTTTATTTTCCAAACTTCTAGCATTTGCCATTTTTTTTTGATCTCTGGCCATGTTTATTTATCAGTAGTTTTTCTTGAAGGTTAAACCTGCACACATCTGATCATTTTGTCACAGTTTGAACTGGGAGAGAAACTAATCTCAAAATCACAGAATTGTTACAGTGCAGAAGGAGGCCATTTGGCCCGGTATAGCTTATTTATTCCCTTGCCTTTCCCCATACCCCTGCATATTGTTCACTCATAATTATTTAACTCTTAAATATGTCAGCTATGTAAGTGGCTGGATTTGGATTTCCTTTATAATAGATTATTTGTGATTAAAGATGACCATAAACTTCATTGCTTTTGAATGATGGTCCATCTCTCAAAATGGGGCTATTAAAAGCAAGCATGGGGAAAGTAGTGTCCCTGCGAAACTACTTACATCACTTTTAATTATTAAATTTGAATGAGATGCCAGTACCAATATGCAGGATACCACAACAGTTGGAAAGAGTAGGAAAGAGAACTGGACAAATTGGGAAGAAATAATTGGCTAAATTAGGTATCCCTGTCATGAATGAGAGAAGAAACTGGGGCAGTAAGAGAAGGGCAAAGAGAAAAGAAATTGGTGGTGTTTTATATTCAAGATTGGAGATATATTTTGTCATTAGCATTTTTAATTCATTCTTTAGGGTGCCATATGACTGTAGTAATTGTGCGCCAGTGCTTATCAACTTTTTTGAACATGTGTTCAGTGAGTTAAGAAGTTCTCCAAAAGAGTTGGCCAATCTGAACTTAAGAGTTATTCATTTGATAAATTAACAAAATAATTTCATTAAGTTTATGTCATTTAAGATGCTAGTTGGTTTCTCTTTGGATGTGGCTGAACTGTGGTGGTGGTAATAATATTCAGTTTTCTTTATGCCCAAATTCTTAGTTCTTTTTCTCTTTTACAAATGATATGCGTAACTTACTATTATATTAGCCATTTGTCCTGTGATTTAAGTCATCTTCCAGGTTAATCTGACGTAGACTGGGCACGTTTTAGGACCGAAAATATGTGAAGCTAACCATTTGATGCTTCTGTGCAATAGCAACATGAATGTAACACTGCTGCCATCAAGCTAAAACAATGTTCTGCCTATGTTGCAAATGGGTACAGTAGTGTATGAATTGCAGTGCTGGTGTGATGCCAGGTATGTAGGCTGTATGTCCCAACAATTGGCAGATCATGTCAAACACCATGTCCTTTTGGCTCTTTGCAACTCAACCAGCCTGTGCTTCCAAACTCAAAACCTAAAATGTGATTCTGTGATTGGACAGCACTTGCTAAACAATCCTGATTGACAATCAGTTGTGCTCACCATGTGGCTCACTTCAGTATATGAGAAGCTACATATATTCACTCTCTCCTTTGTTGACAGAAGGAGGATGTCCATGCATTGCACCTTTTTGAACTGAATGAAAGCTTCGGGGCAATCATTTCCTGGTTCACTCCCCAGAGCAATGCCATGACGAATCAATAGACCTAATTGATTTGAATTTAAACGAGAGATTGGCAGTTAACTGTTACCTAGTGCATTCTCTGTGGCAACACCTCTGCCAGTTGCTTGACAACTACTCTCTTCGTGCAGAATAAGTTGATGTTTCCTTTTACAGTTGGTATTCTTGCAAATCTGTCTGATGAGAAAACCTTTGACAACATGTCTCTTGTTTCAGTGTTACAGGGACAAATGTTGGAGCAGTTTAAGAAACTTGCTGTGTTCAAAGCTAATAAGTTGGCTATTGGTCATGTCGTAATCTTGAGTTCTTGAGGGAAATTTATCTGAATTTCTGCGAGCACTATAATTCATTATAACTGGAGAACTTGACATTTAAAGAAAAGCTATATTTGGCCTAAATCTGTGCACCCTGAATCCGTGTTTCTGTTCAGACAGTTGAATGAAGCTCAGTCAGTTCCTGTTTTCTTCTAAATTATGGTCATTTATCAGCAGTATTGCCTAAACAAACTCTTAATGTAATAATGTTGCATCTATTAATGGATTAATGTACCTGTGTGGTGTTATGGATCTGGAACAACTTGTTGTGAGTTTAAGACTGGGTTGTAATTGGTACTTGATTTTTTTTATTCATTCGTGGGACATGGGCATCGCTGACTGGCCAGCATTTATTGCTCATCCCTAGTTGTCCTTGAGAAGGTGATGGTGAGCTGCCTTCTTGAATCACTGCAGTCCATGTGCTGTGGGTTGACCTACAATGTCGTTATGGAGGGAATTCTAGGGCTTTGACCCAGCAACAGTGAAGGAACATATTTCCAAATCAGGTTGGTGAATGGCTTGGAGAGGACCTTGCAGGTGGTGATGTTCCCATGTATCTACTGCTCTTGTCCTAGATAGAAATGGTTGAGTTTGGAAGATGCTGTCTAAGGATCTTTGGTGAATTGCTGCAGTGCATATTGTAGATATGCACACTACTGCTACTGAGCGTCGATGGTGGAGGGAGTGGATGTTTGTAGATGTACCAGTCAAGCAGAATGCTTTGTCCTGGATGGTGTCAAGCTTTTTGAGTGTTGTTGGAGCTGCACCCATCCAGGCAAGTGGGGAGTATTTCATCACACTCCAAGTTTGGGAATAATCTTTCTCTCGTCCTACATTACGATAATGTTGTGGTTTTAAGTGCCTTTTAAAGCAGGCAAGAAAATTATGTTTGCCTGAATATGGGGTTTCTTGAATATTAAGTTTACCAAGGAGGGCTGTTGATATGTTGGCAAGCATCTGAGGGTCGAGGTTGGCTTGTCTGGCTATTCTGAGAGTCAGCAGTAACTTGCATTGGTCCAACATGATTCCCATGTTAAATGGTTATATTGGAATGCATTACAAGGGGAAGAAATGGACACCAAGCAAGCTCTGAAAGCTTTTGGGTGGGATGATTGAAGAGAACTTTTGTAGGAAGCTGTGAATAGCAAAAAAAAGGAAGACATACAATTACACAGTGTCATTCAGCATGTTCGAGTATCCTATAACACTTAAGCCAATGATGTATTAGTGAAGTGTTGTCTCTGGTTTGCCTTCGGAAATGGTCAGATACTTTGCACAGCAAACATCCACAGTGGTTGAGCTAAATAATGATCAGAACACTGGAGAGAACTCTGTTTTTCTTCAGAATGGTGTATGATCTTTTACATTCACTTGAGAGGGCAATGGATTCTTTGTTAACTGTACTGCACTGCCTAGATTTTACATAAGTCACCAGAGTAGTCTTCAACTTGGAGGCAGAAGTGCCATCACTGAGCACCAGAGTAGAGAACGAGTTAGTAAGGTAGTGATTCTGGAAAGGAATTTCAGAGGGAGGAGCACATTGCCTTTAGGGCCCCCACTGATGGTGAAGCAGAGACATGTGGAGATCAGAAAATGAATCTGCAGCTTGGAAACATACAAAAACGTTTCCATGATGGGGGTGACACCATGCAGCAGAGTGAAGATGATCTTGAAATTAGTTTGCTGGGAGTCAGGGAAACCAGTGCAGTTGGGAAAGTATAGACATGTGGGATTTATGTTAGTGAGGTCTCAGACTGCAGAATTATGGATCAGCAAAAGTTTATGCAGTGTTGGGAATGGGAAAAAAATGGTTTGAGAGACGCTCCCTGTGAGATGATGAAAGTGTAGATGTGGATTTAGCAGAATAGGTATGAGTTGGTCACTTAAGTGTGTAAATTTGGCTTTGTAATAAAATGGGATTAATAAGGAATGGATGTGAGCAAATCACCTGGAATTTCCTCATTCACTTCGAACAAGTAGATCAGCTCAATATTTCAGTCAACGTTTTTTGCCAAAGATGAGGAGTCTAAAACTAGAGAGCGTACGTTTAAGGTGAGAGGGCAGAGATACAAAAGGGCCTAGAGGGGCAATTATTTCACAGAGGGTGGTGAGTGCCTGGAACAAGCTGCCAGAGGTAGTAGTAGAGATGGGTACAATTTTGTCGTCTTAAAAGCATTTAGACAGTCATGTGGGTAAGATGGATATTGAGAGATATGGGCCAAATGCAGGCAATTGGGACTAGCTTAGTGGTTAAAAAAGGGCAGTATGGACAAGTTGGACCGAAGGGCCTGTTTCCATGCTGTAAACCTCAATGATTCTACAAGTAAATCTCGATAACAGAAATTCAGTGAGATTTTCTGTAGTGCTAATCTGATGCAGCAGGGGGCAATGTTATCATTGTGACACAGCAAGTGTAGCTACAGAAGATTCAGTCTTGGATTGTTAGCAATATTTTTAAAATTTTTTTTGCTGCTTAACTCTAATAGATAGCATATGTAGTGTCATTGATAATTCGTGAAAACTTTAAATGCAGCCACTTCTCAAACAATGCTTGTTAAATTTTGAGCTTTTGTGCATAGCCTTTGTACATGATGTGTTAGATGTTATATGTAGTAATTCAGCCACATGTCTATATGTCACCAACATCCTTTTATTGTGAACCAAAGGAAAAGGCAACTCCCACGGCTTACAGTCAGATAGTCTTCACCTTGACCTGTAACTTTGGTCTGGGTAAAGTTACAGAGTTAAAAACCCCTGTTGGCTGCTTCCCATAGGGTGAGCCTCTATTCTCTCAGTAAGTCAGCCCACGGGTAGATTGAAGATCTTTAGTAGCCGTCATAACATCTGTCCCTCCTTCAGTTTGTGCCTCTTCCAGCACCCCTGCTGGGATGATGTCCTTTTCAGTGCTTGATGTTTGGGCGGATGTCTGTTGAAGATGGGATCAGGTCAGGCAGTGTATACTGAACAGAGGACCTCTGATTTTGCTTAAGCCTGGAGGCCTGCTTCTTCAGCCTCCATCCCTGAGTCCATATCTTCATTATCCAGAACAGCCACCTTGGAGTCAGCTTCAAGCTGATGGCTAGCAGTGGCTAACTCATTGTCAGTGGCAGGGGTGGCTTGTGCATGGTCACTCTGGCCCTGAGGTGGTCTCAGTGCTTTTTTTTAAAGGTTTTATCCTGAACTTTGATTTGTAAGTCGCTGACCCTGTTTTCTCCATGATGATCCCAGGGATCTATTTGGGATCATTCCCGAAGTTCCTTGCATGAACCTGATTGCCTGTTGCAAAAGTTCTTTCTCCCCTCATGGAATAAAATGTTGGTTTTTTTTTGCTTGTCCTGATGAGACTCTACTTCCCTGCCAAGTTTAAGAATAATAGGCTCAACCTGGTATTGAGCTGTTGCCCCATCAATAACTCTGCTGGAGCAACACCTGTTAGATATGCAGTGTTGGCCTGTAATAAAAAAAATCGTGCCAGTTTTCTCGCCGTGGATGCTGCTGGTTATTTCTTCATACCATTTCTTGAATGTTTTAACTTTATGTCCATTTGACAGGTGATGAGGTGTAGCTGGATATGTCAGATACCATCGGAGAGCACGGTTCTGGAAAGCACCACTAGTGAAGACTGTACTGTTATCAGAAACCAGGACTTCCAGTATTCTGTGCATGCTGAAGATTTCCTGCAATTTTTTGACGTAGTCTAAGTAGTTGTGGAGCTCATGTGGTGCACCTCCAATCACTTGGAGTGTGCGTCTACTGTGATTAAAAGCATAGAACCTGCAAAGTGTACAAATATGCATGCCCATTGTGTGCTCGGGTACTCCAATGGATGTAGAGAGGGTGGGGGTTTTTGATTTTCCTGGTAAGTTGCATTGTGTTATGAAGTCTGATATCAAAATCAAGACAGGGCCATGAGATGTAACTCCTGGCCAGCATCTTCGTTTTTGAGACTCCCAGACATTTAATATTAGTTTTGTTAATATTGGACGTCGTCTGGGGGTGGAACACTTAACTGCAACCCCTGAAGAATGCACTTTTTCTTCAACTCAAGTTCGGACTTGTTAATTCACTTCTTCAGAGGGTTGCCCTTGGAATCTCACACTCACCGTCAATGTGGTAATTCAGTCACACACCTGCTTCCATTAACACCCTTTATTGTGAACCAAAGGAAAAAGCTATTCCTACGGCTTGCAGCCAGTTAGTAACAGGCTTAAAACCCCTGCTGGCTGCTTCCCACTGGATGAACCTGCGCTTGCTCAATAAGACAGCTAGTATTCCACAAAGCCCACGGGAAGATCTATTGTTGATCCTTTGTGGCCATCGTAACACTTGAGTGTTTGAAAAAAGTGGTTGATTGTTGTCACCATGGGAAAATTATAATGAAGTTTTTTTTTAAGTTGGGCAAAAACTTGATAGCTCAAAATGCGTAAGTCTTGCAAGCCAATTGCATCCCAGGATGAATTAAGGAAGGAGGCCACCATCGTTAGGGAGGAGCTCAGCTAAATCACAGAAACCAGCTTCAGACCTTATAAAATGCAATTGAATTTTTATTTTCATTTGTTCCCATGTTCAAAGGAAAAACTGAGATGGGAGAAGCTGAAATTGAAGTTCCATGGTTAAGTTATAATTTAATTTTGATAGATTGTTTCATTCTTATAGTTTCTGCTTTGTCTGTAGCTAAAGTAAAGTAATTACAGGGCGGACCTTAGCTAGCACTGCTTCCACTATTAGGTTGTCTGATGATATCTCATTGAAATTTAGCCTCCGCATTGGTCTGATGGATGATGTGTTATAGGTAACTCGCAATATCCCAGCGAGGTTTCAGTCTATTCCAGTGATTGATGGATGATGTGTAATAGATGCCTGACAATATCCCACTGAGGATTTAGGCCTGTATATGATTCTGATGAGTGATAAGTGCTATCTATCCAAAAGAATTGCAATGGGATTTTGACCTGTGCTTGAGCTTAATGGATTAGACATTTTAGGTATTCTACAATATTTGTACATTCTACTTTTTCCTCGGCTTGGAGGATGATTTGTTAGTGTCTCAACTCCGATCTTCTGCATTTTCAGAAGTTGTGCTGCATTTTGCAGAGTATAGAGAGGTGATCTGACCCCTGTTGTAAAGTTGTTTGGTGTTTCGCTAGGAGGGGTCTGGTGTGGCTAAACGTTTAAGTATTTATTGGTAACCCATCATTATATATTATCCAGGATGCTGGCTCCTATCAGACTCTACACATAGTCTACTATCATGTGACACCCTATATCATACCATGGCTGATACTGTTCTCCAATCCCACATTAATCTGAGCTCTGCCCTTGTACTAAATTCCAAGGTTTGTCAGTAGTCCCCCTAAAGTCTGTAACTGCATCCTCCTTATTTCCAATATTGCCACATTTCATGGAGTACATAGAATCATAAAATCCTTACAGGGCAGACAGAGGCCATTTGGCCCATCAAGCCTGCACTAGCAATGTGACCTCTTGAGAATTGTAATTACAGATGGACTTTTGGACAATGCAGCCAGAAGAACCAAGCTTAGATTTTGTTCTCAAACATTTGGGGAGTTCCCACATAACTGATGAAGAGGCCTGGCTAATTCCCTTTCCATGCTATAGCTTAGGAGTGGTGCAAGCTCACACTCTGCCAGATTTGTTGAACTTAATTTTTCAATTTGGTATAGATCTAAACCAACTCCGAAGCTTCAGGAGTTTAAAAATGCTGTTATTAGAAACCTGAAATAAAAAAGAAAAATACTAGAAATATGCCAGGTCTGAAAAAAATCTGTTGATAGAGAGAGACTGTTAATGTTCCATGGCTGTCATTTCAATTCTCTGCTCCCATTCTGACCTTTCTGCTCTTGATCTGCTATGATGTTCCAATGAAGCTCAATGCAAGCTTGAGGAACAGCAGCTGCTCTTTTGAATGGGAACTTCAAGGCTTCAACATTGAGTTCAATAATTTTTGAACATAACCTATCCCCCATTTGCTTTCATGTTTATTTGTAGGCGTTCATTTCTTAACACCTTTACTTTACGTCTGCGTGGCTGTTGACCTGCTATTTACACCTCAGCAACACGTGTCCTTTTTTTTATATTTGCCCTTTTGGCTTTGTACCATTAAAGTTTTTGATATTTAATCTCTTCTGTCCTCCACCCTATCATGCACCTTCCCTTTTGTTTCTCCTATTGTTTCTTTTCACTTACTCAAAACCTATTTCATTTCTAATTTAGTTCTGATTAAAGATTACAGATAGTAAACTTTAACTGCTTCCATCTCCATGGATTCTGCCAGACCAGCTGAATGTTTCCAGTACTTTCTATTTTATGTAATGTTACATAAAAGGGCTATTAGGCAAAAAGAGGTTGGGTATTTGGCAGTTGAGACACAGACCTGAGACAGTTGGCTAAGAACACGAGTTGGTGCCTGAGGCAAACCAAATAATGACCCAGTCCGAAACAGTTTGCATTGCAGTTCACTTCACTGCCACCAAAGCCTGAAACTAGGCAGACTTAAAGTGATCTTTTCACCAGATATTTCACATAGAAAGCCATGCGTTTATGCACCACATGACCCACCCTGCTTTATATAATGGTGTCAGCATAACCTTGTGTTTCTTTGTCCTTTTTATAAAAATCTAACTTCCCCTTACATCCAACCATCTGAAAGGCAGGCAGCCTGGGGGCCACACACTGCTCACCTAGGTGCTGAGTGCAGCCCACAAGAAATTTTGTTGACTGTGCTGATGTGCTGATTTTGGTCTGTAGTTTTTTTCCCCCACTGTGGTGAACGCTTCAGAAAACAGTCACTTCACTTGAGGGGCCAATTAGGACCAAGAGTGGATAATCACCCCAGGGAGTGGAGTCCTCTCTCAGGCAGAAGACATGAGGAAAAGATCTAGGGACTGAGGCAGCTGGTGGGCTGCTGTAGGGAGGCTAAAGGTGAGGGTGTACTAGCCTTTGTATTGTTTTTCCCTGTTAATAAAAACCCTTTGTTCCTAAAGCCTGAGTGTGCATCATTATACCTACCAGAGTGATTGAAGTGGTATACATATAAAACAAGGGCAAGTGAAGAGAGGTGCAAATTGATTGTGCACAACATTGACTGTGAGAGCTGTGCACTCCCTCTGCATCCAAACTGTGAATATTTATTCTGTTTTTACCTTTTTGAAGTTAATATTTCTATTTATATAAACGATTAATCATTTTCTATAGTTTATGAAATATTTGGTGTATTAAGTATATTTATTCATGGGGGCATGGTTAGTGAGCAAGCCTGATTTTAATCTTGCAGCCCACTGAGATGGAGGACCACTCGTGGCTCACTAACCAGCTTCGGTTGCCCATCACTGATCCAGTTGTTTATTTCAGCTTCTTTCTGGAGTTGCCGGTTCCATTTGTCATTTTGTAATTATAGTTCGAACATTGTCTGAATGAAAAAGTTCTCTTGAGTTCCTTATTGGGTTTACTAGTGTCCATATTTTTGTTTTCTAGTTATGGACACTCAAAGTGGAAACACCATATTTATGTTTACTCTAGCAAATCAAACACGGACCTTTATTCAGGCTATTTCTCAACATTTTCTCAGAGTAAAGATCCCCAGCCTGTGATGGTGACAATCTTTAAGTTCTATCTCAGTCTTAAATCTTTTTGCACTGTCCAGTGCCCTAACCCTACACAATTCTGCTGTTGCTGATGGCTCACTATGTTATAGATGCCCAGTTTTGGACTGATGGACCTGTCTTGAATTGTATGGTGGTGGCCAGGTGGACAAAACCATTCTTCTCAGAATGAAGACAGGACTTTCTCTCAACTAGGACTGTGGTCATTCTTATCAATACTGTTATGGGCAAGAGGATGTGGTGGTATTGTCAGCAAACTAGTAAATAAAGACCCATGGTGAGGTTTTAGGGAGCTGGGTTTGAATCCCACTGGGTAGATAGTGGGGCTTGAATTCAATAAAAAGTTGGAATAAAAGTCCAATGATGAGCTTGACACTATTGCCAGTTGTCTTATAATCTGGTTCACTAATGAAGGAAATTTCATCCTTGGTCTACATGTAGCTACACTGACAGCCAAAGTAGCTGACTCTTAAATGGCCTAACAAGTTACCCAGTTGTATCAAACTGCTAAAAATGAAAGTAGGTAAGCAATGAGACTGAATGGTCAGCCTAGCATTGACTGGAAACAACAATTGTCCCCCTTGCTGATGGGCCATCAGTCATAGCTGATTTTCTGGCAGGCATTTTGAGAGTACAGTGTCCAGTGATGTTTGTGCTTTAAGTTATGAATGTGATGGGTTAGGGACATGGCCCTTTCATGATGCGCGTGACATCTCAACCTTATGGGATAGGCAAGATGGATTGTTGTCAGCCATATTTGTATGTTTGTATCAAAGTGCTTTAGGGCATTTTTAAAGTAGCTTAAAGTGTTCAATAAGTGCAAATTCTTTTGTCATCACTTCAGGTCATTTAGATAATGGAAGTTGAACTCACTGCATGCCTGCATTGTTAGTGTCATTAATTCTTCATTTGGCATGGGTGGCACTTTGCTTCAATAATGGCTTTATCTAATGAATTATCTGTGATATAAATGCGTAATGATCTGTTAGTTTTCTTTGATTCCTGAAGGACTAACAGTACTTCTGTGTTCCTTGGGCTTTGCTTCAGGATTTGATCAATGTGTCTCTTTCAAATTAAGCTTCTTCCTCATTCCTTTCCTCCCTTCCCACCTATGTAATAAAACGTAATCATTGCCCAAGCCTTATCATCAATCACTGAAAGATGCTCGCATTACTGTAATCATGAAGCAAAATTGATTCTCCAGTTTTGACAAAGTATTCTTTTCTCAAGTTATGAAGTGTTTTTAAATGATGGCTTATTTATTTACTTCACCCCTCAGTTTTTCAGTTGTTACGCATTTGGTGGTTCTGTATGCTGTGGTATGAGATAATAACAGAAAAGGGGGTATCATGTTACTTGTGGTACCTTACTTTGATTTGATTTTGTGATCTTCCTTGCCTATTTGCTTAGGGTGGCACAGTGGTTAGAATCACTGCCTCAGCGCCTGGGATCCAGTTTCAATTCTGACCTTGGGTAACTATGGAATTTGCATGTTCTCCCGGTGTTTGTGCACATTTCCTCTGGGTGTTCTCACAGTCCAAAGATGTGTGGTTAGGTTGATTGGTCATGCTGAATTGTCCCTTAGTGTCAGGGGATTTGCAGGGTAAATATGTGGAGTTATGGGGATAGGGCCTGGATAGGATTGTTGTCGATGCAGGTTTGATGGGCCAAATGGCTTCCTCCTGAAGAGATTCTATGATTTGAAAACTTTGCGACTTGCGCTTGGAAGTGTGAAGATCGGTTGAGAATAATATATGCAATATATCATTTATGGTCACTTCTTTACATTAGAAGACCCATTGGACGAAGTTGCCTGTTTGTGATTGGAATAAAGGCCATTTAGCTCCTGGAGCCTATTTCATCATTCAGTGAGACAGTGACTGTTCTTTGACCTAACTCCGTACTTAGCTCTATCTATTACTTGTTGTTCAGCACCCAAGTTCTGTATTTCTGTATTATAACTTCACCAGGTTGACCCCTCATTTTTAAGTACGCATGATGTTGCTCCTGGCATACCCTCCTGCCAAGCAATCCCACCACCAATGGATTAGCTCTAAGCTCTGCGGTTCTGCCGTGTCCAGCTGTGAATGGTGGACAATTGAACAGTTCAGTGGAGGAGGCTCCATAAATGTCTCCATGCTCGATGGAGGAGCAAGGCACATCTGTGCAAATGATAAGGCTGAAATGCATCTGCAGCAGGCAGATTGATGAGTATGAGGTTAAGTATGTTTTCTTTCTCATTGATATTCTAAACATTGCACTAATGTTACCCAAGATTTAAGCTTGTAATTCAGGATTATATAGTAACCATTAAAATAGTTGTCGTTTCAGTCTGTATATCATGGATCTTGGCTCTAAGAATTCTTAATTCTGGGATTCTGTATCTTCTGAGAAGTTACTCTAAGCAAAACAATCCAGTTATGTACACTGTTACGTTCTATTCTGAAACATGTTTGGTTAGTGCAGAAATTACTGAAAAATGAGCTTGTTATTTTAGGACCATGTTAGTAGATAGCATAGCTGAGTAATCTATTGAGAAAAAGAACAGGCCCTTCGGCCCTCCAAGCCTGCACGAATCACGTTGTCCTATCTAGATCAACCGCCTGCATCCCTCTATTCCCTGTCTATCCAGATAAGTCTTAAATGTCGCTAACGCCAACCACCTGACTTGGCAGTGCATTACAGGCCCCCACTGCTCTGTGTGGAAAAAAAACTTACCCTACACATCTCCACTGAACCTTTTTCCCCTTATCTTGAACTTGTGCCCCCTTGTAATTGGAATGAGTGGGTGCAAAGTGTTGGGGATGGGCATCAGAGTGGATTTTAAAATAACTCTTAACAAGGCTTGTATTTAAATGGCACCCTTCACGGCTTTGGGATGTCCCAAAACATCTTGCAGCCAATTAAGTACCTTTGACACGCAGCCATTATTGTAATGCAGAAAATGCAAAGTTAACAAACTTGACAAGGTCCCAAAAGCAGCAGAGTGATAATTAAATATTTTTTTCAGTGATATTGGTTGTGAGTTTTGTCCCAGACAAGCTATTGTAGTCAAATGAAAGTTTCCTGCAAATAGCTTATATCCAGCACCAACTTGATAGAAAATTATTCCATTTAATTGTGTTTGAAATTATTCATTTGATGCACATTGCATTTTCAGAAGGTGTAACCTTAAAGGTGAAAGCTTTGAAAGGTGAACCCCCCCCACCCGAAAGATTCTACTATTGTCAAAGAAATGTTCACTACCATAATATGAGGCCTTTGTACTGCATTAGTTTGTTGGTTTATCCCCTTTTTCCCCCTGTTTCTCCCTTGCATTATATGTATGGGAGACCATATGTAAAACTTATGTGAATTTTTTTTTCATTTGTGGGACATGGGTGTCCTGGGAAGGCCAGCATTTATTGCCCATCCCTAGTTGTCCTTGAGAAGGTGGTGGTGAGCTGCCTTCTTGAATTACTGCAGTCCATGTGCTATGGGTTGACCCACAATGCTGTCAGGGAGGGAATTCCAGGATTTTGACCCAGCGAATGTGAAGGAACAACGATATATTTTCAAGTCAGGATGGTGAATGGCCTAGAGGGCAACTGTAGGTGATGTTCCCATGTATTTGCTGCCTTTGTCCCTCTCGATGGAAGTGGCTGTGGGTTTGGGAGGTGCTGTCTAAGGACCTTTAGTGAATTGCTGCAGTGCATCTTGTAGATAGTACACACTGCTGCTACTGAGCGTCAGTGGTGGAGAGATTGAATATTTGTAGATGTGGTGCCAATTGAGTGCGCTGCTTTGTCCTGAATGGACAAAGCTTCTTGAGTGTTGAAGCTGCACCTGTCCAGGCAAGTGTGGAGTATTTCATCACACTCCTCACTTGTGCCTTGTAGGTGGTGGCTAGGCTCTGGGGAGACGGGGTGAGATGCTTGTTGCAGTATTCCCAACCTCTGACCTGTTCTAGTAGCCACTGTGTTTATGTGGTGAGTCCAGTTGAGTTTCTGGTTTCCTGGTCAACACCATTGAAGGTCAAGAGGCACTGGTTAGAGTGTCTCTTATTGATGATGGTGAATTAGATCAGCATCAGCTTTAAAACGTGGTATGAATAATCTGGAACCGTTTTCTGTCCACTTTGTAGTTGATACATGCTTGCTGCACAAAACCCTCACTTGTGCTAGGGTTTTTATGTAGCATAAAAACGGATAAAGCTCCAGGGCCTGATGGTATTTATCCCAGGCTGCTTAGGGAGATGAAAGATGAAATTGCTGGGCCTCTGACGCAAATCTTTGTCTCTTCTTTGAACACAGGTGAGGTCCCAGAGGACTGGAGGGTAGCTAATGTGATACCGCTGTTTAAAAAGGGCAGTAGGGATAACCCTGGTAATTATAGACCAGTGAGTTTTACATCGGTG
The DNA here is from genome assembly GCF_965287045.1 of Carcharhinus amblyrhynchos. NCBI lineage: Eukaryota > Metazoa > Chordata > Chondrichthyes > Carcharhiniformes > Carcharhinidae > Carcharhinus > Carcharhinus amblyrhynchos. The sequence goes on along the minus strand of NC_137341.1, from coordinate 20,087,403 downwards.
GTAGGAAAATTATTGGAAAAAATTCTTAGGGATAGGATGTATAAGCATTTGGAGCGTTGCGATCTGATTAGGGATACGCAACATGGCTTTGTTCAGGGGAGGTCTTGCCTTACGAATCTGGTAGAATTTTTTGAGGAGGTGACAAAAACGGTTGACGATGGGCGAGCCGTTAATGTCACCTATATGGATTTCAGTGAGGTGTTTGACAAAGTCCCTCACGGTAGGCTGGTAGAAAAGGTTAAGGCACGTGGGATACAAGGACAGGTAGCTAGATGGATTGAAAACTGGCTGGGCAATAGGAGACAGAGAGTAGTAGTGGAAGGGTCCTTTTCTGGCTGGAGGTTAGTCACCAGTGGTGTGCCGCAGGGCTCAGTACTGGGACATCTCCTCTTTGTAATATATGTAAACGACTTGGAAGAGGGCGTACGTGGTGTGATCAGCAAGTTTGCAGATGACACCAAGATGGCAGGATTGGTGGATACTGAGGAAGATTGTCAGGTGACACAGCAGGATATAGATAGGTTGGTTTATTGGGCAGATAGATGGCAGATGGAATTTAATCCTGACAAATGCGAGGTGATGCATTTTGGAAGGAATAATGCAGGGAGGAGTTACATGACAAAAGGTAGACCGATTAAGAGTATTGAAATAGAGAGGGACCTGGGAGTGCAGGTGCACAAGTCTCTGAAGGTGTCAACACAGGTAGAGAAGGTTGTGAAGAAAGCTTACGGAATGCTAGCCTTTATAGGAAGGGGTATAGAGTATAAGAGCTGTCATCTAATGCTTCAGCTGTACAGAACGTTGGTTAGACCGCATTTGGAGTACTGTGTCCAGTTCTGGTCACCTTACTACCGGAAGGACGTGGAGACCCTGGAGAGAGTGCAGAGGAGGTTTACCAGGATGCTGCCTGGTATGGAAGGACTGAGTTACGAGGAAAGATTGGGAAAACTGGGGCTCTTCGCCTTAGAAAGAAGGAGATTAAGGGGGGACCTGATAGAGGTGTATAAAATAATGAAGGGAATAGATAGAGTCAACAGTGGTAGGCTTTTCCCTATATTGGGGACAACTATTACGGGAGGCCACGATCTAAGGGTGAGGGGGGAGAAGTATAATTTGGATACTAGAGGAAGGTTTTTCACACAGAGGGTAGTGGGGGTATGGAACGCGCTACCAAGTAAGGTGGTGGAGGCAGGCACATTGGACTTGTTTAAGGTTTACTTAGATAGACACATGAGCGAAACAGGGATGGAGGGTTATAGTAGACGGTATTAAAAAGGGTCAGAGCCTCGGGACGACACTGGAAATGTAATATTACATGTTAATGTTTGTCTCTTTTAATCCACAGGTGTCGGTCCACCTTGTTGTCAAACGAGGGGCATGCACACGGTGGGTCGTGCGTGGGCTGCTCTTGGAGGTTTCGAGAGTGGCCTAGTACTTCGTGTCGTTGTGTATGCTTAATCCTGGACCAGCAGACGGGCACCACAACAGCTCAGTGACTATCACTGCTAGCTGTGCAGATACGTGGATTTGGGCCTGTGTCTGTGGGAGTTTGCGCATTCTTCCTGTGGTTGTGTGGGTTTCCTCCAGGTGCTCCGGTTTCCTCCCACACCCCAAAGATGTGCTCTTAGGTTGATTGGTGTACCAAATTGACCCTACATTATTCTCCCCTGAATCTGGCTACATTAGGCGTACCATTCACATATACACAGGGCAGGGTAGGTGTAGGAAAATGCTTTGTTGAAGTGGCGGTGCGGGCTCGTTGGGCCAAAGGGCCTGTTTCCCGTGCTGGGTTGTTCTTTGTTTGTTTTTGATTATAGCAATCTGTCCTGGATAATATTTGTTTCTCAACCAAGAGCGGTGTGGTGGCACAGTGGTTAGCATGGCTGCCTCTTGGCAACAGGGACCCAGGCTTAATTCCAGCCTTGAGTGACTGTGTGGAATTTGCGCAATCTCCCTGTGTTTGAGTGGATTTCCTGTGGGTGCTCTGGTTTCCTCCCCACAGTCCAAAGATGTGCAGGTGGATTGGCAATGGCAAATTAGTGTCAGGGAGATCAGCAGGGTAGATCTGCTGTTATGGGGATAGAGCCTGGGTGGGATTGCTGTCAGTGCAGGTTTGATGGACCGTGGGGATTCTACTGTTCTATAATTCAATGTCAATAAAACAGAATATCTAATTATTATCACAGTGCTTTTTGTGTGACCATGCTTTGCAAACATTGGCTCCTGCATCTCCTACATTACAACAGTGATGACATTCCAAAGAGTACCACATTAGCTACAAAGCACTTTGGAATATCCTAAAGTTGTGAAAGGTGCTACGTAATTGCAGTTTCTGAATTAGCCCTATCTGTCAAGGAAAGCCAAGGGGATAGGTTTTAAAAGTTTGGGTTTGCGATATCAAGAACAGAGCTGCATTTACTTTGAGTGTATGAACCTGATCTCGCAGCATTTGGTGCACATAGGGAGAAGAGACGAAAGGTTTTGGAGCAGGGGCATGTTGGGCAGAAGAGAAATCTGGCCCCTGAATTAGCCAATCAAAAACAGACTGACACAATGGTTGTTGTGGTTCCCTGTTGTTTCTTTTTGTAGTTACTAGGAAATGTATTTTTATTAAAATTGATCTTGACTAATTTAATTAAATTGCCACCTCAAGCCTGAGTAATTTATGATAGTTGTTTGCTACAAAAGTAAAACAAAAGAATATTTTAAGTGCAGAGCTGCATTAAAAGAATTGTCCTTTTTTCTTAAAATGATTCTCTGCAAAAGGAAATCGTAAAACTAATTACTGATGGATTTGCATAAATCTCGGAAGGTAAAAAATTCGTACAAGTTCCTGCTTCACAGATGAATGGTTGTGTATTCTTAAGCTATGCTGGTTGATTCTAGAATTAGATGAGTTAATCAAAAATTAGAAGAGTTGCAGACCTAAAAATGTTCTGTTAACCTGTAAGTGATGTTATTTATTGTTTGTGTCTTGGTAAATACTTGCAGTGTTGCTATGATTTCCTTTCACTTCTCACCATAAGATATTCACTAGATATTTGGGCAGACAAGGACTTTTTCATTGCCAGTCAGCCTATTTGGAATCTGTATTGGCGGGGTCTATTTTTCAAACAAAATATCATGCTCCCTGAAGTCCCACTTTGTTTGAGAAACCTAGATTAAGACTACAAAGCATTTTCTGCGGTCAGAATTGAATTTCAAAAGCTTCTAGAATGCAAGAGGACAGAAAGTGAACATGTTGTTATGGCACAGCTGAAGCTAAGATTCAGGCTGCCCAAATCCCAAAGGGAAACTTGAATAAGCTACTACAATTTGTACATTCTTAAGAGGTATCTGAAGTCAAGAGAAATAAATTTCAAGCCACTTGGGAAGGTTTTTAAATAATCGAAGCATTTCTTAAAATAAAGAAAAGTAACACTTGAAAGCACAAGAACATCTTTACATGGTTAACCTTTCCTAAAAGATTTTGGCTTAACTAAACTACCTTTGGTCTTTATAGATTTCTAATCTACAAAACAAAACAGTAACATTACTATAAAATACATTGCTGTAGTTGGGGAAATCTTACACAGGCTTTTCCTCCCCTTTTATTTGATACTGAAAAGCCACATCTTGCCTCAAAAAATCATCTTTCCGAGTGGTGGCAGTTCTTTTTCACAGATCTAGTTGAGTTCTTCGAAAATGTGACTGCCTAGTTGAGTTCTTCGAAAATGTGACTGCCTAGTTGAGTTCTTCGAAAATGTGACTGCCTAGTTGAGTTCTTCGAAAATGTGACTGCCTAGTTGAGTTCTTCGAAAATGTGACTGCCTAGTTGAGTTCTTCGAAAATGTGACTGCCTAGTTGAGTTCTTCGAAAATGTGACTGCCTAGTTGAGTTCTTCGAAAATGTGACTGCCTAGTTGAGTTCTTCGAAAATGTGACTGCCTAGTTGAGTTCTTCGAAAATGTGACTGCCTAGTTGAGTTCTTCGAAAATGTGACTGCCTAGTTGAGTTCTTCGAAAATGTGACTGCCTAGTTGAGTTCTTCGAAAATGTGACTGCCTAGTTGAGTTCTTCGAAAATGTGACTGCCTAGTTGAGTTCTTCGAAAATGTGACTGCCTAGTTGAGTTCTTCGAAAATGTGACTGAACACATTGACGAAGGAAGTGCAGTGGACGTGATGTACATGGACTTCAGCAAGGCGTTTGATAAGGTCCCCCATGCAAGACTTCTTGAGAAGTTGAGAGGGCAAGGGGCTTTGGCCTTGTGGATCCAGAACTGGCTTGCCTGCAGAAGGCAGAGAGTGGTTGTGGATGGGTCTTTTTCTGCATGGAGGTCAGTCACCAGTGGAGTGCCCCAGGGATCTGTTCTAGGACCCTTGCTGTTTGTCATTTTCATAAATGACCTAGATGAGGAAGTGGAGGGATGGGTTAGTAAGTTCGCCGACGACACGATAGTCGGTGGTGTTTTGGATGGTCTGGAAGGATGTCAGAAGTTGCAGCAGGACATAAATAGGATGCAGGACTGGGCGGAGAAGTGGCAGACGGACTTCAATGCGGATAAATGTGTAGTCGTCCATTTTGGCAGGACCAATGGGATGAACGAGTACACTATCAAGGGCAGGAGTCTTAGTAGTGTTGAAGAGCAGAAGGATCTTGGGGTCCGGTTCCACAGGACTCTTAAATCGGCCTCGCAGGTGGAGGATGTGGTCAAGAAGGCGTATGGTGTACTGGCCTTCATTAATCGAGGGATTGAGTTTAGGAGTCGGGAGGTAATGCTGCAACTTTATAAGACCCTTGTCAGGCCTCACTTGGAGTACTGTGCGCAGTTCTGGTCGCCTCACTATAGGAAGGACGTAGAAGCTATTGAAAGGGTACAGAGGAGATTTACAAGGATGTTGCCTGGATTGGGAGGCATGCCTTATGAAGATAGGTTGAGGGAGCTGGGACTCTTCTCCCTGGAGAGGTGTAGGTTGAGAGGCGACCTGATAGAGGTTTATAAAATGTTGAGAGGAATAGATAGGGTGGATTCTCAGAGGCTATTTCCTTGGGTTGAAATGGTTGCTACGAGAGGACACAGATTTAAGGTGCGGGGAGGCAAGTACAGAGGTGATGTTAGGGGTAAGTTTTTCACTCAGAGGGTGGTGAGTGAATAGAATCGGCTGCCGTCAGTGGTGGTGGAGGCGAACTCGCTGGGGTCTTTTAAAAGACTTCTGGATGAGTTTATGGGATTTAGTGGGATTGGGGGTTATAGATAGGTCTATGGATTGGTAGGTGTTGATGTGATCGGCGCAACTCGTGGGCCGAAGGGCCTGTTTGTGCTGTAGTGTTCTATGTTCTATGTTCTATCTGTGTCCAGCGCACAGTTTTGTCAGAATCTCTTAGCCATGCCCTAAGAGTCTTCTCTTAAATATGTTTTTCCTCTATGCTCTTTCACACTATTGTTTCTATAGTGCTTTAGAAGTTCCTTTTCTCAATTTGCCAATCATTCATGTCACTTTATAGTTACTTTCTTAAGATAAAAATAAACATTATTTTGCTTCACCCACTTGCATTCTCCTAGTTGTATATGTTCATTTTGAAATACAGCTGTTAGCTTTAAATTACTTACTTTATTTGCCTAATATAAATTCCTATTTGTACTGCATCCTAGCACTCACATCTTGGTTGACTCTGTTCATTTCCACTTCAGTCTCTGGCTTTCACACAATGAAATTTTAACTCTTGCAGTCTGATTGTATTGAGGTTAATTAAATGAATCACATCATACTCTTTCACACAAGCCTGTTTCACAGGATATGACCATGATACTTAAACATTTAGAATTCTCAGTTTTCTTCACAATGGTAAAGTGTGAGTAGTGAAGAATGAGTCAGAGAAAAGATAATGTAATACCTTTTCACTTCAGCATGAAAGAAACATGAAAAGGGTGTCTCTAGCTAGGGAGCGATGGGAGAAGAAAACTAAGTCATGGTGTGGATTTTGAGAGGGTAATGCAGCTAAGGTGCATACTAACTTTTTAAATTATTGCCTGAACTTAAAAGATGGGGAACTGAAGGAAGAAATTTATGAAAGGTTTGCATATTTGAAATAGCTAGGGCTGAAATTTTTGAGTTGCGTCATCCTAGTCCAAGGTGAATAAACCTATGATTGATATACTTGAGGCCTTTTGACATGCATGCAAGGAACATTGGGATGTTCAGAAGATTGGCCAGATATGTATTGTGAGCCACCTTGAATAGAGACAAATGACCAAAACTAAAGAGTCACTGAATTGTAAGGTTAGAAGAAAATAAAACCAGCATTATCAGTAGCTTTGGGTTGTCTCCAAATTTAGACCATGAGACGTAGGAGCAGAAGTAGGCCATTCGGCTCATCAGGAATGCTCCACCATTCAGTGAAATCATGACTGATCTGATATGATGATCCGCAACTCTACTCCTTGTGCACACCAGTGGGAAAGAGACTGCAGCAGAGTGAGATTCAGTCACAGTGAGGGCATTGGAAATTTGGAGCTGAGTGGATAAATAAGTGTTTCTCTTTAAATTAAGTTGTCTCGTTTAAAGGTCAATAAGCAGCTGATCCAGTTAGCTAAGTGGCAGTTGTGTCAATCAACTGAAGCCTGATTAGGCCCTCAATAGGTGTGAATGCTTAAGAATTTTCAACTTGTGTGTGAGCCATCTTGTCTCACCCCAGCTATATGCAAGGCAGTGGTTTCAGCAAGCGCACGACCAGTGGGTGAGAGACTAAGCCAGTGGGAGAGAGACTGCAGCCAGAGTGAGATTCAACCAGAGTGATGGTATCAGAAATTTGGTGCTGAAGAAGAGAGGAGCTCACTTCTGGAAAGAGTGGAGAGGTGGACCTGCGAGGGACACACGAGGGCAAGTGAGAGATAGAAAGAAATTGAACAGTGATGTCACAGATAAGCGGCTGGTGATGCTAAGTAGTTTTTCTTTTTATTCTTTCTCTTGGCATTGTAGGTGTTGCTATAAATTACTTTGAGGGTTAAGTCATGGCAGGAGATCCCGGACTTGTGTCATGTTGCTCCTGTGTGATGTGGGAATTCAGGGACCTTTTGGTGTCCCTGGCTGCTTCACGTGCAGGAAGTGTGCCCAATTGCATATCCTGTTAGACTGCTTGACGACTGGAGCTACAGGTGGATTCTCTTTGGAGCATCCACAATGTTAAGGAAGTCGTGGATAGATAAAAATTACTGAGGGGGATAGGAAATGAGTAACCACTGGACAGAGGAAAAGTAGGAAGACAGTGTAGTGTCCCCTGAAGCCATTTCCCTCCAAAACAAATATGCTGTTTTGGATACTGTTGGGGGAGATGGCTCCCCAGGGGTAGGGGGCAGCAGCCTCGTTCATAGCACTGTGGCTCTGCTGCACAGGAGGGCAGGAAAAAGAATGGCAGAGCTATAGTAATAGGGGATTCAATTATAAGTGGAATATCAGTCACTTCTGTGGATGCAAACAAGACTCCAAGATAGTACGTTGCCTTCCTGGTGCAAGGGTCAAGGATATCTTGGAGTGACTGCAGGGCACTCTGGAGGAGGAAGGTGAACAGTTGGTTGTTGTGGTGCATATAGGCACCAATGATTATAGGTTTAAAAAAAAGGCTGAGGTCCTACAAGCTGAATTTAGGGAGTTAGGAGTTAAACTAAAAAGTAAGACTTCAAAGGTAGGAACCTCAGGATTGCTACCAGTGCCACATACTAGCCAGAGTAAGAATGTCAGGATAAAAAGTAAAGTTTATTTATTAATCACAAGCAATGAAGTTACTGTGAAATTCCCCTAGTTGCCACAGATCGGCGCCTGTTTGGGTCTAACCAGCACATTTTTCAGAATGTGGGAGGAAACCAGAGCACCCGGAGGAAACCCATGGGAAGAACATGCAAATTCCACACAGACAATGACCCAAGCCAGGGATCAAACCCAGGACCTGATGCTGTGAAGCTAGTGGTTAGCACTGCTGCTAAGATGAATGTGTGGCTTGAAGGAGGGATTCAAATTCCTGGGATGTTGGAACTCTGGAGGAAGTGGGACCAATATAATTCAATGGTCTGCACCTGGGCAGGACTGGAATCGACATCTGAGGGGAATGTTTGCTAATGCTGTTGGGGAGGGTTTAAATTAATGTGGCAGAGGGATGGGGACCAATGCAGGAAGTAAGATGGGGACAGAAACAAAAGGCAGTAAGGGGAACAGTGGAAGGTAGAGAAATCAAAGACAAAAATCAAAAAGGACCACAGAGACTAGGGAGAACCTCGTGAATGGGTACAGTAAGGCTAAGAGAAACAAAGTACTGAGAGTGTACAAAACATGACAGGACAGATGGTCTGTGTGTTTGCTTTAGTGCAGGGAGTATGAAAGGTAAGGTGGATGGATTTAAAACTTAGATGACTACATGGAACTATAATGTTTTGGCAATTATGGAGACTTGGATGAAACAATAGCAAGACTGGCAACTTAGTATTCCAGGAGTTAGATGCTTCAGGCGAGATAGCGAAGGTGACAAAAGAGGTAGGGGTGTTGCTTTACTGATTAGGGAGAATGTCACAGCTAAATACAGGGAGGACACCTTGGTGGGATCCAGCAGTGAGGCCATATGGGTAGAACCCAGGAGCAGGAGCGGTGCAATCACACTTTTGGGGTTGTACTACAGACCTCCCAACAGCCAGCGTGAAGTGGAGGAACTGATATATCAGCAGATTATGGGAAGATGTAAAAACAACAGGGTTGTTGTGATGGGTGATTTTAACTTCCCCAACATAGAGTGGGATTCCTTTAGGGCCATGGGCTTGGATGAAACAGAGTTTGTTCAGTGTGTCCAAGAGTGCTTCTTGAGGCAGTATGTGGATAGTCCAACTAGGTAAGGAGCTATCTTAGACTGGTTCTGGGAAACAAACCTGGACAGATGATTGTCTCAGTAGGTGACCATTTTGCGAAGTGATCATGATTCTATAAGTTTCAAGACACTTACAGAGAAGGATAGAAGTAATCCCAGAGTGAAAGTATTAAACTGGGGGAAGGCTAACTATGACAGTATGAGGCAGGTGCTAGTGAATGTAAACTGGGGGCAGCTGTTTGAGGGTAAATCCACATCCAGTATGTGGGAAGTCTTTTAAAAGTCAGTTGTTAACAATTCAGGACAAATATGTCTCTGTAAAAATAAAGAATAAAGATGGCAAGATTCGGGAACCCTGAATGACGTGAGACGTCATTAGTGAAAAAGAAGAATGATACGTACATAAATTTCAGGAAATTGAAAATGGATAAGGCTCTTGAGGAGTACAAAGATAGCAGGAAAGAGCTTAAACACAGACCTAGGAGGGCAAAAAGTGGTCATGAAATGTCCTTGGCAGGCAGAATTAAAGAGAATCCCAAGGTTTTTTATGCATATATAAGGAGGAAGAGAGTAGCTAAGGAAAGGGTAGGCTCACTCAAGACCAGTAGAGAGAATTTGTGTGTGGAGCCAGATGAGGTGGGTGAGGGTCCTTAATGAGTACTTTGCATCAATATTCCCAAAGGAGAAGATGGATAGTGAGTGTAGAAAGAAGGAAGTTGACATTCTAGAACGTGTTGAGATAAAAAGTGAGGTGGTGTTGGAGGTTTTGAAAAACATTAGGGTGACCAAGTCCCCAGGACTAGATAGGGCCTATCCCAGAATATTGCAAGAGGCAAGGGAAAAAATTGCTGAGGCCTTGACCGAAATCTTTGTTTCTTCTTTAGCCACAGATGAGGTTCCAGAGGATTGGAGAGTAGCTAACATTGTTCCTGTGTTTAAGAGAGGCAGAAGAGACAATCTAGGAATTTACAGGTCTGTGAGTCTTACATTAGTGGTGAGAAGATTCTTAGGGACAGGATGTACTCACATCTGAAAGAGAATAGGCTTATTAGCGATAGGTAGCATGGTTTTGTGAAAGGGAGGTCATGTCTCAAACCTGATCGATTTCTTTGAGGAAGTGACAAGAAAAATTGACCAGGGGCAGGGCAGTGAATGTTGTATATATGGACTTTAGTAAAGCCTTCAATAAGGTTCCTCATGGCAAACTGATACAGAAGGTAAGTCACATGGGATCTGAGGTGAGCCGGTAAGATGGAGACAAAACTGGCTTGGGCACAGAAAGCAGAGAGTAGCAGTGGAAGAGTACTTTTCTAACTGGAGGTTTGTGACAAGCAGTGTTCCATAAGGATCAGTGTTTGGAGCCACCGTTGTTTATACTATATATAAATGATTTGGATGAAATTGTAGGTGGACTGATTAGTAAATTTGCAGATGATACAAAAATTGGGGGAGTAGCAGATAGCGAGGATGATTGTCAAAGGACACAGCAGGATATAAGTCAGCTGGAGACTTGAGCCGGAAGATGGCACATGGAATTTAACCTGGACAAATGTGAGGTGATGCGATTTGGAAGGTTCACAGCAGAAGGAAAGTAAATAGTAAACGGTAGAGCCCTTAGAAATGTTTGCATTCAGAGGCGTGCAGATCCACAGTTCCCTGAAGGTGGCAACTCAGGTGGATAAGGTGGTCAAGAAAGCGTATGGCATGCTGGTCTTCATTGGTCAGGTCATTGAGTAAAGGAATTGGAAAATCATTTTGCAGCTGTGTAAGATTTCGGTTAGGCACGTTTGGAGTCTTATATACAGTTCTGGTTGCCACACGACCAGCAGGATGTTGATGCATTGGAAAAGGTGCAGAAGAGGTTTACTAGGGTGTTGTCTGGTTTCGAGGATATGGAGTATGAAGAAAGGTTGAACAAACTTGGATTGTTTTCATTGTAGTGTTGGAGGAGGAGGGGGGACCTGATGGATGTTTACTAGATAATGAGAGGCTTAGATAAAGTGGATAATCAGTCTTTTTCCCAGGGTTAGCGGGTCAGTTACTCAGGGGCATAGGTTGAAAGTGAGAGTGGAAAAGTTTAAAAGAGATGTAAGGGGCACGTTTTTCACACACAGGGTGGTGAATGCCTGGAATGTGATGCCAGAGGAGATGGTGGAAGCAGACTCTATAGCATTCAAGAGGCATCTGGATAGATACATGAATAGGCAGGGAATAGAGGAATATGGACATGTAGAGGCAAGAAAATATTAGATTAGAGGTGCATCGGTGTCAACACAGACTTGGTGAGCTGGAGGACCTGTTCCTGTGTTATATTGTTCTTTGATTCTGTATGACCCTTGATTCCCTTACTGATTAAAAATCTGTCTACTCAGCCTTGAGCATACTTAATAACCCAGCCTCTACAGCCCTCTGTGGAAAAGAATTCTATGGATTCACTACCCTCAGAGGAAATTCCTCCTCATCTTTGTCTTAAATGGGTGACCTCTTACTTTGCAATTATGTTGTCTGTTCCTAGACTCTTGCACAAGAGAAAACAGCCTCCCAGCTCCAGTCAAGCTCCTTGAGAATCCTATATATTTCAATGAGATTGCCTCCCACTCTTGTAAATTCCAAGTAGGCCCAGCCTACTCAACCTCTCTTCATAAGAAAATGCCTTCATACCTGGATCAACTTAGTGAACCTTCTTTGGACTGCCTCCAATATCAGTACATCTTAGCTGTTCACAGTATTTCAGGTGTGATCTAACTTATGCCTTGTATAGTTTTAGCAAGATTCCTTATCTTTATACTCCATTTCCTTTGCAGTAAAGGCCAGCATTCCATTTGCCTTTCCTTTAACCTGCTGAACTTGCATGCTAACATTTGTAATTAATGCGCAAGGATTCCCAAACCCACTGTGCTACAGCTTTCTTCAGTCTTTCTCCATTTAGGTAATATTCAGCTCCTTTATTCCTCCTTTTAAAAGGCACAGCTCTCCATTTTTGTACATTATTTACCATCTGCCAAATTTTTGCCCACTAAACCTGTCTATGTCCATCTATAGATTCTTTGTCATCCTCACCACTTGCCTTCCCACCTCTTTTTAAACATGGCAGTAGTGCATTCACTTCTCCTGTCCGAGTCATTAATATGTTGTGAATAATTGTAGCCACAGCACTAATCCCTGTGGCACTCCACTGGTTACACTTGCCATCCTGAAAATGCCCAGCTTATCCCAACTCCTTGTCTTCTGTTAGTTAGCCAATCTTCTATTTGCTAATAAAGTACCCCAACATCATGGGCTGTTATCTTATTAAAGAGCTTTTTGTACAGTACCTTATCAAATCCTTTTTGAAATTCAAATATATCACATATACTGGTTTCCCTTTATCTATCCTGCTCGTTGGCATTCAAAGAATTGAATAAATTTGGCGTGCTTGATTTTCTCCTTTGTGAAGCCATGCTGACTGCTTGATTATGTTGTGTTGATTGTTGGTTACCTGATGGTGATTTATGGCAATATAGTAGAGAACTGCCACCTGCATAAATAAAAAAAATTAATTTTGTTTTTGTTTTAGAAGGTTATTAAAGTAAAGCAAAGGGCTCGGTATAGCGATCTGGGAGCCAGCCAACGTTTATATAAAGTTTATTCCTGGTGGTAACATGGAAATTCACGCAGAGTTAATGTCTCCATGGAGACCGAACTACTGCACTGGCTGGAAGGTCAGTAACCAGAGGACACTGGCTTAAGAAATATGACATCAGCATCTGAGGTGATGAAATTAAAAAAAAAAGTTTATGGATGTGGCCATTGCTGGCTGTCTTGCATTTGTTGCCCTTAGGGTAGTGGTGAGCTGCTTTCTTCAACTGCTGTTCTCCACGTGATTTAGGTACATCCACACAGCCGTTAGGGAGAGAGTTCCAGCTTTTCACTCAGCAGCAATGAAGTAATAGCAATATATTTCCAAGTCAGGGTTGAGTGTGGCTTGGGATGTACGTTAAGGTGGTGATGTTCCCTTTTGCCTGCTGCTGTTATGCTTCCACATTAGTGATAGGCAACCTGCAACCTAGGGGCACATACGGCCCAAATGGGTGCTGAATGCAAGCTACAAGACATTTTGATGCAGGCTTGCCGCATTCTACTGATTTCCATCTTGTAGTTCTTTCCTATTGGCATGAGTGAAGTGATAGACACATTAGCAAAGGCAAGTGAAATGAGGTATATGCTGATTTCACACAACATTAACTGAGCCGAGTGCACCCCTTGCATTCAAATTGTAAATATTCATTTTCACCATTTGAAGTTGATAGTTTTATTAATATACAAATGATTAAGCATTTTCTATAACTTGTTTTGCAGTATTTGGTGTGTGTCAATGTATTTAATCTGATTCATGGCATCATGGTTACTGAATAAGCCTGATTGAAGGAGGGTCACTTATGCAGCCCACTCACTAACCTAGGTTGCATATCACTGTTTTAGATGGTATTGGTTTGGAAGGTTCTGTCCAAAGAGTGTTGGTGATTTTCTGCAGTGCATCTTGTAGATGGCACACACTGCTGCCACTGTGCTGTCATGGATGGAGTGAATGTTTGTGAGTGAGGTGCCAATGAAATGGGCTACTTTGTCCTGGACAGTATTGAACTTTGTGTTCTTGGACCTGCACTCACCCAGGCAAATGGCCTGAATTCCATCACGTTCCTCACTTGTGTTTTGGAGATTGTGGACAAACTTTGGTAGCTGGGAGATGAGTTACGTGCTGCTGAATTTCCAGCTTCTGACGTGCTCTTGTAGTCACAGTATTTATATGGATAGTGTAGTTCAGTTTCTAGTCAATGGATATCTCCAGGATGTTGATAGTGGGGAATTCAGCAATGGTAATGCCTTGGAATGTCAAGGGGGGATGGTTAGATCTCTCTTGTTATGATGGTCATTGCCTGGTGTTTGTATGGCCCTTCTGCACACTTCTTTGAACCAAGGTTCATCCCCTGGCTTCGTGGTAATGGGAGTCCCGGATATGACGAGCTGTGAACTTACAGATTGTGGTAGAGTACAATTCTGCTGCTGTTGATATACCACTTCTCTGTAAGCCCTTTTGACTTGGAAAATGAGTTTCAGCCTATCGTGTCTATGCTGGCTTTCAAGCATCGATGTAATGTAATCCCTTTTTCCAGCATTTGGTCCGTAGCCTTGCATGCTGTGGCGTTTCAAATGCTCATCTAAATGCTTTTTAAATGTTGAGGGTTCCCGCCTCCACCACTCTCACAGTGATTTTTCAGAACTCTAAACCTCTTTTGAGAATTGATTCTGACTATATAGAGTTGTTGATCTAAGGAGAATACAAATTTATATGACTCAACCTAAGACAACTTTTGTAAGTGGACTTAAGGAGTTATTTACGTATTGAAACATGTATTTGAAAGTTGCAACAGTCTGAGAATGCTCCTAAGCTAACATCCTGCACTGAATATATTTTGTCACAAAGTTGTCATTTTGTCCATTCCAAAGAGGAATCCTCTTCTGGTTGACAGCACTGCCTTCTGATGCAATGAAACGACATTATCCAAGTATGAGAACTATAAGTTTAAATCACATGTTACGGTTTATTAACCATTATGTTTTTGAATACTAGTAATAGCTTTGGTTCTTCAGTGGGATGCCAAACTTCTTTTATTTCTGATGTACCTCTTCGGTTGGCTCCTTTTGTACTTCACATCTCAAAATTTATGTTTTCTTCATCTTTTACTGATCTGTTGAGTGTTCTGTTTTGACAAGAAAATCTTGTGCTTGTACTGAAAAAATCTGGAGCATTGGTGTAGCAATATTATATTACCAATTAAAAACAACAGTTTGCATTTATATAGCAAATTTAATGTAGTAACTGTTTCCAAGGAGCATTAATAAACTAATTTTCACACAGATGCTATTGTTGGGGCAAGTGACCATATGCTTGGCTCAGGAGGTAAGTTTAAAGGAGGCGGAGCTGCTTAGGGAAGGAATACTTAAGCAGCTGCATGCACTGCACTAAGTTGTTAGAAGGAATTGGAGACTTAATGGGCAGAATTGGAGGATTGCAGAGAACTGGATGGTTGTAGGGCAGAAAGAGATTACAGTTTAGGTACTGATTGTGTTACTGTCCTATGTTTTATCCAGCATTTATTCACAATTTTTTTATTCATTCATTATGTCATGGGCATAACTGGCTGGCCAGTATTTATTGCCCATTCCTAGTTGCCCTTGAGAAGGTAGTGGTGAGCTCCCTTCTTGAAATGTTGCAGTCCACGTGCTGTGGGCTGATCCACAATGCCATTAGCGAGGGAATTCCAGGATTTTGACCCAATGACTGCAAAGGAAGATCAATGTATTTCCGAGTCAGGATGGCGAGTGGTTTGGAGGGGAACTTGCAGGTAGTGGTGTCCCCATGTATCTGCTGCCCTTGTCCTTTTAGATGGAAGTGGTCGTGGGTTTGGAGGGTGCTGTCTAAGGATCTTTAGTGAATTACTGCAGTATATCTTGTACACACTACTGCAACTGAGCATTGGTGGTGGTAGGAGTGGACAGGCTTTGGGGAGTCAGGGGTTGAGTTATTCACTGCAGGATTCCTAGCCTCCGACCTGCTCTGTTTATGTGGCGAATCCAGTTGAGTCATACTCTGGTCAATGGTAACCTCAAGGATGTTGACAGTGGGGGATTCAGTGATGGTAACACCACTAAATGTCAAGGGACAGTGGTTAGTGTTTCTTATTGGTGATGGTCATTGCTTGGCATTTGTGTGGCACAGGTGTTACTTGAACCGTCATCTTATTTTTTTAAACCAAGATGATAAAACTCTCAAAACTTTTCTCTTTTGAGTCATCCTATCTAAGAACATAAGAACATAAGAAGTAGGAGCAGGAGTAGGCCATCTAGCCCTTCGAGCCTGCCCCACCATTCAGTAAGATCATGGCTGATCTGAAGTGGATCAGTTCCACTTTCCCGCTTTCTCCCCATAACCCTTAATTCCCTTGTCTACCAAAAACCTATCTACCCATGTCTTAAATATATTTAGCGAGGTAGCTTCCACCACTTCAAGGGGCAGAGAATTCCAGAGATTCACCACCCTTTGAGTGAAGAAGTTCCTCCTCAACTCCGTTTTAAACTGCAGCAGCCCCCCTCAAATCTTGAGGCTGTGCCCTCTAGTCCTGCTGTCCTTTCTGAGCGGGAAGAATCTCTCTACCTCTACCCTATCCATCCCTTTCATTATCTTATACGTCTCTATAAGATCCCCCCTCATCCTTCTAAACTCCAACGAGTACAGACCCAGTCTATTTAGTCTCTCTTCATAGTCTAATCCCCTCATCTCCGGTATCAGCCTAGTGAACCTCCTCTGCACTCCCTCCAAGGCCAAAATATCCTTGCGCAAGTGCGGCAACCAAAACTGCACACAGTACTTCAACCAAAACTGCACACAGTACTCCAACTGCGGCCTCACCAATGCCCTGTACAGTTGCAGCAAGACCTCCCTGCTTTTATATTCTATCCCCCTCACTATAAAGGCCAGCGTCCCATTTGCCTTCTTGATCACCTGCTGCACTTGCAGACTGGGTTTTTGTGACTCATGCACAAGGACCCCCAGGTCCCTCTGCACCGTAGCATGCTGCAGCTTTTCGCCCTTTAAATAGTAATCCCTCCTACTATTATTCCTGCCAAAGTGGATAACCTCACACTTGCTAACATTATATTCCATCTGCCAGGTCCTCGCCCACTCGCTCTGCCTATCTAGATCCTTCTGCAGACTTTCGACACCCTCCGTACAATTTGCTTTTCCACTCATCTTTATGTCATCAGCAAATTTCGTCACCCTACACTCAGCCCCCTCCTCCAGATCATCTATATAAATGGTAAAGAGCTGAGGCCCCAGCACCGATCCCTGCGGCACTCCACTAGTTACCAACCGCCAATCAGAATAGCACCCATTGATACCAACTCTCTGCCTCCTATTAGACAACAAATCCTCTATCCACGCTAACACCTTACCCCCAACTCCATGCCCCCTAACCTTCTGAAGCAACCTTCTGTGCGGCACCTTATCAAAAGCCTTTTGAAAATCGAGAAACACTACATTTACCGGTTCCCCTCTGTCTACCACACTAGTCACATCCTCATAGAATTCCAATAAATTTGTCAAACACGCCTTCCCCTTAACGAATCCGTGCTGCGTCTGCTCTATCAAACAATTCTTCTCTAGGTGCCTCGCTATTTCTTCTTTGATGATGGATTCAAGCATTTTTCCAACAACAGACGTTAAACTAACCGGCCTATAATTCCCTGCCTTTTGCCTGCTACCTTTTTTAAACAGTGGCGTAACAATAGCCGTTTTCCAATCTTCCGGCACTTCCCCGGAATCCAGCGAAGTTTGGTAAATAATCACTAAGGCATCCACTATCACCTCTGCCATTTCCTTCAGAACCCTGGGATGCATTCCATCCGGTCCTGGGGACTTGTCCACCATCAGTCCCACTAGTCGATCAAGCACTACCTCTCTAGTGACAGTAATCGCATTCAGAACTCTGTATAACATTAAACCCTACTTCTCCATGGCAGGCTGCCATTTAACATTGCCTGTTTGATTTCTAAATACATTTTCAAGCCTGGACTGTAGAGTCTCATAGAAAACAATTGTCTCAATTTTTGATAAAATGAGAAATGCTAAACCGTTTAACTTTATACATCTATGAATTATCAAATCCACATAGCAAATTGACGAATATTTATAGTTGATGTTTTCCAATTTGTTATTGTATTGAGGAGGATGGAAGAAAGAGCTGGCTAACTTCTCTAGCCTTCATTTTCAACCATTAATGGATGTTCAAAGGCTAGATAATTTGCTTTTATATGTCAACTTTTATAACCGAGTATATTCCAAACTGTTTCAGAGCCAATGAAATACTTTTGCAATGTAGTTGCTGCTTCCATGTAGGAAATCCAGCAACCAGTTTGCACACACAAAGACCTCAAACAGTAGTGAGACAAAATGGAAGTTTTAGTGCTGTCGAGCAGCAGGTGAACTCTCATACTCTTTGACTGCTGTGTGGGGCCTTTATATACTCCATAATAGGATTTAGTTTAACTTCTCATCTGAAAAACATTTCCACTGGCGCTCTGCTCCCTTGACTCATTGGTTTCATTCTTTGAATAATTTATTATGCAGATTCTGTAGTAAAGAGACAAGACATTGTGAATTTAAAAATATAGGGATTGCGTTAAAAAGTTAAATGTCGAGTTACTGACTTGTATAAACCTTAAGACAGTATTGTAGTACGTTAACCTTTGCAGAGTAGTCATCAAATTAAGAAAGAAATGATTCAGTGATGAGTAGAATGTTATAATGACTAGTATGTCAATAATTTTACTCCTTGTAGAACTAACAGAATAAAAGTAGTAAATGTTTATATTGTGGGTAGGTTTAGGTATTTTCTTGATTGGCCTTTGTTTATAGTTACACTCCATTTAAGTATTTGCAAATACTGGTTGCCTTTTCCTTGCTATAATAGGCTGGGAGTGAAATTGAATGGGAGGGATGATTTATGTGGCTGCTGGCAGTAAGATGGATTGCTACCTTAACAGGGTGCAGCAGAGAGACATAAAGCAGGGTTCGGAGAGAGTTTGTACAGTTACTGCACATCATGGATGGGAAGTACGTGGTGGATAGACTGAGGTAAAGAAAGAGAAGTATTAGAGTGAGAAACATGTAGACATCGAAAATGCAACATCCCAAAGAGACTATAATAATAGTATATTTAGTTCTGTCATCTCATTCCCAACATTTATGCTTGCCCTGGTTCACTTCAGCCTTCGTTTTAGTTGCTTCAGTGTTCACTGATGTTGGAGGCCTTAGATCTGTTCGAATTTGGTGTTGGGAACAGATTGTGCTGTGATCAATATGGTTAGCAGTTTCAAAGAACTGGCACAGACACATTGGGCAGAATGGCCTCCTCTTGTGCTATATGATTTTATGATACAATGTTGGACATTGGAGATTTTTTTGATGAAAAAATGTCCATGATGTATTAGACTGACAACCAACTTCAGCAGGAATTGTGAACCAGAAGCAGGATGATAAAGATGAGGCTAGAACAGTATAGAGCCTAGTGACTGAGATAACGCTTCATTCTACTTTCAAAACAAGCCTGTTGATCTTCTGGGATTTAGGAGTACAAAGGGATTTGCAAATGGTTACTAATCTACAGATAAGTAGTTTCCCTTTAGAATGTATCTAAATAGAAATAGCCTCTAATGGACCTAGTATGTGCCAGTAAACAATTGTATGACCAGGTGGCTGTAAAGCATAGTTTGTACAAAACAACAGAATAATAGTGTGCAGCACACTGAACAATTTGTACTGGAATCCCACTCCAGGATACCAGCATGAGTGCTAGACTGACATTATGGTGCATATACGGGTTGATGTGTGCTGCTTTTTTAAGAAATGCTTTTTGAGACATTAAAGCAAGGTCAGTCTATTTGGGTAGATGCATAGAGTTATTTAACAAATGGTGAAAGTTTTACTTGGCCAGCATTGTTCCTCAACCAAAATCACCAAACATACGTGGTCTAACTGGTTATCAATCTCAGTAGCTGTGGACTGTGGTGCAAATCTAATAATTGTGATGACTAGTCCAGATCCTGTGAATTACTTTTTGAATTGTTTTGGGATGTTTCGAGGATGTAAGATGTTGTATAAATGATTATTTCCTTTCTAATATTTTTCTTCACTCTATTTCTTTGCCACTTTTATTTCCTTTTTCTTCCCAAGAGTGTCCCATTTTAATAAAATTCACAGAAAACATCTTGTGACCTTGAAACACAAAGGAAACCCTGATGATTCCTCTTTTTACTACTTCTAACTAATTATTGGGAAGACTGAAGTTAACGCTTTTGATCCCAACCACAAACTCTATTCCCTAGCCACCAACAAGATTCTTTTCCCTGGCAACTGTGAGGCTGAATCAGACTGTTTGCAACCTTGGTGTCACCTGAGATTCCAACCACATACAGTAACATCCCAGGGGATTTGCCCACAAATTGAAGTTAAGTAGAGCTTTGTGATAGCCATGGAGTGCCATTCCTACATGAATGCTTCTTTGTGTAACTCAATATGCCTACAAATACAGTCTATGTCAAAAGCATAAACGCCAAATGAAAACATAGTAAAGCAGTAAATGTATGACAAAATCTTTATTCAGCTTGTTCACACCTTACAGTGGCTTGACCTTTTTAAAATAGCGCTTTTCAAACTTTTTTTTCCCAGCGACCTGCATTTAGCAAATTGGCATCCCTCACGACCCATGCCATGTGGGATGTGCAGTGAAATACGATCTTTCCACTTTGTACTAACATTATACAGTATATTAAACGTCAGGGGATCCATTTCAAATCCATTTTCCAATTTATTCAGGCTGTGTTCCAGCACAAAGGGAATTGATGTCAGAATTTTGCAGGCTCCTCTTGTCAATATATATTCAAAATGTCCGCAATCAGACAATACACATTTACTGTGTATCTGTCATCCACAGAATTGACTGCTGTTTATTTGTGACAGACTTCTCGTTTAAGATGCACGTTTGCAATGCAGAGCTCACAAGATCAGCGTGCTGCTTTTAGGTGGAAACGTAATAGGGCAGTTACCAATTATCTCGATCTGTTACCATCCCATCAATAAACCTCCTTGATAGGTGGGATATGCCACATCAATAACTACATTTTGCTGCATCCATTAAAGTCTGTGGTTAATTTGTCGATTATTCTTCCTCACATACAGCTGTAATTTAAAAACCAAGAGTCTCGATTGGTTTCCTGTTTTCAGAAGTCATCTCATTTTGAAATTGATCTAACGGGCAAATGTTTTTATGTACATAGGGGAGAAGTAATGAGTTGGATTGTGAGATAAAGATTGCTTGCCAAGCAAGTCAAGGCATGCTTTAATGGCAGGAAATTTGAGACTCGGACAGAGTCCACTGACCAAGCTGTAGTACTGCTGCTACAGTTGCAACCTAAACCGGATTTACCGTAAATTTAAAAATATACCTCTCCTAATTCTTACCGTGTCTTTTTATAAAGTGCATGTAACTTGAATTGTGTCAGGCAATATTAAGCTTTCCTCCAGATCAAACTCTTCATCCTGGCTTTGTCATCATCTGAGACGTCCTCATTGTCATACTACCCTCTACAAAATGCACTCTGTAAACAGAACATCTTGTTTTTTTTTGCAGGATCACAGACCATCCCATGTTCTTTTGAACAGGATTAATTTATAGGGCAGTGAGAATTTATCTGATGTCCCCTTTTCAACACTTTGGGGTCACAACCCCAACTTTGAAAAAACCTGTTATAAAAGACCCGAGCTTTATATTGAAAAATGTGGGATCTTGGTATAGAAAATTTCTAGTCCTTTTCTGCTTGAGTGAGTGGGTGGGCATTCTTTAATTTTTGTTTTTTTTAATTCATTTGTGGGTCGTGGGCGTTGCTGGTTGGCTAGCATTTATTGCCCTTCTCTAGTCGCCCTTGAGAAAGTGGTGTTGAGCTGCTGCCTTGAATCACTGCAGTCCATGTTCTGTGGGTTGACCCGCAATGCCGTTAGGGAGGAATTTCCAGGACTTTCATTCAGCGACTGCAAAGAAACTATGATATATTTCCAAGTCAGGATAGTGAATGGCTTGGAGGGGAACAGACTGTGGTGTTCCCATTTATCTGCTGCACTTGTCCTAGATGGAAGAGGTTGTGAGTTCATTGAACTCTTCAGTACCAACTTCTCAATCACAGTCTTTACAGTGCAAGTCTGCACTTGCTCCCTGAAGGAGCATTCTACCTTATCCCCATAACCTTGCACATTCTTTCTTTCTTTCTTTTTCAAATAGTAATCCAATTTCCTTTTGAATACCCCAGTCAAATTCACCAGTACCCCCTCAGGGAGTTTGTTCCGCACTCCAACCACTCTCTTCCTCACATCACTTTGACTTCTTTTGCCAATTATTTTGAATCTGTGCCCTGGATGCTCTCTTTGAATGGGAGCAGTTTCTCAATATTTACCCTGTGCATAACTCTGAAGTCTTCTCTTGGCTGCCTTTTCTCCAAGGAAATTATTCCAGCTTTTCCAACCTATCTTCCTAGTTTTTAATCCTTGGAATCATTCTTGTGAATCTGCTATGTAACCCCTCCAGTGCCTTCACATCCTACCACAAGTATGACATAGAGAACTGGATGCATTACTCCAGATGAGACCTAACTAGTGTCTTAGTGCCCCCATTAATAAAGCCGAAGACACTGCATGGTCTTTTAACTGCTTCTCAACACTCCCTGCTATCTTCAATAACTTATGTCGATGTACACCTAGGTCCCTCTGTTCCTGCACTTCCTTTGGAGATTCCTCTTTAGTTAGTCTCTTCATATTGTTTCTGCTAGAATGAAACACCTCACACTTCTCTGCATTGAACTTCATCTGCCTCTTGTTGGCTCAAGCCACCAACGTATCTATGTACTTATGAAGTTCAAGACTATTCTCATCACAGTTGATAATAGTTCCAGTCTTTGTATTATCTGCAAATTTTAAAATCATGCCCTGAACACTGAAGTCTAGGGCATTAATATACATCAGGAAAAGCAAGGGTCCTAACACTGACCCTTCCTCCAATTTGAAAAACAACCATTTAACCCTACTGCTACCTGTCACTCAGCCACTTTTTTATTCAAGTGCCTATTTTCCCTTTGAGCTAGAATCTTGCTCACAATTCCGCTAAATGGCACAGTATCAAAATTTTTTTGAATGCCAAATCAGCCCTTCTGTTTCTTTTACCACCCTTTTATTAGTTATTTTATTAGTTAATTCATAGAAGAATTTTGGAATTCCTTTCTCTTTTCATGATCTCTTTGCTTTTTGCATTAGCCTTTTCACTTCCCCTCTGGTCCTTCTATTATCAGCCTGATTCTCTATTGTATTTTCTATCTGAACTCTGTCTTATGCACACATCTTCCTTTCCATCTTTACCTCTATTTCTCTTGTCATTCAGGATGCTTGGATTTATATGTCCTACCTTTCCCCTTCAGAGGAATATACTTCTACGTTGCCTGCACTTTCTTTTCAAGTGGTTCAGCCACTCTTTTTCTGTGATTCAATTCAGATTGAAGTTGGCTTTCACCCAATTAATTATCCCTGCTCTGGATTGTTTCATGTCCTTTTCCATGGCCAATCTGAACTTTGTGATATAATGGTCAGTGTCTGTAAATGCTATTTCTGATAATTAATCCATTTGCCAGTTCATTCCCCAGAATCAGGTCCAAAAATGCCTGTCCTCTACTTAGGCTGGAAACATACTACTGCAGAAAATGAACTTGAACACATTCCTCCCTCTTGTTTCTTTGCACTATCCTCATCCCAGTCCATATTTAGATGATGGAAGCTATTATTCCCCACATTTTCTTCCTTTCCTGTTTCTCCTAAATTGTACCCAGGAGTATTTAGTGTCCAATTCTGCCCTTCTTTGTGCCAGGTCTCTGTTATAGCAACAATACCATAATTCCATTTGTTGACCTGTGTTTGTAGTTCACTAATCTTATTAACAACACTTTGCGTCTTCACACTCATGCGCCTTAATCCTGATTTAGGCTTTTTTATTTTCCCCTCCTTTCTCTGATCCCATCTAATGTCTTACTGTTGCCAGCTCTAATTCTATCAAACTCTCCAAGTATTTCTTGATGCTAGTCTCTGATGTATCCTCCTTATTAATTAATCCTTCTCTATCTCCCACAGCCAGTTTTTCTCTTCACACTCAATTTCCCCTCAGGTTCCCAACTCTTGTTAACCTACTGTAAACGCTCCCCATCAGCACTAACAAACCTCCATGTGAGGGCATTGTCCAAGTCCTTTTGAGATGTAACCTGTTCTTGTACAGGTCCTACCTACCCAGAACTGGTCCCAATGCTGTAGAATTTTAAAGCCCACTCTCCAGCCATGCAAAGCTCTCCTTCCAGCCGTTCATTGAAGAATGTACTGCATCGACAATTTCATCATCTGTCCTGTTCTATCGTGCAATATCTACCTCTGCGTAAGTTTTCGTAGTTGCCTTTGGTGGAATTTCCATGCTGGTCTTCTGCAGGCACATGCAAAGTGCCTTATCATTGGGTTGGTTGTCTTCACCCTGTTCTTTGTTTTCAACATCTTGTGTAGTCGTAATCTGTTTGAGCCCAATCTCCAATCGATAACTCACAGACTCTGCATCCTTTCACAATTATCAAAAGATGGTTTGCCCAGCACGCCATTATTTAGTGCTCTTAAGTAGTTACCTCCATTCTGGTCAGCCCAGTCATATGACCAGTTAGACAAAAACAGCTAATCTCGCACTACCAGTGTGGAATTTCAGTTTATCATGGCATAGTTCTGTGGGATTTGCATTTGGTGTAATGGTTCGCAACTTAGATAATACCTGTATTTTGTGACATTTGAGTTGGACTCGTCAAGTTTCACTATCTGTTTCCTTGTTAAGGCTGATACTTTTCACCTCTATCGTTGCTTGCCTTCACCCTGACTTCAAGTCATCTGCTGTTAAAACCATCATCCATACTTTGGTGAGCTGTAGACCTCTGCCATAGCTCAGTTGGTATCTCTGTCACCTTAGAAGGTTGTGGGTTCAAGTTTCACTCTAGAACTTGAACACAGAAATCAAAGCTGATACTTCAGTGCAGTGCTGAGTAAGTGCTGCATTGTTGGAAATTCCATCTTTTAGAGCAAACCTAAGCCCCATTTGTATGGCCCCAGGTGGACATAAGATATTCCAAGGCACTATTTTGAGAAAGAGCATGGTATCCTGGCTAATATTTATTCCTTGATCAACATTACAACAACAGAGTATTTGATCAATATCATTTGCTGTTTGTGGGACATTCATTATATACTATGTGACTACATTTTAGAAATACTTAAAGCACTTTGGGTCATCCTGAAAACATGAAAGGTGCTATATAAATGCAAGATTTTTTCCACAATTTTAACACACTCCTGATCGACCTCACATCTTCCATCCTCTCTCAACATAAGCTTGTTCAAATTTCTGCTCCGTATCGCTAACTTTATTCATTCCTACAACCCTCAGATATCCATGCTATTCTAGTTCTGGCCTTGTGCATCCCTGATTTTAGTTTGTCTACCACTAGTAGCCATGCCTTCTGCTAACAAGATCCTAAGTTCTGAAATACCTTTCTTGAACTCATCTGCCTCATTATTTGCTTTCTTCTTTTCAGAAGCTTCTCAAAACCTTCCTCTTTGATCGCACTTTTGATCAATTGTCCTTCTGCTGCCTTTTTTTAATTGACAGTACTCTTGTGAATTATGTTAGGGTCACTTTAATACATTAAAAGTGCCGTATGAAGGCAAGCTTTTGTCTCACTTGTCACCAGACTAAGTTTTTGATTCTATCTGCTGTCCATCATAATGACTGCCTACCTCTGCCTCAGTCCAATTGCTGAAATCCTTACCTGTGCCTTTGCCACCTCAGATTCAACTATTCCAGTGCTTTCAGGTCAGCTTCTCATCTTTGTAAATTTCAGCTCTGCTCTTATCCTATCCCAGTGCTGTGTTTTTCCCCCAATCCCATTCCTACTGCTCCCCAATATTGGTCCCCCAATTTAACATGTGTTAAAATTAAGATTGTTGTCCTGTTGTTCAAATCTCCTCTTTAATCCACTTATTTATTTCTCCTGTCTCCATGCTTCCTAAACTCAATGGCCCTTTGATTCTGATCTCGTGCATCATCCCCTCCCCTTTTTGTCTTCAGTGATGGTTGTGCCTTCAGGTGCATGGCTGCTGCACTCTGCAAATCCCCCCCTACACTTTTCTGTCTTCGGTCAGTGTCTTTAGCTCCAAGTGCTTTTTTAAAAGCTTATTTCTTTTGATCGAATATCTGATCATGCCGTCCTAGTATCTTCCTTGTCTTGGAATCTATTTTTGTCTGCAACTTTGCAAATTGTTTGAGTATTTTCTGTATAAACGTAGTAATATTATTGGAAAACAATTTGCTGTTGATCATTTCTGTTCACCTCTTTTACCTCCTTACTTCTGTTTTTAATCTACCTTTTTGGAGTTCTTGTATTTTCCATTTATCTACTTTTCCTTTATCTTTCCACCCTGTAGGCTTTCACTTCATTTTGTATTATTGTGTAAATTTATGTTGGAGCGTGTTTGTTTAGTCCACTTTGAAAGCTTGGCTGATATATTTATCCAGCATTCTCAGTGGTTCAGTTTATTTTCTACCATCCTGCAGTTAAATTATTTAAACTCTTTTTGTATCTCACTGAAGTTGGCACTTCCAAAAATTTGTTCTTGCGCATTGATTTACAGTATTGACTTACCCAAGATCATGACAGATTTAATCTGCAATTGCCATTCTATCCATTCCTTGTTGGTTATTTGGGCCTCTTATCATTACCATACTGAAATGCACGTTTTCTCCTTTGATAATTCAAGAAGCAGAAATGCAGCATATTTAGTACTTGCATATTCTAGACAACTTTTGATTTGGCTAGTTACTGCTCATATTTCACAATTTTCTTATTTCATCTTTATAGAGAAATATATACTTTATATTTCACCAGTAGTCTCAGCAAACTCCAGAGTTAATTTCTGTTACATATTTCCAATCAGATCAGCTTGTTGGGTGCGGAATCCCTTACCAATTGATGTACTTGCTGTACCTCCCATGTATGCCTGATAAAGCTAACACTTTTTCCTTCCTGACTGCTAATGGTAAAATATGGATTCAGAAGGCAGTGTGGTGATATTTGTTTGTAGTTTTCAGTTTTAAAACCAGCTATTTGGGTTTTTGATCATGGACATATTGTTGATAATTAAGTTGTGTCAATAATCCATGCTAAAATGATATAGTAGTTTTAATTTTGGATCAGTGCAAGAATTGAATGAAGTGTTTTAAGCTTTCTGCTATGAAATTTATCCCACTCAAACTGGATTATTGGAACAGACTTTTATGATTCTTATTCATTTGATTCCACATTCTCAGCTAAATCGTGCATTGAATAGCTTGTCAATGAGAGTATCATTTGGATACAAAGGGATTACTTGAGAGATGCAACCTTAACAGTTAAGAGCAAAAAATAGTTATGAATCAGAATAACAGCAAAACAATTGGCAAAATTGCAGCATAAAAATGTAATGCACATAGCTTCAGAAAAACTGCAGGTACATATTGTATCTTTTTCCTCAACACTGAACTTAGGGGAAACTATAATTACTAAGAGCATGAATTGTAAAAACATTTCATTTAACTAAACTGAAAATATCCAGGAGCGTCCAAAATCATAAGAACAGGAGTAGGTCTGTCAGCCCATTGAACCTGTTCTGCAATTTAATAAGATCATGGCTTATCTGTGGTCTAATTCCATTTACCTGTTTTTCACCCATAATCCCTTAATAACTTTGCTTAACAAGAATTTATCTATCTCAAATTTAAAGATACAACAGACCTAGCATCAATTGCCATTTGTGGAAGAGTTCCAAAACTCTGCCACCCATTGTAGTCACCAATAAATCCAATCAGTAATTCTGGAGAAACTTCTTTACCTAAGTTGGGTTATGGAACTCACCATCACATGGAGTGATTGAGGAGAAACTAAAGAAATATTCAAAGAAGAAAGGAATAAAGATATGCTGATAGGATGAGATGAAGAGTGGGAGAAGGCTCACGTGAAGCATAAGCACCATATAACTAGTTGGGTTGGATGGCCTATTTCCATGTGCTATGATTTTGATTTGACTTATGATTGTCAAATGTATTAACTTACAGTGAAAAGCATTGTTTGTTGTGTGCTATATAGACAAAGCATACCATTCATAGAGAAGGAAATGAGAGAGTGCAGAATGTAGTGTTACAGTCATAGTTAGGGTGTAGAGAAAGATCAACTTTATGCAAGGTAAGTCCATTTAAAAGTCTTACGGCAGCGGGGAAGAAGCTGTTCTTGACTTGATTGATACATGACCTCAGACTTTTGCATCTTTTTCCCAACAGAAGAAGTGGAAAGGAGAATGTCCAGGGTGCGTGGGGTCCTTAATTATGCTTAATTATGAAATCTGCTTTGAGCATAAGAATGAATATTCTTTGCAAATAGTAATGTAAATCTTTTATAATTGAAAGAGCAGGAGAAACTTGAATTAATACCATACAAATCCCTTTTTTGTTGCTGCTGGGCTCTTCAATTCGAGCAATTGGTATTAAGTGAAAGAGTGCATGATTCATAGACAAGAAACGCCGCAAATAGAATTATAAAACTAAGATTTAGTGACAGTGCAGGGGAAGAAACAAAATGTAATAACATTGACTGTGAAAATTAATAGTTGCACCATTTCAGTAAAGAGAGTAGAAAGTAATGCTACAGTTAGTGATTGGAAAAATAAAACTCATACAATAAATGGCATGTTGAATTTGCATACATAATTTTTATCAGCTGTGTTAAAGGGCCAAGCATGTTTTAGTATAATAGTAATGAATTTGATTTGCAGGTAATAAGGATGTTGATCCTTAATGTAAGTAAACCTGGAATTTGAATGTTTGGGCAATTTCTTTGATCCTTGCATTATGTTTATTTTTTTCTCATTCAATATTTTGCTTTCTCATTCATGTTTCTTTTCAATTTGTTGTTTTATTCGTGCCCATGATTGTTTTGCTCTTTCTTGCTTTCTCTTGAACATTTTGGCTTTGATTTCTTTCTCACTTATTTTCCAATCTGGGACTATAGCAAACCCAATCATTGATTTTTATACCAAGATTGAGCCACAAATGGGATGCCACATCAAGTAGGTGGCTTTTGAGAAAATCATACGTGCACTGCCATTTACCTTCTATCCATTGAAATTAATGGATGGATCATCATAGGCAACATAATCTTAAATGCTTGAATGGGCTGCCTGCAAGGTAAATCAATGGGATGGTCAGTCAGAAAATTCCATCTAGAAAATAACGGTTTTTAGAAACAAGTCTAGAAGGAAACTAGACTCTAAATGACTAGATTAACAACTTGGAGATCTGTTGAAGACTACAAATGGTGCCAACTGCTATGAAGTTTTTAATCTTCATCACTTTGCAGTATCTAAATGTGCTTCGTATCATCCTAAACTAGATTCATATCTCATACAAAAAAACAATTAAATAGTAGGATCTTTGATTGAAGGGGATTACCCGATTGGCAGGTATTTCATATATTGACTGCTTGCCTTTGAATACTTGAAACTTGGTGAATGTTTTCAGGCTATTTGGCCAGAGGCGATGGCAGACAGTACTGATGTTCTTGTCAGATTTGTGCATGGTATACTATAGAGCAGTCGTTCAATGACCATTTAGATTGGGAATTCTGTTAACATCTGCTGCAATCATCATAACTCAGGAGCACCTCAGCAACTGCCCTGGCCGCAGTCGGTGCAATTAGTGAGCCTTAATCTGTCTAATTTGGATGGCTCAGTAACACATCATATAATGCACCAAGAATTGTTAAGAAAATTGCTTGCATTGTGCACTTGTCCACAAATCTTTCTTTTGACGTGCACTTTAAGTGTGCTTTTCTGCCAACATTATAAATTGCTGATTCAGCATAATCTACCAGCACGACTACGACCACTGTTAAGAAACCAATAAGCAAATCCCACCACCATTTTTTGCCTCTTGCTGTTTCTTAGCTTCACCCAAACTTATTTAACTTCCTGATTTTCTGAGCTAAGATTCTTTTCCCATACTGTATAACGAGGGCATCCCTTTCTATTCAATTTTGCATATTCTAAAATATGTAGAATATTTAGTTCCCAAGCTTCGTGCATTCAGATATGATGTCGTGGCTTTGACTTTATTCTAATTTTCTAGAACATCACAGTGGTTATCTTTACTGTTTCTCTTGACTCACTCTGCTTGTTATTACCCAAAACTCTGTACTATTTGAGAGGCTTGACGTTACCCTTGCTACTTTCAAATTTACCCTGTGAATCTTCCCACTACATTTCCCCCTCCTATTATTAGCCTAGAGCTTTAATTACTTCCTTGGTTTGTTGATTCACCAGCACAATGGTCCCAATCCAGTTTAAATAGAGTCCATTCCAACAAAATAACCCTCTTTACCAGGACTGCTGCTTGTGTCGATTAAATGAAATGACTACTTCCCAGACCACTCCTTTAACCATGCGAGTGCTGATGTAGAAGATCAGTCATGAGTCTACCGAATAACAGCAAGTTCGAAAGGCCCATATACCTACATCTGGTCTTATTTCTTTACCATTTATATAGATGATCTGGAGGAGGGAACCGAGTGTAGGGTGTTGAAATTTGCTGATGGCACCAAGATTGGGGGAACGGCAAATTGTGCGGAGGGTGTGGAGAGTCTGCAGAAGGATCTAGATAGGCTGGGCGAATGGGCCAGGAAATGGCAAATGGAATTTAATGTTGGCAAGTGTGAGGTGGTCCACTTTGGTAGGAAGGGCTATTACTTACGGGGCGAAAAACTGCAGCAGGCGACGGTGCAGAGGGACCTCGGGGTCCTTGTGCATGAGTCGCAAAATCCCAGCTTGCAGGTGGTCAGGAAGGCAAATGGGATGCTGGTCTTCATAGCGAAGGGGATTGAATATAAAAGTAGGGAGGTCTTGCTGCAGCTGTATAGGGCATTGGTGAGGCCGCAGCTGGAGTACTGTGTGCAGATTTGGGTGCCGCACCTGCGCAAAGATATTTTGGCCTTGGAGGGAGTGCAGAGGAGGTTTACTAGGCTGATACTGGAGTTGAGGGGGTTGAGCTATGAGGAGAGGCTGAATAAACTGGGCTTGTACTCGTTAGAGTTTAGAAGAATGAGGGGAGATCTCATTGAGACGTATAAGATGATGAATGGGATGGATAGGATAGAGGTGGAGAGACTCTTCCCGCTCAAAAAAGACAGTAGGACTAGGGGGCACAGCCTCAAGATAAAGGGGGGGCGGTTTAGAACGGAGTTGAGGAGGAACTTCTTCACTTAAAGGGTGGTGAATCTCTGGAATTCTCTGCCCGTTGAAGTGGTGGAGGCTGCCTCGCTAAATATTTTTAAGACACGGGTTGATGGGTTTTTGATAAGAGAGGGGATTAAGGGTTATGGGGAGAGGGCGGGAAAGTGGAACTGAGCAGCGACAGATCAGCCATGATCTTATTGAATGGCGGGGCAGGCTCGAAGGGCTAGATGGCCTACTCCTGCTCCTATTTCTTATGTTCTTATATACAAATATTCCTTCCAACCAGGAAGAGCACAGTATTATTTTCTGTCTTGATATGTTGATTAGATGTCTTGTGTGTTATGCAAGTAAAATGTGGGTAACAAATCAAAAATAAGTTGTGTCCCTTTGAGTTTTAATGAAGCTTTAATTGGTGTAATAGCTTATTCAAAACCCTTCTTTAATCCTCTTTCTGACTGAAAAGCCCTGCCTTAAATTTCAGATGTCTTTATTTTGTTTACATCTGTCAGGAGATTGTGTAATCCATTTTCTTGCGACTGAAATGTTGGTTTGGGGGAACAGACAGAGATTTTCTGCTGACATTGAAGCCAGCTGGTACGACTTACGAGCAGATGGTGGCCAGTTTAATTCAGAGAACTATCTGCTTATAATATACTTTACACCTGTTTCAGTATGTAGATGCAATTTAAGGCTGTTTGAACTACCTGCCAGGAATGCTGTTCTGTGTCCGAACTGTATTTGTTACCAAAACTTAATAGAACCTGAAACCTTGTCCATCAAAATTAATTCTTGTGAATGATTTAAAGGACTATGTTTAAATGAAACATGTTCCAAAATCTATCTATCTTGCGGGGTAGAGAGCAAGTGGTTGGTGAAGATGAGAGAGATTGATGATGATGTCATAGACAAAAAGACAAAGGGAATGTATAGTTGTCAACCTGTACCTCCCGTCTACTCTTCATCACCGCCCCCACTACCACCACAGCATAAATCTCATCCTATTCTGTATTGCCTTCAGCATTTTCTGTTTTTATTGTCACAAGATGGTGCTGTAGCACCTTCTGTTCCTGTTTCCCAGCTATTGAGCCCCAGCTATGCTCAGAATTATACAGCATAAAAGGAGACCATTTGGCTCTTCGTGCTTATGTTAATTCTTTGATAGTGCTGTACAATTAGTCCCACTCCTCCGCTCTTTCCCTACAGTCTGCAAATTTTTCCTTTCATGTATTTATCCAGTTCCCTTTTGGAATTAAAATGATAAAACTAAGCTATGGATCTGCAGCTCAAAGTGTCTCCTGTAGTCTGAGCATATTCACGATGTAGGAATACAAAATAATTTGCACAGTGCTTTTTACATATGACCTCCACAGAGTACTTCACAAGTTAATTTCCTGTTCATTATTATTTTGTAAGCAGTTACAGTCACTAATTTGTGTCCTTTAAAATTCCACAAACTGCAATGAGATTAATGACCAGTGAAGAAATCCTTGATCCTCTTTGGAAAAAGTGCAAGGGTATATTTTCTGAATCGCTGAGCGGGAGCCCCAACCAAGTCTCACTTGAAGAATAACATCGCTGACAATGCAACACTCTATCAGTAATGCATTAAAATGTATGATGATTTGACTGCCGACTGGGGGGAATAATGGGGCCTCAGTAAAAGCCATTAGTTCAGAAGAAGGCGATAATAGTGCGCACTCCTGCCTCACAGGTCCCTGGGTCCAATTCCCTTGGGTGATCTTGTGGAATTTGCACGTTCTCCCCATGTCATAGAATTGTACATTTCCTACAGTGCAGAAGGAGGCCATTCAATCCATTAATCCCGTATCAACTCTCCAAGGAACATTTTATCCATGCTCACTTCCTTGTCCCATCCCTGTAAGCACAGTAAGAAGTCTCCCAACACCAGGTTAAAGTCCAATACATTTATTTGGCAGCATAAGTTTTCGCCGCCCCTTCATCAGGTGAGTGGAAGTTGTGTTCATGAACAGGGCATACATAGACACAAATTCAATCTACAAGATAATAGTTGGAATGTGAGTCTTTACTGGTAATCAAGTCTTAAAGGTACAGACAGTGTGAGTGGAGAGAGGGCCAAGCACAAGTTTAAGAAGTGTGTGTGTTGTCTCCAGCCAGGACAGTTAGTGAGATTTTGCAAGCCCAGGCAAGTGGTGGGGGTTACATACAGTATGACTTGAACCCAAGATCCCGATTGAGGCTGTCCTCGTGTGTGCAGAACTTGGCTATCAGATTCTGCTGAACGATTCTGCTTTGTTGTGTGTCGTGAAGGCTGCCTTGGAGAACGCTTACCTGAAGAGCAGAGGCTGAATGCCTGTGACTGCTGAAGTGTTCTCCGACTGGAAGGGAGCACTCCTACCTGGGAGACCATGCAGATGCTACGACAACGGATGAACAAACACCACTCGACAATCACCAGGCAGGGGTGCTCCCTTCGAGTCGGGAAACACTTCAACAGTCACGGGCATTCAGCCTCTGATCTTCAAGTAAGCGTTCTCCAAGGCAGCTTTCATGACACATGACAATGCAGAATTGCTGAGCAGTAACCGATAGCTGAATTCTGCACACATGAGGAGGGTCTCAACCGGGATCTTGGGTTCATGTCACACTATCACCACCACTTGCCGGGGCTTGCAAAATCTCACTAACTGTCCTGGCAGGAGACAATACACATTTCTAAAGCTTGTGCTTGGCCCTCTCTCCACTCACATTGTCTGTACCTTTAAGACTTGATTATCTATAAAGACTCGTTATCTTGTAAATTGAGTTTGTGTCTACATATTCCCTGTTTGTGAACGCAACTCTTACTCACCTGATGAGGGGACAGTGCTCCAAAAGCTTGTGCTGCCAAATAAGAACATAAGAAATAGGACCAGGAGTCGGCCGTCTAGCCCCTCGAGCCTGCTCCGCCATTCAATAAGATCATGGCTGATCTGATAGTGGTTCAGTTCCACTTACCCGCCTGCTCCCCATAACCCTTAATTCCATTGTTGGTCAAAAATCTATTTTAACGAGGTACCCTCTACTGCTTCAATGGGCAGAGAATTCCAAAGACTCTGTACCCTCTGGGAGAAGAAGTTCCTCCTCAACTCTGTTCTAAATTGACTCCCCCGTATTTTGAGGCTGTGCCCCCAAGTACTTGTTTCCATTCTAAGTGGAAATAACCTCGCTGCTTACACCCTGTCTAGCCACTTCATTTCTTATGTCTCGATAAGATCTCCCCTCAGCCTTCTAAACTCAAATGAGTACAGGCCCAGTCTACTCAATCTCTCCTCGTAAGCTAACTCCCTCATCTCTGGAATCAACCTGGAGAACCTTCTGCACCCCCTCCAAAGCTAATATACCCTTTCTTAAATAAGGGGACTCAAATTGTACACAGTACTCTAGGTGTGGCCTCATCAGTACCTTGTACAATTGCAGCAAGACCTCCCTGCTTTTATACTCCATTCCTCTCGTGATGAAGGCCAACATTCCATTTGCCTTCTTGATCACCTGCAAACTGAGTTTTTGTGATTCATGCACAAGGACCCCCAGGGTCCCTCTGCAGAGTAGCATGTTTACTTTTTATATAGTCCATTTTACTATTATTCCTTCCAAAGTGGATAACCTCACACTGAGCAACATTATACTCGATCTGCCAGATCCTTGCCTGCTCACTTAGCCTATCCAAATCTCTGTGCAGACTTTCTGTGTCCTCCGCGCAATTTGCTTTCCCACTCATCTTTGTGTCATCCACAAACTTTGTTGCCCTACACTCGAACCCTCCTCCAGATCGTCTGTGTACATGGTAAACAGTTGAGGCCCCAGCACCGATCCCTGCGGCACGCCACTAGTCACCGACTGCCAACTGGAAAAGCACCCATTTAATCTGACTCTCTGCTTTCCGTTAGATAGCCAATCCTTAATCCACGTTAACACTTTGCCCCCAACTCCGTGTATCTTAATCTTCTGCAGCAACCTTTTGTGTGGCACCTTATCGAATGCCTTCTGGAAATCTAAATGCACCGCATCCACCGGTTCCCTTCTGTCAACTGCGCTTGTTATATCTTCATAAAATTCCAGTAAATTTGTCAAACATGACTTTCCCTTCATGAATCTATGCTGCGTCTGCTTGATTGAAGCATTCTTTTCCAGGTGTCCTGCTATTTCTTCCTTATTGATAGATTCCAGCATTTTCCCAACTACGGATGTTAAGCTAACCGGCCTGTAGTTACGTGCCTTTTGTCTACCTCCCTTTTTAAACAGTGGCATTACATTAGCTGTTTTCTGATCAGCTGGCACCTCGCCAGAGTCCAGTGAATTTTGATAAATTACAACCAATGCATCTGCTATTACTTCTGCCGTTTCTTTTAGTACCCTGGGATGCATGCCATCTGGACCCGGGGACTTGTCTACCTTTAGTCCCATTAGCCTACCTAGCACTACCTCATTAGTAATAGTGACACCCCCTACAGTCCCATGACCATCAATTATCGGTATGTTATTTGTGTCCTCCACTGTGAAGACTGACACAAAAAACTTGTTTAAAGCCTTGGCCATTTCATTGTTTCCCATTATTAAATCTCCCTTCTCATCTTCTAGGGGTCCAACGTTTACTTTAGCCACTCTTTTCCATTTTATATATTTGTAAAAACTTTTACTATCAGTTTTTATATTTTGTGCTAGTTTACTTTCATAATCTATCTTTCTTTTATTGCTTTCTTAGTAGTTCTTTGTTGTTTTTTAAAGCTTTCCCAGTCTTCTAGTTCTCTACTAATTTTGGCCACTCTGTATGCATTGGTTTTTAATTTGATACTCTCCTTTATTTCCTTAGTTATCCATGGCTGGTTATCCCTTTTATTACATTCCTCCTTTTTCACTGGAGTATATTTTTGCTGAGTACTGAGAAAAATCTCGTCAAAAATCCTCCACTGTTCCTCAACTGCCCCACCAACTAGTCTGTGTTCCCTGTCTACATTAGCCAACTCTATCCTCATCCTATAGTACTCCCCCTTGTTCAAGCAGAGGACGCTGGTTTGGGACCCTACTTTCTCACTCTTCACCGAATTAGAAATTCAACCATACTGTGATCACTGATTCCAAGCGGATCCCCCACAAGGAGATCATTAATTTTACCTGTCTCATTACACAGGACCAGATCCAAGATGGCTCACTCCCTCATAGGTTCTGTAACAAACTGTTCGAGGGAATTAGCTCAACAGCATTCTAAGAACTTTTCCTCAAGTCCACTGCTTCCGACTTGAGTTGACCAATCAATGCGGAAATTAAAATCCCCCATGATTATTGCTGTACTGTTTTTACATGCATCTGTTATTTGTTTGTTTATAGCCCGCCCCACCTCGAAGTTATTATTTGGGGGCCTATAGACTACACCCACCAGCGACTTTACTATTCCTTATCTCCACCCACATTGATTCCACATTTTGCTCCTTAGAGCCTATATTGTCTCTCGCTACCGCCCTGATGTTATCCTTAATTAACAGAGCTACCCCACCTCCTTTTCCTTCCTGTCTATCCTTCCGAATTGTCTGATACCCTGTTGGATCTAATAAACCTGTTGGACTTTAACCTGGTGTTGTTAGACTTCTTACTGTGCTTACCCCAGACCAACACCGGCATCTCCACAATATGACCATCCCTGTAACCCAGTACACCTACCATTGCTAATCCAACTAACCTACACATCTCAGAACTAATTAAATCACATTTGACCAATTCTCCCTGGGTTTCCTCCCACAGTCCAAAGGTGTGCAGGTAGGTGGATTGACAGTGCTGAGTTGCTCTTGGTGTCCTAAGATGTGTATTTTAGATGGATTAGCCATGGTAAATGTGTGGGGTTATGGGGCTAGGTTTGGGGAAAGGGACTGGAGCCGGTGCAGTCTTGGTGGGCCGAATGGCTGCCCTCTGCACTGTAGGAATTCTAAGGTTTGATGAAACGTGCAGAGAAGTCATTTTCCAGCATTTCTGCAGCTTGAAGGAGAGTTCTATTTTAATCACAGCCTGCATCATTCTTCTTGGGATAAGTGGATCATCTTAAAGATGTAAATGAATATTGGACTCTGTTGTGATAGAAAATTCAATTTGGTAACCTTTTGATCAACTCTTATGGTTATTTAAGATATGAAAGTACAATTGTGTGACATATTGATGTCATGCTAATGGAGAAATTGATCATTTTGAAGATGCTAAGCCCCTCAATTTCCAGTATGTTATATTCACCTATATTCATGTAATCTTTTATTAAGTACCGCATCCTTGACAAGCATAACTGAGTGTATCTGATATGAAATAAGCTGTAGCTTTAGTGTATGTGAAGAAAACTTAGCTATCATACCAATTGTGTTCAGCTGTTAAAAAAACTGCATATGTGAGCAGAATCATTTCCCTAAGCTAATGCATATGAAAAGCATTATGCTAAATGTTTTTTGAGAAATTTTGTTATGATAAAATGCTTTATAATTGCAACATTTTAAAAAGTGAAATTCCATAACGTGGGAGACACACAGTTACTTATATTTTTATAGATTCTGAGACAAACTTGAAACAAGCAAGTTAGAAATTGAGAATACCCAAACCCAGTTAAACTCAGTCAGGTTTGCTATTAAATGCAAATATGTGGCAGGCACGAACTCACTCAATGTCTGCTATGTTCAGTTGAAAGATGTACAATTAAACAAATTCCCAAGCTACGGTATGTACATTTCAAAATTGTGCCAACAAATTGGCCATTTAAACCAAGCATTTCAGGGCAAATACTTTGATCTCTTGTTAATTTTTTCTTTTTGGAGTACACATTTAATCATCAGGGTTAGGAAGCTTTATTATTACTATTAATGAATGTAAACCAGTATCACAGAAAAGCAACTCAACTGAATAAATGTTAATAACAAGAATGGCTACAATTTTCTGAATAAATTAGAATGTTGATAGATCAGGCCAAGTGATTGTTCACTGAACTGAAAAAGTTGTAATTATTTAATTTGGGTAATCTCCTTGAAGTGCTTTGGATTTAAAGGTTTCCTATGTTCAGAGGGTTTTCCTATGAACACTAGAAAAGCCATTTTCTCCTAATCTCACTTATATAATATCTGCAGAAACTTGTTAAATTGAAGATTTAGAAATTGCAGTGTGCTAGAAAGAAAAATATAGCTATTCGGCTATTATGTACTTCGCACTCGCACTCTTGAAAACCAGACAGAGGCTCTTGAAGTTTCAGACAATGGCTTTAACGCGGGCTACAGTATGGGCTGACCACAATGCCCCAAATATTGGTTCACCAGGGAGAGCTTCAATTCAGGAACTAAACAGTTATTTATAGTTAAGATCCACTTCCAAGAAATTAGCATATACCAATCAAAGATTCCACATTGACGCAGAAGCTATGGCATGTTTGCATAAGGGTATCGTTGTCCAAATACAAGTTGTGCCTGTCTTCCTAATTATATCATCATGCAATTATTGCCATATGTCTGACCAATGGTGTAACAATCTTCATCTCTCCCATTTTCATTGTCCCTTGTTCTAATGGACAAGCATGAGCTGTAGCTGCACATCATTTAATTGAATGGTCCTTGACTCTTATCTGGGTCTGCTGTGGTTTTTTCTCAGCTTTACCTGTATGACTAAGTTACAGCTTATGTGGTTTTTAAACAAGTGATTATTAACCTTTTCGGTATGCTACGGAAGGTGCTTGTTACCTATGAAGTGACTGACTTTCCACTATCTGTGTGAAAGGATTGCAGCACATTGTATTAATGAAAGTGAAAAGAATACTTGAAATTCTCAGCAAATGCCATGATGCCTGAGGATTTCTTGAGGGAAACCGTAACACTAAAATGGAACATTTTGTGTGTTCTTTAATGTGAAGTTACCTGCCGATTATGTTTCCCTGAACTTGTGATCTGCTATATTGAAATAGCTTACTGGCTTTTTGAGACATTAGTATTTTAGTAGTGCCAAATTAAAATGCTTTATCCAAAACGAGGATAATCTTGCTATGTTGTAGTGTGGCTACTGATGCAAATAACATGCATGGATCATGATGGTTATGTAGCACTCCCTTGAATTGGTGACTGATTTTCTCACCTAATGAATGTCCCTTTAAGATTACAGCACAAGGTTTTGCCAATGCCACCGTATCACAATTATTTATACTTTGTTTACAGGTTTTAAAAATTATATTAATGACCTTTGTTATCTATAGTTGAGATTTGAAGAAGCTATTTGTGAATTTTTAAAAAGTTTTAAATGAGTAATGCATGAAAATATACAAAATTTTAAAACATCTATTTTAGATCAGAACCTCAAGGTATATTATTGGGGACTTGGCCCCAACTATTTTTTTTTATTTTGGCATTAGTGTGAGGATGAGGTGTTTTATTCCAGGTATGATTCAATTAATCCACTAGGAAACTTCTATCAAAACACTGTATTCAACAAACGTAATTTAAATATAACTAATTAATTAGCTTAACTTTTACCAATTGAAATACACTAAGCTATCTCTATTAATTCCAATTTAAATAATGTTCTTCATAGATTTATACTCCTCTACAAAAATCAGTTAGCAAAAAACACAGGCTTAAGTGCTTTTCCTTTTTAGAACCATTTAACACTTCAGGAGAGAGATACAAAGAGGCACCTATCTTTTGAAACTCATACAGCAGCCACCAGAGAGTGAGAGAAAAACATATCTTGTTTCTTTCAGGATCAAACAGAAAACTAAACTGTTTTTCCCTGTAACCTTAGCTCTGCCCGTTCACATGAACCTGAAACTCCAGGGGAAAAACCAAAAATGCATTAGCTCAGACTAAAACACACACCCCATTATCTAGGATCAATTATTCTGCCTTCTCAGCATGGGGCTACCTGGCTTGCAGTCAGATCGGCATCAGCTAAACCAGAGATGAATTTTAAACATATTCCCCCCACCCCTTACCCGCAAAGGAATTGATATAAATACATTTCTCAAAGGCATAATATCGTCACATTTACTTGATTCTTTTTCTGCTTATTTTTCAGGAGCCCTGAAGATCTTTCACGAGAAATTATTCTGTTACAACAACGTGAACTTGCCCTTCAGCAACAGAACTCTGCTGTCACTACCAGGTGAGCAGAGTTCTGCGATTCGTAGTGAATGTTAGTTCTTAAGTTTCTAGATAAACCAAATGATTGCAGTGTTTTCCTTCTGGAGTATGATAAATAAGCAAGATAAATATTTCTGTACAACTCACGAGATTTAAAGTTGCATGTGCTTTGTGTTTCTGGGCTTACTTACATGGGATACAGAATTTATTGTGCATGACTAAACCAATTCCTTTCCCTTTTTAAATTAGTTTAAGTCAGCCTGATGATCAGCTATTGTTAGTTGTGCTATGATTATCAAATCGGCATGGAAGGTCGATTGTGCTGCTCATCAACCCATAAAAACAACTTTCATGACACTAAACCCACCTCCCAAAAATTCATCGCCAAAACCATTGCAAGGAGTAAGAACTCCTGAATGAATGTGCATAGGATTGGCTGAATGAAACCATCATGTGCTGTGGGGTGAATTCTGTTGATTTTTGACAGAATGAGAGATTTTTATTCACTTGACAAAAATTGATTAGGCCATCAGTAGGAACATTTTTCTGAAGTGAATAAAACTCTGAAAAGATGGTACAAATCATTATATGCAGACAGATGTTAAGTTTACAATTCTGAAACTGGAATTCTTCTGATAGTCTTATGTTGTCTTCTATTAGAAGTCCGTCCTTTTAAATGTAAAGTTGAAGCAACTATTATTTCAATTGTGCTTTGTATATGTGTAATTATAGTAATTGTAACAAATCTTAGCAGCATTTACTAACATCAGTATTTGCCAATTTTTATTTACTTGAATACCTTTGATCCTATTCTGTGGTGTTTGGAATATGAGCTGCCCATCAACTTCTTGGTTTTGGGCTTTGGTGCTAACTCAACCTTTAATAGGACCTAATGTCTTTAGAAATTAAGTGAGAACGGAAGTTTTGACCCAAAAGTTCAGATTTCTCACCACTTTCCTAGTATCAGAGAGGCTACGGAACAGCGAGCACTTAAGTCAAGCTTTTTTTAAAAAAGAATAAATTCTTATACTTACAGTTGTCATTGCTAAAGCGCACTCAGACTTTCAAACAAAGCATAAATTTTTGTTTTTTGGCTTTGAAGTTACTGTCTAATTTTTATTTAAATGGAATAATTCACGTGTATATTTTTCCTTTAAGTGTGGGTTTTCTGATACCTAGAACACTACAGCACAAACAGGCCCTTCGGTCCACAAGTTGTGCCGATCACATCCATACATACCAAGCCATAGAACTATCTGTAAATCCCAATCCCATTAGATCCCATGTACTCATCCAGAAGTCTTTTAAAAGACCCCAGCGAGTTCGCCTCTACCACCACCGACAGCAGCCGATTCCACTCACTCACCACCCTCTGAGTGAAAAACTCACCCCTAACATCTCCTCTGTACTTGCTTCCCAGCACCTTAAACCTGTGTCCTCTCGTAGCGATCATTTCAGCCCTGGGAAATAGCATCCGAGAATCCACCCTATCTATTCCTCTCAACATTTTATAAACCTCTATCAGGTCGCCTCTCTACCTTCGTCTCTCCAGGGAGAAGAGACCTAGCTCCCTCAACCTATCTTCATAAGGCATGCCTCCCAATCCAGGCAACATCCTTGTAAATGTCCTCTGCACGCTCTCAGTAGCTTCCACATCCTTCCTGTAGTGAGAACTGCGCACAGTACTCCCAAGTGGGGTCTGACAAGGGTCTTATAAAGTTGCAGCATTACCTCCCGATTCCTAAACTCAGTCCCTTGACTAATGAAGGCCAGTACACCATGCGCCTTCTTGACCACATCCTCCACCTGCGAGGGCGATTTAAGAGTCCTATGGACCTGGACCCCAAGATCCTTCTGCTCTTCAACCTAGCTAAGACTCCCACCCTTGATACTCCTGCATCCCGTTGGTCCTGCCAAAATGGACCACTACATATTTATCCGCGTTCAAGTCCATCTGCCACTTCTCCGCCCAGTCTTGCATCCTATCTATGTCACGCTGCAACTTCTGACATCCCTCCAGACTATCCACAGCACCACCAACCTTCGTATCGTCGGCGAACTTACGAACCCATCCCTCCACTTCCTCATCCAGGTCATTTATGAAAATGACAAACAGCAAGGGTCCTAGAACAGATCCCTGGGGCACTCCACTGGTGACCAACCTCCATGCAGAAAAAGACCCATCCACAACCACTCTCTGCCTGCTGCAGGCAAAAAGTCTGACAACACCAGGTTTTAGTTCAACCGATTTATTTGATAGTAAACTCACAAGCTTTCGAGATTTCCCTCTTCGTCAGGTGAATGGAGAGTTCTGGCCAGAACCCTCCATTCACCTGACGAAGAGGGAAATCTCAAAAGCTTGTGAGTTTACTATCAAATAAATTGGTTGGACTAAAACCTGGTGTTGTCAGACTTTTTACTGTGTTTACCCCAGTCCAACGCCAGCACATCGACATCATTTCTGCAGGCAAGCCAGTTTTGGATCCACAAGCCCCTTGGATACCATGCGCTCTCACCTTCTCAAGAATACCTTTGTGCTATTTTACTGAATGGCGTATCTTCAAACGTTCCCCATAAGAGGTGTTTAAAAAAAGACATGAAGCAGAAAACATGAATACTTATCATTGGAAAATGCTGCAGAGACTAGTAAAACCTAATGATCTTTGTTCCAGCATTAAATGCTCGTTATCACTTCCTACTGATCCTTGTGTGTTTTGAGTTTACTTGAGCGAGTGAGTATTGAGGAAAAGTACTTGCAGGGCACAATCTTCAGGGCTCTTCATACCAGTGGGATCTTGTGGTCCTATTGATGGCGCACCCCTGCCACGTATTTCCCAGTGACATGGGGTGGAATCAGTGACAAATCTCATTTACAGCGGCAGGACCAGAAAATCCAGTGGCTACCTAACTGCGCATTACCACCCACTGCTGAGAAAAATGCTACAGAGAGGCCAGAGAATCCCAGCGATAGTTTGGTAAAGCCATTGCCTCATATTACTGCACTATTAGTTCTGTGCTGATAGTTGAAATAATAGTTGAATCCAGTAACTGCAGAGAGTTTGCTTTGCACTGCTTTGGGCATTATTTTATTTCTTATTTGTGGTAAAGGATTTTTAATACACTTCAAATATCTACCAGAGATGACAAATTTT
This sequence comes from Carcharhinus amblyrhynchos, assembly GCF_965287045.1. Classification (NCBI taxonomy): domain Eukaryota; kingdom Metazoa; phylum Chordata; class Chondrichthyes; order Carcharhiniformes; family Carcharhinidae; genus Carcharhinus; species Carcharhinus amblyrhynchos. Next base: position 20,044,345 of record NC_137341.1, on the reverse strand, counting down.
TGATATTAGGATTTTGGAGTTCCACCATTCTAAATATGACTCAATCTCGGTCTTTTATAATCCAAATGGGGCTGAACAATTGAAAGTGCAAGTGTTGGTGAGAGGTGAAAGTAATGCTGAGTTGTGATTGGAAGAGCAGTAAGTTTGGTAGAGACAGAATCTGTGAGGGGATGCTTCTCCAATCACATGTTATTTCTCTGCCATGCTCACTGCTCCAGTTACAGATTCCCTCCCTACTGCTCTTGTTGCTCCCCCTGAGACAGCACCTACAGTTTAGAGCGGCAGAAAAGGTGGAAAGGAACCTGTGATTGGAAGTTGAGGAGCAATCTGGCTGGTCCTTCTGCTGCCAAATAGGAGACTTTCAGTTATGCTCTTACCAAAGTACCCAGGCAAGTTGTGGTGAGGGTATGTATGGGGCCAGAATTGGGCTCCTGTACTAGGATGAATGTTGCTTTGCATGTGCAATGCTTCCTTCACTCAAGTGTGGAAACACTCTGGGATTGTCATTGCAACACCCAGGGAATCTATATTTAGTTTAAGGGGACTCAGTGCCCCATCTTTTGAACACGGGACTATGATCACCCGAGTGATATTTAAAATTGTAAGGGAGGGATGATGTACATTTGCAAAATAACCCTCATTTCCACAATGTTATGTCAAACTGACCCTTGAATGAGTTGATTCTTGGTTGCAGCATAGTTCCACTGAATTAGTTGAGATCCATCGGTTCCGCGGAGATGCGCAATTGAACCTGGGAACTTTCTGGCTCATGAAACTAGTGGATAGATTGCTAGGCCTTCAGTATCTTGACTGCTGTCTTTTAAGTAAATAAACTTGTGGTCATGGAAGGGAAGACAATAACAAACAAAATAAATGATCAGCCATTCAGAAATTTTTTTGGTCTGTCTCTATAAATTGCTTCTTGTGCCTGCCTGATTTGTTTCATTGTGTCAAATTGTAGAAATTACAAATGAATCTGATCTTAGTTTATTATTGTAAATTGGGAATTGTATTAGAATCCAAAATTGAGGACGATGTCAAGAAACAAAGGAAGAATGGTGTCCTGACTTTTCAGATAGTAACCTTAATTCATGGGTCGAATAATTTCATCTATTTGAATTGGCTTAGAAGTATTTGTATTTCACTACAGATCATAAAAAGTGCTGCAATTTTCCAGCTCCATAAGCTTTGAGCAATAAAGTGTGCATGATTCCTCGTCTCAAAAAACTTTTGGACCTTTTTGTCCTAGACCGCTTTCATCTTGTATGCATGCTTTTCTCATCCAACTTTGAAAGTGCAAACATCTGTGGTTAGTGAACTCATTGGGTCTGTTCAAGATTTACTTTATCAAAAGCATTTTAAAGTAACTAGTACTAACGAAAGAATAAAAAACTAACTTCAAAAATAACATAGATGACATTCATCAGCACGTTCTCTAGGCTCCTTTCCCCACTTATCTCAAATTGCAAAGCACTCTACTTTTATAATTGATTTTAACCTTGGATTTCAAGAGAAATACCTTTTGCTTACCCTGTCATTTTTCAGCATATTTCAGAGATAATTTTCTCTCAGTTTTTTCCTTTTCTACTGTAAAAAAAAACAAGACTTGAGCATTTTTAATAAAAGAGCAAGTTTAAAATAGTTATTGAACAACATCTGCTAAATACATTCCTCATTTGACAGCTGTGAGGATCTTGGCGGATTGCAAAGAAAGGAAAATAGCTCTGCAAACCTTAATATAGGTCAGCACTGTCTTCAAAGCATCTTAGTAACCAGTGTACTGCTCCAATTCAAGCAAATATCAGGGCACCTCAGCTGTTGTATTGAGGTGCACAGCTGTAGATTATGAATGTAAATATCAGTGTAAAATAAATTAGTGACTGATTAAAATATGCATAAACACTGCTTTGTTGATAATTAAGTGCCAACGATAAAATATTGGGTCACTAACCAATGTAAATATGCATTTGTTTGTCAGCATCTAATGTATAAATCAGCATGTACGTCAACTTGCAAATCCTATCTGACATTAAACATTTTTAAGAATAATGTTTTCAACTTGATATCAATGGGTAGCATGGTGGCACAGTGGTTAGCATTGCTGCCTCACAGCACCAGGGACACTAGTTCAATTCCGGTTTTGGGTGATTGTGTGGAGTTTGCACATTCTCCCTGTGTCTGTATGAGTTTCTACAGGGTGCTCTGGATTCATCCCACAGTTCACATGTGCAGGTTGGGTGGATTGTCCGTGCTAAATTGCCCCTTAGTGTCCCAATATGTATAGGGAGTTTAGCAGGGTAAATTTGTGGGGTTACAGGGAAAGGGCCTGGATAAGATGCTCTATCAGAGAGTTGGTGCAGACTCGATGGGTTGAATAGCCTCCTTCTGCACTGTAGATTCTATGATGAAACTCAATATGCCTCTGAACTTGACTCCTCAGATTGCCATTTTGGGTTGAATCTGGAGGTATGCAACTTTGGTGCTGCCTTGAATTCTGTATTTCTTTGTATTTTTTCTTTGTATCTTCTCTGTTGGTAAGACTGATTCTCTCTTGGTGGAATTTTGCCGACATATATCCATGTCACTCTTCTACTCAGAAATTGGCTGCTTCGTCATCTTAAGGGTAGACGTCATCAGTGCTGCTTGCCAAGCTACTTATTTGCACTGTGCAACTGTGTCCACGTTGGCATTCAATCTGCACACCAATCAATCTGTTCTTTAGAATCTCTGCTGGTACTTTGTGGTTTACTGAATATATTTCAAGAATTTTTTTTCCCTTCTACGGCTCATTCTCCCCTTCCTTGAATCATAATCTCCAGCTGGACATCCACATATGCCGCTTCTGCTCTTCTGATGCCTGTTTACTATTTTGTTTGTTGCTTTCTCTGATATTTTAGTGATACATTGTGTTACTTTCACCTGGCCTTAAAAGATGCTTTCCCCCTTTTCCTCCCGCTCCCCTCTGCCCTTATTGATGTCCACCATTCTTTGTTAAAGACATCTGAGTTATTTCATTGAATATTATTGCTGCAATGGGTTTCCAAGATTTAAGCTCATGACGAAATTGACCTCCACAGCCAAACCTTTTTGGATCCCAAAACTTGAATTTATGCTCAATCTGGATTATTCTGCGTAGGGTAAACAATGTTATCACATGTACCAGAACCAATACAGTCAAAGCCCACATGCTCCAGATTTCACTTAGTCAATGAAGATGTACAATTATAAAGAAGCAAAGGTAAAGCAGAAGGTTAAAAAAATGTGTACTTAATTGTCATGATTGATTTAGAGGCATTATTTAAAAAAAAGGCAAGATAATCTTAATTAAAACGCACTCTGTTCTGTTTGAGGAGATCATCTCACCATGACAATCCGTAAATTTAATTGGATTATGTGAACAGCCAAAAGACTTGAAAACTTGCCATGCTTATCCTAGATTCAAGTAATTTTTAACTGCAAAGCTATTGATGAAGATTTGAGTAAAGGCACAATTGCAGTAGTTGGCTCAAATATCATATTACCCATATCTTTACTGGAAAATGCTGCTTTTACCACTTTGCACACTTGGCAAAGTTTTGAAATGTAGAGTTAAATTTTAATGGATCTGCTATTTGGAATAATGATAGAATTTCTTGTCTCAGTGGTGGCCATACTTGCAGTAACAAATCAGAAACTTGAAATGCCTGGCTAACCAATGACATTTAACTGTTTATGGACAGATGTTAGCAAAGGCAGATTCAGTTTTTTATTATCTCCCTTTCAGTCTCTTGTACGTTTCCTTGTAGTTGGTCTTTGGTACCTTTAACTTTGTTTTATTGTGTGTCTTTGTTTTCCTAATCTCTTACACTAGGAGAATAAAAGATTTGATCTTCATTCTGCATAATATCAACAGATAGAGTTCTATAAAATGGCTAGTTTTCTCCTTCAAACTATCCTGCTATAATGTTTCCATTTTGGAAATATTGTGTTGATTCTGCTATGGCTCTTAGCAAGTAAAGATGTCCTGGGGTCACAAGTGAAACCTGATAAAGAACCAAGATTTGAGAGATGGAGGTAAATGAAATAGAAAGAGAGAATATAGGAAAAACTTTTAAAGGACTGATAACGAGGACAGCAGCAAGCTACGCCATTATTTGCTCCTATAGTGTTTACTTCGGAGGAGCTTTACTTAAATATTTCTGTTGACTGCAAAGAACAATAAAACACGGGGACAGGCCCTTCAGCCCACTGAACCTACACTGATAGGCAGTATCTATTCCTCTGTTTGTTATCTATTCATATGTCTATCAAGATCAACCTTGAATGTTGCTAACATGCCTCTTTCAACCACTTCCACTAGCAGTGCGCTCCAGGCACCCACCACTCTCTAAAACTTTCTTCACATGTCTCCCTTGAACTTAACACCTCGCACTTTAAACCTGTGCCCTATTGTTGTTGATCTTTCCATCCTGGAGAAATAAAACCTTTGACTATCCACCCTGTCTATGCCCCTCATAATTTTGTTGACTTCTATCAGGTTGCCCTTTAGCATCTGTCTTTTCAAACTCTCCAAACTCTCCTTGTTGTACCTAAATTCTCCAAACCAGGCAACATTCTGGTAAACCTCCTTTGCATCCTGTCCAAAGCATCCATGTCCTTCTGCTAGTGTGGTGACCAAATATGAATGAAACGGTTGAAATATCATTCTGAATGCTATTCTGAAATTACATCACTCAGCCAGTCAATGTTATAAATATTGAATGTGCAGGATAAGACATTGAGAATTTTTAATATTTTTTATTCATTTTGCATCATGTAAAATGTTGACGCAGTATATCTGTAGATGAATATTTTTCTTTATACTGCATATCTATATAAGTGTATTATTACAATTGAAATTGCAACTAGATGTTTTCTAGTTCCCGTCCCAGGGATAAATTGGCTCAGGAACTATATTAAAAATAAAATCTATTACACGTTCAATAACATTGGTTATCCTTGTTGCACAGTTCCTTGTATTTGTAATGAGAATTTAAAATGCATTGAGATTGGGCAATTTTTTATCGCTAAGAAAAATAGTGTTTGAAATTGCATTGTTAGCTGGGTGATTTTTCTTTATTTATTGCGCTCAAAATGTCAGCAAGCTGCTTATGGCAGTTCAGGAAGATTGAGTTCAGTTGTGTATAAGCCATCAGAAATATATTAAAAAAACACCATAAAGAAGAATGCATTGTGACATTTTGAATTGGTGTTTTTGTTTGTATGACTTATTTTGTAGGATTTAGAATATTTTTAGCTTGGTTTGTGCAGGAAATTATTTACTGTGTAGTTATGTTACATATGTGATGATGTAAATTCCCTTTGTTTTGAGAATGATTAAGATGCCATTTTTGCTGAGAAAATGAAATTGAAGTGTGGGCTGGGCGGTGGGGGCGTGTGTAGGCACGGTAGCACAGTGTTTAGTACTGCTGCTTCACAGAGCCGGGGACCCAGGTTTGATTCCCACCTTGGCTCACTGTCTGTGTGGAGTTTGCATGCTCTCCCTGTGTCTGTGTGGATTTCTTTGGGGTGCTCCGGTTTCCTCCCACATTCTGAAAGACATACTGATTAGGTACATTGACCCGAACAGGCGCCAGACTGTGGCGAAATTCCTAGGGGAATTTTACAGTAACTTCATTGCAGTGTTAATGTAAGCCTTACTTGTGACTAATAAATAAACATTAGGAGGAAGAGAAGGAGAAGGCACCTGTTTGGTCATGCCATCAGCACTACCATGCAACCTATACATCCATGTAATGCTCATTCAAAATTTGCATCTAACTTTTCTGAATATTTTAGTCAGAATAAACTCTATGGACAGTTGGAAACAATATATTTCCTTATACTGCTGATTATAATTAATAAGGAAGAATTTTAGTCACCTGGGGGACATAATTAAGTATGGCAAGAAATGAAAAATGCTGGCAGTTCACAGGAAGTCCAACAGCATCAGAGAGCAGATGCTTCATCGGAAGTGAATGCTTGAACATCAACAACCCTTTTATTGGATTGAATAAAAAAAAATGGGGTGTGTGATTGTAGGCAAAGAGAAAAGAAGTGTTAGAATAATGACTTGAGGCAGGCAGTTAATGGCTAGAGAGAATTGACAACTTAAATGAAAGACAAGAACAACTAAAAGAACAAAAGTCCATAAAAATAGCTGCAGCATTTGAAAAAAGCATGGGAAAATTGGAAGCACAAAATCTCCTCAAATGAAGGGGAATGAAATGAATGAGTGAAATGGCTTGAGGTTGGGGAGAGGGAGCCAAGGTCCAGAGTTGTAAAAATTATTGTTGTGATTGAGCTGCAGAATGCCGAGGGGACAGATGAAATACTTTTACTTTTCATGGTTCTTAGAACATAGCACAGTACAGCACAGTATGCAGGATACAGCACAGTACAGGCCCTTTGGCCCTTGATGTGCCGCGTTATGTCCAAACCCAAAATGTCCAATCCCACTCCCTATCATTCTGGTGTGCTCCATTTGCCTATCCAATAACCGCTTGAAAGTTCCTAAAGTGTCTGGCTCCACTATCACAGCAGGCAGTGCATTCCAACCCCAACCACTCTCTGAGTAAAGAACTACCTCGGATATCCCTCCTATATCTCCCACCATGAACCTTATAGTTATGCCCCCTAGTAACAGCTACATCCACCTGAGGAAATAGTCTCTGAACATTCATTCTATCTATCCCCTTCATCATTTTATAAACTTCTATTAAGTCGCCTCTCATCCTTCTCTGCTTGAAAGAGAAATGCCCCAGCTTCCTCAACCTTTCCTCGTAAGGCCTACCCTCCAAACCAGGCAGCATCCTGGTAAATCTTCTCTGCACTCTCTCCAGTGCTTCCACATTCTTATAGTGAGGTGACTAGAACTGCACACACTATTTCAAATGTGGTCTCACAAAGCCCTGTACAGTTGCAGCGTAACCCCACAGCTTTTAAACTCAAACCCCCTATTAATAAACGCTAACACACTCTAGGCTTCTTCACGGCTCTATCCATTTGAGTGGCAACTGTCAGAGGTCTGTGGACATGAACCCCAAGATCTCTTGGTTCTTCCACATTCCTCAGAACCCTGCCGTTGACTCTGTAATCCACATTCAAGTTTGTCCTACCGAAATGAATCACCTTGCGCTTAGCAGGGTTAAACTCCATCTGCTACTTTTCGGCCCAGTTCTGCATCCTATCAATGTCTCTTCGCAGCCTACAAGAGCCCTCCATCTCATTCACTACTCCACCAATCTTGGTATCATCAGCAAATTTACTGACTCGCCCTTCAGCCCCCTCTTCCAAGTCATTGATAAAAATCACAAATAACAGAGGATCCAGCATTGATCCCTGTAGTACACCGCTGACCTCCAGTCTGAAAATTTTCCCTCCGCCATCACCCTCTGTCTTCTATGAGATAGCCAGTTACTTATCCAATTGGCCAAATTTCCTTCTATCCCACACCTCCTTACTTTCTTCATGAGCCTATCATGGGGAACCTTATCAAATGCCTTATTAAAATCCATGTATATGACATCAACTGTCTACCTTCATCGACAGACTTAGTTACCTTCTCAAAGAATTCAATCAAATTTGTGAGGCAAGACTTATCCCTCATGAATCTGTGCTGATTATCCCGGATTAAGCTGCATTTTTCCCAATGGTCATAAATCCTATCCGTCAGGACCTTTTCCATTAACTTAGCGACCACCGAAGTAAGACTAACTGGCCTATAATTACCAGAGTCATTCCTGTTTCCTTTCTTGAAGAGGAGAACAACATTTGCCACTCTGCAGTCCTCTGGCACAATCCCCATGAACAGTGAGGACCCAAAGATCAAAGCTAAAGGCTCCGTAATCTCATCCTTCGCCTCCCAAAGTAGCCTCAGTTATATCCCATCTGGCCCAGGGGACTTATCGACCCTCAGATTTTTCAAAATTTCTTATACATCTTCCCTCAGAGCATCTATCTCCTCTATTCTATCAGCCTGTATCACACACACATCCACAAAAACATGGCCCCTTTCCTTAGTGAACACCGAAGAAAAGTATTCATTCAACGCCTCATCTATCTCTTCTGACCCCATGCACAAGTTCCTTGACTGGCGCTAGCCTCACCCTGGTCATTCTTTTACTTCTCACAAAAGAGTAAAAAGCCTTGGGGTTTTCCTTGATCCGACCTGCCAAGGACTTCTCATGCCCCCTCCTAGTTCTCCTAAGCCCTTTTTTAACTTATTCCTTGCTACCTTGTAACCCTGAAGCGACCCAACTGAACCTTGTTTTCTCATCCTTACATACACTTCCTTTCTCCTCTTGACAAGACATTCAACCTCCTTTGTGAACCATGGTTCCCTCGCTCAGCCGTTTCCTCTCTGCCTGACAGGGACATACTTATCAAGGACACGGAGTATTTGTTCCTTGAACAAGCTTCACTTTTCATTTGTGCCTTTACCTGACAGTGTCTGTTCCCATCTTATGCTCCCAAATTCTTGCCTAATCGCATCATAATTACCCCTGCCCCAATTATAAACCTTGCCTTGCTGTGTGACCTTATCCCCTTCCATTGCAATAATGAAAGACACCGAATTGTGGTCACTATCTCCAAAGTGCTCTCTCACAAACAAATCTAACATTTGGCCCAGTTCATTAGCTAGTACCAAGTCCAATGTGGCCCCACCTCTTGTCGGCTTATCCACATATTGTGTCAGGAAACCCTCCTGCACACATTTTACAGAAAATGCCCCATCCAAACTATTTGACTTATAAAGGTTCCAATCAATATTTGGAAAGTTAAAGTCACCCAAGATAACTACCCTGTGACCTCCACACCTATCCATAATCTGCTTTGCTATTTCCTCCTCCACATCTCTGCTACAATTTCAGGGCCTGTAGAAAACTCCTAACAATGTGACCCTCCTTTCCTATTTCTAACTTCAGCCCAAATTATGTCAGTAGGCGGTTCCCCCTCGAAATGCCTTTCAGTAGCCATTAAACTATTCTTGATTAACAAGGCTACTCCTCCATCTCTTTTACCACCCTCCCTACTCTTACTGAAACATCTATACCCTGGAACTGCCAACAACCATTCCTGTCCCTGTTATAACTATGTCTCCGTAATTGCCACAACATCGTATTCGCAAGTACCAATCCACGCTCCAAGTTCACCCACCTTATTCCTGATGCTCCTTGCATTGGAGTAGATACACTTCAACCCACCATCCTGTCTGCCTGTACACTCCTGTACACTGCGACCTTGATACCTTCCTCAGTACCTCACTACCCTTAACACTGGCTTCTGGACTACAGCTCGTTTTTCCACCCCCCCCCTGACAAATTAGTTTAAACCCCCCGAAAAGCCATAGCAAATTTCCCTCCCAGGATATTGGTGCCCCTTTGGTTCAGGTGCAAACCATCCTGTTTATACAGGTCCCACCTTCCCCAGAGTGTGCTCCAATTATCCATGTAAATGAAATCCTCCCTCCTACATCATCCCTGCAACCACATGTTTATCTGCACTCTCTCCCTGTTCCTCATCTTGCTCGCACATAGCACTGGCAACAAACCAGAGATGACAACATGCTTTGTGCTGGCTTTCAGTTTCCATCCTAGCTCCCTAAATTCCTGTTTTAAATCCTCATCCCTCCTCCTACCAATGTCGTTGGTACCGACGTGTACTACGACCTGCGACTGATCTCCCTCCCCCTTAAGGATCCTGAAAACACGGTCCGAGACGTCATGGACCCTGGTACCCGAGAGACAACATACCATCCGTGAGTCTGTTTTGCTGCTGCAGAATCTCCTATCTGTTCCTCTAACCCTTGTATCCCCAATAACAATTGCTGTCCTGCTCTCCCCCCTTCCATTCTGAGGCACACGGATGGACTCAGTGCTGGAGATCCGGTCACCTTGGCTTACCACTGGTAGGTCATCCCCTTCAACAGTATCCAATGCTGTATAGTTATTGCTGAGGGGAAACGACCACAGGGGATGCCTGCACTGACTCCTTCCTCCCAGCCCACCTCACTGTCACTCATCTATCTTTATTCTTCGGAGGATCTAAATCCCTGAAGCTTATATCTATGATCACCTCTGCCTCCCAAATGATCCGAAGTTCATCCAGCTCCAACACCAGTTCCCTAACACGGTTTATCAGGAGCTGGAGATGGGTGCAGTTCCCGCAGGTGAAATCAGCCAAGACACTGACAACATCCCTCACCTCAAACATTCTGCAGGAGGAACATTGCACTGCCTTTCCTGCCATTCCCTCCAGATAAAAAGAAAGATCTTGCCTGATATTCCCTTACCCCTGTTAGGTTAGAGGAAGAAACAAAAAGAAAAGAAAGGAGAAAGCTTACCTGCTCTCACTCCAAGTCCTTTGTTTTAGGTTAGAGGAGGGGGGAGAATGGGAGACTCTACGCATGAAGAAGTGTCTTGGGTTTCCTCCCCGTTCAAATTTGTTAGGCAAAAAAAACTTGGTAAGGAGTCTCACAACACCCGTTAAAGTCCAATCAGTTTGTTTGATGGTAATCCCAGAAGCTTTCGGAAACAGTGTTCCTTCGTCAGGTGTGTGAAAGGTTCTGATCAGAGAAGGGCATATAAAGTCACACACAGTTTATAGAATACTGATTAGAATGCAAGTCTTTACAGCAAATCTGCTATTCAAGTCTCAAAGATGCAGACAATGTGAGTGGAGGTAGCATTAGCATAGGTTAAAGAGATGTGTTTTGTCTCCGGACAGGACAGTAAGTGAGATTTTACAAGCCCAGGCAAGTCATGGGGGTTACAGATAGTGCGACATGAACCCAAGATCCCAGTTGAGGCCGTCCTCATGTGTGCGGAACTTGGCTATCAGTTTTTGCTCTGCAACTCTGCGCTGTCGTGTGTCGTGAAGGCCGCCTTGGAGAATGCTTACCCGAAAATCAGAGACCGAATGCCCGTGACCACTGAAGTGTTCCCCAACAGGAAGGGAACAGTCTTGCCTGGTGATTGTTGAGCAATGTTGATTCATCCGTTGTAGCGCCTGCATGGTCTCACCAATGTACCATGCTTTGGGACATCCTTTCCTGCAGCGTATTAGGTAGACAACGTTGGCCGAGTTGCAAGAGTATATGCCGTGTACCTGGCGGATGGTGTTCTCACGTGAGATGATGTCATCCATGTCGATGATCCGGTATGTCTTGCAGAGGTTGTTGTGGCAGGGTTGTGTGGTGTTGTAGTCACTGTTCTCCTGCAAACAACGATCTGTTTGAGGTTGTGCAGTTGTTTGAAGGCAAGAAGTGGGGGTGTGGGGATGGCCCTGGCGAGATGTTCATCTTCATCAATGAAGTGTTGAAGACTCTGGAGAAGATGTCATAGCTTCTCTGCTCCGGGGAAGTACTGGACAACGAAGGGTACTCTGTCCAGTATGTCCCGTGTTTGTCTTCTGAGGAGGTTGGTGTGGTTTTTCGCTGTGGCGTGTCGGAATTATCGATTGATGTGTTGAGTGCCATTTCCTGTTCTTATGAGGGCATCTTTCAGCATCTGCTGGAGGTGCCTGTCGCGATCCTCCTCATCTGAGCAGATCCTGTGTATACGGAGGGCTTGTGCGTAGGGGATGCCTACTTTAATGTGTTTAGGGTGAAAGCTGGATAAGTGGAGCATTGTGAGGTTATCTGTGGACTTGCGGTACAGTGAGGTGCTGAGGTGACCGTCCTTGATGGAGGTGCATGTGTCCAAGAATGCCACTGATTCCGGAGAATGGTCCATCGTGAGTCTGATGGTGGGATGGAACTTGTTGATGTCATCATATAGTTGTTTCAGTGATTGTTTACCATGAGTCCAAAGGAAGAAAATGTCATCGATGTATCTAGTGTATTCCATTGGTTGAAGATCCTGTGTGGTGAAGAAGTCTTGTTTGAGCCATTGCATGAAGGTGTTGGCATACTGAGCTGTGAATTTGGTCCCCATGACTGTTTTGTGTGTCTGGATGAAAAACTGGTTGTTGAAGGTGAAGACATTGTGGTCCAGGACGAAGCGGACGAGTTGTAAAATTGCACCTGGAAACTGGCAGTTGTCGGCGTTGAGTACCGAGGCAGTTGCAGCAATGCTATCGTTGTGAGGGATGTTGGTGTAGAGCGCTGAGACATCCATTGTGACGAGGAGTGTCCCTGGTTCAACTGCTCCATGTGTGCTGAGTTTCTGTAGGAAGTCCGTAGTGTCGCGACAAAAGCTGGGGGTTCTTTGTACAGTGGGTTTCAGGATGCCCTCGACGTCGCCGGAGAGGTTCTCGTACAGTGTCCCATTGCCTGATACGATGGAACGGCTGGGTGTGTTTGCCTTGTGTATCTTTGGGAGGCAGTAGAGATCTCCAATGCGGGGAGTACATGGAATGAGAGCATGGACGGTGCTCTGAAGGTCCGGATCAAAGGTCTTGATCAGATTGTTGAGTTGAAGGGTGTGTTCTTTGGTCGGATCTGTGGGTAACTGTCTGTAGTGTTCCTCATTGTTTAGTTGTCAATACACTTCTTTGCAGTAATCCGTTCTGTTCAGTATGACGATGGCCCCTCCTTTGCTGGTTTGATGACAATGTTGCGGTTGGTCTTGAGAGCATGGATGGCATTGCGTTGTGCTTGGGTGGAGTTTGGGGCTGTCTTGAGTGCGGTTGATGAATCTGGTGTTTAAGCACCATCATGGGATTACTGTCAAATAAACTGGTTGAACTCTAATCTGGTGTTGTGAGACTTATTACTGTGTTTACCCCAGTCCAACGCTGGGATCTCTACATCAAAAAAATACTTCCCAGGTCTCGCTGGGGCCTACTTCCGGTTTTACACTTCCGGCTACCTTAAAAAAAATTCCAAAAAAAGTAAGTTAAAAATCCCTCTTACCTATTAGCTCTCCTCACTTGAAGCACCTCTCTAGCTGCTCCTCTGGAATTCAGTTGGAACAGTGTTGGTGGTCAGAAATTGAAAAATGCATATCATGCCTTGTAATCTACATCCATTGCCTTTAGCTTAGAATCCCTACATTGCAGAAGAGGCTGTTTGGCCCAGCAGATCTGCACCATCTCTCTGATAGAGCATCTTATCCAAGCCTGCTCCTCATAACCCCACACATTTCCCATGACTAATTCATCTATACCACATATCTTGGAACACTAAGGAACAATTTAGCATGGCCAATTCACCTAATCTGCACATCTTTGGACTGTGGATGTAAAATGGAGCACCTGGAGGAAACCCACACAGACACTGGGCAAATGTGCAAATTCCACACAATCTCCCAAGGCCAGAATCAAACCTGGATCCCTGGAGCTATGAGGCAGCAGTGCTAACCACCGTTAAGCAAGTTACAATAAAGAAACCTTCTGGAATATAATAGCAAAATTAGCAAGATATTTGATTTGTTAAACCTTTATATTCAAATAGGTGTTCATAGAATTGTAGAATAATATGGCATGTGAGGGCTGTTTGTTCCATTGAGTCTATACTGACCCTCCTGAAGAGCGATCTAGTGAGTCTCTCTCTGGCTCTTTCTTCACATCACTGCGGTTATTTTTTTCTAGTATGTGCCCAATTCTCTTTAAAACAACTACTGAATTTGTTTCTGTCATGTTGTCAGACAGTGCAATGCATTCCAAATCCAAACCATTCTTGCTGATTATTTTGCCCCTCACCTTAAATCTATATAATTGACACTTTAGCTATTGGAAAAAGTTCTCTTTATTGGTCTCTATCTAAATTCATGATTTTAAATGCTTCTGTCAATTTTCCTCAAGTATTCTCTGCTCTAAGAAGAAAAACCACAACTACTTCTGTCTTTCCATTCAAGTAATCTCATCTGGAGCCTTTCTAGTAAACCTCTGAAGCCTTCATGTACACCCTGTAATGTGCAGTGACTATAGTTGGGTATAGAACATAAGAACATAAGAAATAGGAGCAGGAGCAGGAGTAGGCCATCTAGCCCTTCGAGCCTGCCCCGCCATTCAATAAGATCATGGCTGATCTGTCGCTGCTCAGTTCCACTTTCTATCCTAGTTGGGACTGAACTAGTGTTCTATATAGGTTTAGTATAAGTATCTATCGTTGCACTCCATAACTTCTACTTATAAAGCTCAGATTTAACAAGTACTTTGCTAACCTGACCTGACATCATCTGAGAATTGTGCACAAACCCACGAGATCTCTCTTCTTGCAAGCCTTTGAAAATTGTACCACTTAGTTTGTGTTATCTCTCCTTGTTCTTCCTAAATGTAATACCTCATGCTTTTCAGCATTGCAGTTCATCTGCCATGTAGTTGTTGATTCCACCAGCTATTTATGATGTTGAAACCTATTTCAATAAATCTACAGTTGAAACCATTTCTAAATTTTGGTGTCACCCACAGGTTTCAAAATTTTGCCTGTGTCCCCAAATTGAAATCATTTAATGTTTATCAAAAACAGTAGTGGTTCCAGTCCTGAACTTGGAAACATCACAGTATACCTCCATCTGGTTTGCAAAGCAGCCATTTACTATAACAGCTGGTCCAAAAATCCTCAGCAGGAGTTATCCCAATCCAAGAGGGATTCCCTGGGAAAGAGGCAAAAACAGTAAAAAGTCTGACAACACCAGGTTTTAGTCCAACCTATTTATTTGATAATATACTCGCAAGCTTTCGAGGGGTTACCCTCTTCGTCAGGTGAATGGAGAGTTCTGGCCTCAGACAGAGCATATAAAGCACAGACAGTTTAGAGATTACTGATTAAAATGCGAATCTTTACACCTAACCTGCTGTAGCGCTCTACACCAACATCCCCCACGACGATGGCATTGCTGCGACTGCATCAGTACTCAATGCTGACAACTGCCAGTTTCCAGATGCAATTTTACAACTCATCCGCTTTATCCTGGACCACAATGTCTTCACCTTCAACGACCAGTTTTTCATCCAGACACATGGAACAGCCATGGGGACCAAATTTGCGCCTCAATATGCCAACATCTTCATGCACAGGTTCGAACAAGACTTCTTCACTGCACAGAATCTTCAACCGATGCTGTACACTAGATACATCGATGACATTTTCTTCCTCTGGCCTCATGGTGAACAATCACTGAAACAACTATATGATGATATCAACAAATTCCACCCCACCATCAGACTCACCATGGACTATTCCCCAGAATCAGTTGCATTCTTGGACACACGCATCTCCATTAAGGACGGTCACCTCAGCACCTCACTGTACCGCAAGCCCACAGACAATCTCACAATGCTCCACTTCTCCAGTTTCCACCCTAAACATGTTAAAGAAGCCATTCCCTATGGACAAGCCCTCCGTATACACAGGATTTGCTCAGATGAGGAGGATCGTGACAGACACCTCCAGACCCTGAAAGATGCCCTCGTAAGAACAGGATATGGTGCTCGACTCATAGATCGGCAGTTTCGATGCGCCACAGCGAAAAACCGCACCGATCTCCTCAGAAGACAAACACGGGACACAGTGGACAGAGTTCCCTTCGTCGTCCAGTACTTCCCCGGAGCGGAGAAGCTACGACATCTTCTCCGGAGTCTTCAACATATCATTGATGAAGACGAACATCTCGCCAGGGCCATCCCCACACCCCCACTTCTTGCTTTCAGACAACCACACAACCTCAAACAGACCATTGTTCGCAGCAAACTACCCAGCCTTCAGGAGAACAGTGACCACAATACCACACAACCCTGTCACAGCAACCTCTGCAAGACATGCCGGATCATCGACATGGATAAAGACCTGAAGTGGCTGATAATGTGAGTGGTAGGAGCACTGATCACAGTTTAAAGAGATGTGTATTGTCTCCAGACAGTACAGTAAGTGAGGTTTTGCAAACCCAGGCAAGTCACGGGGGTTACAGATAGTGCGACATGAACCCAAGATCCCTGTTGAGACCGTCCTCATGTGTGCGGAACTTGGCTATCAGTCTCTGCTCAGCGACTCTGCGCTGTCGTGTGTTGTAAAGGCCACCTTGGAGAATGCATACCCGAAGGTCAGAGGCCAAATGCCCGTGACCACTGAAGTGTTCGCCAACAGGAAGGGAACAGTCTTGCCTGGTGATTGTTGAGCGATGTTCATTCATCCGTTGTCGTAGCGTCTGCATGGTCTCCCCAGTGTACCATGCGTCGGGACATCCTTTCTTGCAACGTATCAGTTAGACAACGTTGGCCGAGTTGCAAGAGTATTTAGTGTACCTGGTGGATGATATTCTCACGTGTGATGATGTCACCCATGTCGATGATCCGGCATGTCTTGCAGAGGTTGCTGTGGCAGGATTGTGTGGTATTGTGGTCACTGTTCTCCTGAAGGCTGGGTAATTTGCTGTGAACAGTGGTCTGTTTGAGGTTGCGTGGTTGTCTGAAAGCAAGAAGTGGGGGCGTGGGGATGGCCCTGGCGAGATGTTCGTCTTCTTCAATGATATGTTGAAGACTCCAGAGAAAGTGTCGTAGCTTCTCCGCTCCGGGGAAGTACTGGACGACGAAGGGTACTCTGTCTACCATGTCCTGTGTTTGTCTTCTGAGGAGATCGGTGCAGTTTTGCTGTGGCGCATCGGAACTGTCCATCTATGAGTCAAGCGCCATATCCCGTTCTTATGAGGGCATATTTCAGCGTCTGGAGGTGTCTGTCATGATCCTCCTCATCTGAGCAAATCCTGTGTATACAGAGGGCTTGTCCATAGGGGATGGCTTCTTTAACATGTTTCGGGTGGAAGCTGGAGAAATGGAGCATTGTGAGATTGTCTGTGGGCTTGCGGTATTGTGAGGTGCTGAGGTGACCGTCCTTGATGGAGATGCGTGTGTCCAAGAATGCAACCGATTCTGGAGGATAGTGCATGGTGAGTCTGATGGTGGGATGGAACTTGTTGATATCATCATGTAGTTGTTTCAGTGAGTGTTCGCCATGAGGCCAAAGGAAGAAAATGTCATCGATGTATCTAGTGTATAGCATCGGTTAAAGATTCTGTGCGGTGAAGAAGTCTTGTTCAAAGTCTTGTGCATGAAGATGTTGACATATTGAGGTGTGAATTTGGTCCCCATGGCTGTTCCGTGTGTCTGGATGAAAAACTGGTTGTTGAAGGTGAAGACATTGTGGTCCAGGATAAAGCGGATGAGTTGTAAAATTGCATCTGGAAACTGGCAGTTGTCGGCATTGAGTACCGAGGCAGTCGCAGCAATGCCATCGTTGTGGGGGATATTGGTGTAGAGCGCCGAGACATCCATTGTGATGAGGAGTGTCCCTGGTTCAACTGCTCCATGTGTGCTGAGTTTCTGTAGGAAGTCCGTAGTGTCGCGACAAAAGCTGGGGGTTCATTGTACAATGGGTTTCAGGATGCCCTTGACGTCGCTGGAGAGGTTCTCACACAGAATCCCATTGCCTGATATGATGGGACGGCTGGGTGTGTTTGCCTTGTGTATCTTTGGGAGGCAGTAGAGATCTCCAACTCGGGGAGTATGTGGAATGAGAGCACGGAGGGTGCTCTGAAGGTCCGGATCAAAGGTCTTGATCAGATTGTTGAGTTGAAGGGTGTGTTCTTTGGTCGGATCTGTGGGTAACTGTGTGTAGTGTTCTTCATTGTTTAGTTGTCGGTATACTTCTTTACAGTAATCCGTTCTGTTCAGTATAACAATGGCCCCTCCTTTGTCTGCTGGTTTGATGGGACACTCCTCGTCACAATGGATGTCTCGGCGCTCTACACCAACATCCCCCAAAACGATGGAATTGCTGCGACTGCCTCAGTACTCAATGCCGACAACTGCCAGTTTCCAGGTGCAATTTTACAAGTCATCCGCTTTATCCTAGACCGCAATGTCTTCACCTTCAATAACCAGTTTTTCATCCAGACACACGGAACCGCCATGGGGATCAAATTCGCACCTCAATATGTCAACATCTTCGTGCACAGGTTCGAACAAGACTTCTTCACCGCACAGAATCTTCAACTGATGCTATACACTAGGTACATCGTTGACATTTTC
Organism: Carcharhinus amblyrhynchos; assembly: GCF_965287045.1. Taxonomy (NCBI): domain Eukaryota; kingdom Metazoa; phylum Chordata; class Chondrichthyes; order Carcharhiniformes; family Carcharhinidae; genus Carcharhinus; species Carcharhinus amblyrhynchos. The sequence continues at coordinate 20,026,357 of NC_137341.1, read as the reverse complement.
TTCCTTTGGCCTCATGGCGAACACTCACTGAAACAACTACATGATGATATCAACAAGTTCCATCCCACCATCAGACTCACCATGCACTATTCTCCAGAATCGGTTGCATTCTTGGACACACGCATCTCCATCAAGGACGGTCACCTCAGCACCTCACAATACCGCAAGCCCACGGACAATCTCACAATGCTCCGCTTCTCCAGCTTCCACCCTAAACATGTTAAAGAAGCCATCCCCTATGGACAAGCCCTCCGTATACACAGGATTTGCTCAGATGAGGAGGATCGTGACAGACACCTCCAGACGCTGAAAGATGCCCTCATTAGAAAAGGATATGGTGCTTGACTCATAGATCGACAGTTCCGATGCACCACAGCAAAAAACCGCACCGATCTCCTCAGAAGACAAACACGGGACATGGTGGACAGAGTACCCTTCGTCGTCCAGTACTTCCCTGGAGCGGAGAAGCTACGACATCTTCTCCAACATACCTTTGATGAAGACGAACATCTCGCCAGGGCCATCCCCACACCCCCATTTCTTGCTTTCAGACAACCACACAACCTCAAACCGACCATTGTTCGCAGCAAACTACCCAGCCTTCAGGAGAACAGTGACCACAATACCACACAACCTTGCCACAGCAACCTCTGCAAGACATGCTGGATCATCGACATGGATGACATCATCACGTGAGAATACCATCCACCAGGTACACGGTAAATACTCTTGCAACTCGGCCAACGTTGTCTACCTGATACGTTTCAAGAAAGGATGTCCCGAAGCACGGTACATTGGGGAGACCATGCAGATGCTACGACAACGGATGAATGAACATCGCTCGACAATCACCAGGCAAGACTGTTCCCTTCCTGTTGGAGAACACTTCAGTGGTCACGGGCATTCAGCCTCTGACCTTCGGGCAAGCATTCTCCAAGGTGGCCTTCACGACACACGACAGCGCAGAGTCGCTAAGCAGAGACTGATAGCCAAGTTCCGCACACATGAGGACGGTCTCAACAAGGATCTTGGGTTCATGTCGCACTATCTGTAACCCCCGTGACTTGCCTGGGTTTGCAAAACCTCACTTACTGTACTGCCTGGAGACAATACACATCTCTTTAACCTGTGATCAATGCTCCTTCCACTCACATTGTTGGCCACTTTAAGACTTGAACAGCAGGTTAGGTGTAAAGATTCGCATTCTAATCAGTAATCTGTAAACTGTCTGTGCTTTATACGCTCTGTCTGAGGCCAGAACTCTCCATTCACCTGACGAAGGGACTAACTCCGAAAGCTTGTGAGTTTACTATCAAATAAATCGGTTAGACTTAAACCTGGTGTTGTCAGACTTTTTACTGTGTTTACCCCAGTCCAACGCCGGCATATTCACATCACAAATATTTAGGATCCAGCAGCAAAAAACTAAAATGTTCATAAGAAGGGAGATGATGGATTTTGAGAGAAAACTTGTATCCAGCATTAAAAACAAACAAGAGTATCTATGGATATATAAAAAAAGAAGTGGGTGGCGAAAGTAAATGTGTACCCTCTACTGAATGAGATGGGTGAATTCATAACAGCAAACAAATGGCAGCTGTGCTAAATACATTTCTTTGCAACACACTTCACTGTGGAAGACATTGCAAATGTCTGTAAGCTAGCGAAAGGATGGATTTCAAATAACTTGGAAAAATCCCAATCACAAGGAATAGAGTATCAGAGAAACTTGAGGGGCTATGGGAAGACAAGTCGCCAGGACCCAATGAACTACACGCTTGGGTCTTAATGGAAGTGGCTGCAGAGATAGTGGATCCATTAGTTGAAATTTTTCATAACCACCTAAATTCTGGGAGGATACCAGAAGATTGGAAAAAGCCAATGTGATGCCCTTGTCCAAAAAAGGAGAAAGGCAGAAGGCAGGAAACTATAGACCAGTTATTATTGGCAAGATGTTGGTGTCAATAATCAGAGGAAATATTTAATTAATTAGGAAAGTTGAATATAATAAAACTTAGTAAACATTGTTTTATGAAAGGTAAATCAAGTTTGACAAATTTGCTCAAATTCTTTGAGGGAGAATAGATAAAGTGAAACCTGTAGATATAATGTACTAAATATACAGATATATTCCAAAAGGCACTTAACAAGGTGTCATATAAGAGGCTGGTGCTGAAAGTAAAAGTCCATGGAATTGGAGGAAGTGTTAGCATGGATTGAAAACTAGCTAACATATAGAGTTGGAATAAATGGGCTCTTTTCAAAATGAAAAGATGTAACCAGTGGAATATTGCAGGGATCATTTTTTGGCCCGCTGTTGTTCATTATTTATATTAATGACCTGCACAAAGGAACAGAATGTAAGGTTTCCAGATTTGCTGATGATACAAAGATAGCTGGGAAGGGCAGGTTGTGATGAGGGTATTGTGATTCTGTAACAAGATTTAGATAGATTGGGTGACTGGATGAAAATCTGCAAATGGAGCTTAACATGAGGTCATGCACTTTGGTAGGAGGAATCAAAAGGCAGGTTATCATCTACATGGAGGGAAACTACAGGTGAGTGAATTGCAGAGAGATCTAGTTGTTCTGCTGCACGAATCTCAAAAGGCTAGTAAGCAGATCCAACAAGTAGCTAAAAAGGCAAATTACATTTTAGCCTTTATTGCAAAGGGGTTGAAGTTTAAAAATAGAGAAGTTTTATAGCAATTGTGCAGGGTGTTGGTGAGATCTCACCTGGAATACTGTGTACAGTTTTCGTCCCCCCTTTCTTTAAAGGATATAAACATTTACGTTGGAGACAGTGCAATGCAAAGGAGGTTCACCAGGCTAATTCCTGGGATGGGAGTGTTGTCCAATCAAGAGAGATGAAGTTGTCTGTCTTTGTATTTCTTGAAGATTAATGAGGGTGAACTTATTCAAATATATAAGATCCTGAGGAGACTTGACAGGATAGATGGTGAGATGTTTGCACTAGTGGGAGAGCCTTGAACAAGGGTACATAACTACAAGATAACAGGCCAGTCATTAAAAACTGAGGTGTGTAAAAATTTCTTTTCACAGAGGCTGGTGAACTCTTGAAGTTCTCTGCCCCAAAGGGTACGAGAGGCTGGATCATTAGAAGTATTTAAAGTGGAGTTGGATACATATTTGATAGGTGGAAGAAGAGAGGGCTGTGGGGAAATTACACAGAAAAGGAGCTGAGGCTGGCATGGATCAGCCATAATCGTATTGAATAACGGGGCAGACTTGAAAGGTTTGGTAGCCTACTTCTGCTTCTATTTCTTGTATCCTATGACTTAGCTAACTTTGTCTCCAAGCTGTTACTATCCCTTTTATCACATGGGCTTCTATTTTGTCAGCAAATCTGTTACTATGTTTTAGAAGTTCATAGACATATTAAGTGCACTGCTGTCATCCACTCTTGTTATCTCATGACAAAAGCTCTAAGGTTAAGTTAGATATGGTTTACTCTTAAGAAATCGGTATTGTCTTCTTTGAGTTCATGCTTGTCCAAGTGGCTTTAAATTTCTTCTTGGAATATGGTTTCATTAAGCTCCCCCCTCATTGGCGTTAAATTGGAAAGCTGTAATATCCAGGTTGACCCTACCCTTTTTAAACAAGGTTATGCCATTTGCAATCCTCCAGTTTTCTGGCACCATGTCTGTATATAAAGGAGATTGGAAGATTTGTACCCAGTCCTGCAATTTCTACCCTTACTTCCACCAACAACCAACAGTGCATCCTATTCACAAAGGGTGATTAGCCTATGGGAAGAATGGCATGTTTTTTTTAATATCTTATCAGTTTTTATCTCAGTCCAACACCCTCCTTTACTATCTTACTTTACCTTAGTTTTGGCAAAATCCTCTTCCTTGGTGAGCATGGATGCGAAAAGTTTATTTAGTACCTTCCCTGTATCTTCTGCCTTCACTAATAGTTTTTTATTTTCATTTCTTGCCAGTCCCACTGTTCTTCCAACTAACTTTTACTGTTACTATGCAATGGGAGACAATTTGCTTTCAAAAATTTGTGCATTTACTGACCCTTTTTTCCTACACAAGGAAAAGCACTTAGGGTGCTGGAAGTTGGAAATAAATATGGAAAATGCCAGAAACACTTAAAGTTTATTTATTAGTCACAAGTAAGACTTACATTAACACTGCAGTGAAGTGAAATTCCCCAAATCACCACACTCTGACGCCTGTTCGGGTCAATGCACTTAAAAATGTGGGAGGAAACTGGAGCACCCAGAGGAAACCCATGTAGACACGGGGAGAATGTGCTAACTCCACACAGACAGTGACCCAAATCGGGAATCAAATCCGAGTCCCTGGCAGTGTGAGACAGCAGTGCTAACCACTGTGCTACTGTGCCACTCCCTCAGCAGGTCTGACTGCATCTGTGGAGAGAGAAATTAGTTAATATTTTAGGTTGTTGTCCTTTTGCCAGAAGAGTTTTCTCCCTCTTCTGTATGTAATATTTCATTCTGAGAAACAGGTCTCCATTTATTAGAAGCAGAAATATCTGAAGTATTCTAAGCAAAAGAAAAAGTAGTTTTCTGTTGGTGGAAGAGTTCATAAATCCAATTCTGCTGCCTCTGCATTTGTGGAAACATTTTTAAATTTGTAAACAGCTGTCGTGTATTCTCGGCTACTCATACCACTATATGAATCATGGCAATTTTTCCAGGTTCTTAGTGTTGCCCGAGAAAAAGGCGCTACAACTTGTACTGAGATCACCAAGGTAATATCATTTTGTCATCCAAAGAGCATGAGGACCATTTCAGAAAACAATAGAGAAAGGAAGAAAGGCAGATTGCTGATTCAGCGTCACTTTAAAGAATGAATCCTGGATTACCTGTCAGTTCAAGGAACAGCTACAAGCGCAACCTGCAGTGAACAAGAAGACCATAGTTGTTGAGGTAGATGTCTCGGCTGGTTATGAGTTCGCTAGATCCACTTAGGGAAGATTACGTGGACTGACTGTGCTAAAAATAATGAAGATATTTGAGTCAACAAGGTGTACCTAGGCTGCTAAGGCAGTATAGATTTATGATTACGTAGCTCCATGTTGATTTAATAGCGGTCTTTCAAGTACAGATTTAAAAGAAGACCCAATATCTCCTGAGAGAGATTTTGAAACAGCAGTTTACATGGACTAAGAGGTTTGTTTTGCAGGGAGCATTCCAGATGCACAGGACTTCTTGCTGAGTACACAGGATCATGTTTACGCAAGAATAAGCTGTCCAAATTGATTTGGCTGTCAGCAAAATTCCCGCAGTGGCGAGAAATTGGATGAATAACATTGGCCAGGCAGCAAATATGCTACATTTACTGGTGATTGATGCTTTCGACACAAAGGCCAGGATGAATGCTTATGGCACTGTTCCACATCCTTTGCTTGGCATAGAATTTGCTGGATTTTCAAAAACAAAAGGCTGAGGGAATTTGTCTTTCCAGAGGGCAGCTTATTCTGGGGTCAATGTAATCCTGGAAACATCTTTGCTGCCACGCCAATTTTCTGCACTAGTGCAGCACATAGACCATTCCAAATGTGTCTTTTACGTGAACATCTAAGGAAGTACAGGTCATGGTAGACAACCACCAAAGCCAAATATTCCATTTGGGGTAGGGATATATATACTTTAGAGAATACATGGCTCTGGGGTGGTCAGCAGGAAGAAGCCTATAAAACCATTCTTTCTACAAAACTCATTTCTAAACTCTGTATCCTGGGGCTCAGCAATCATTGCAATCATTAAGGATAGGCAAAAACACCACCTCCACAATCATCCTCAACACAAGCCTCTGTGCTTAGCCCCCCACTGCACTCCTTGTACACCTATGGCTGTGGCTAATTTCAAGTTTACTGATGATACCACCATAGTGGGTCAGATCTCAAACAATGATAGAGTACAGGAAAAAGAGAATCTGGTGAACTGGTGCAATGACAATAATATCTCTCTCAAGGTCAACAAAATGAAAGAGATAGTCATCAACTTCAAGAAGTGTAGTGGAGGATGGACCCCTATCTGTATCAGTGGGAACAAAGTGGAAATGGTTGAGAACTTAAGTTTCTAGATGTCCAGATCACCAACAATCTGTCCCAGTCCCTCCACACCAATGCAATAGTTAAGAAAACCCGCCAACGCCTCTTTTCAGGAGGCTAAGAAAATTTGGTATGTCCGCTATGATCCTCACCAACTTTTATCATAGAAAGCACTCTTTCTGGTTGTATCAGAGTTTGGTATGACTCTTGCTCTGTCCAAGACTGCAAGAAGCTACGAAAAGTCGTGAACAAAGCCCAGTCCATCACATTGTCTACACTTCCCACTGCCTCAGAAAAGCAGCCAGCATAATCAAGAATCCCACACACCCCAGACATACTCTCTTCCACCTTCTTCCTTCGGGGAAAAAGATGCAAAAGTCTGAGGTCTTATACTAACTGATTCAAGAAAAACTCCTTCCCTGCTGCCATCAGACTTTTGAATGGACCCAGCTTGTATTAAGTTGATCTTTCTCTACATCATAGCTATGACTGTAACACTGTTCTGCACCCTCTCCTTTCCTTTTCGATGCACAATGATCTTTTATAGCACGCAAGAAACAATACTTTTCACCGTATACTAATATATGTGACATAAATCAAATCAAGAAAAATCGTGTTGGTCAGTGATGAAGGAACCATAATTTGATTGATAACACTGGTGCATTCACAGAAAAGGGTTTCAAATTTAAAAACAAAGCCATATGGAGGGAGTGAGGGCGCTTTGGCAGCAAAAGTCTGCATTTCTTGTAATTTGTGTGTTCTGTTGGATCTTGTGGAGTTATTTGCTTGTGACAGTTGGAGGATATGCAAAAAGATTTGCTTGTGACAGTTGTTGAGGTGTTGTTATTGGGAAATCTTTATTTGAGTTTGTTTTCCAGAGATCTTTCTATCTGCATTTCAAAGACCACATTCAGTATGATCATGTTGCTGAAGGGTGTTTTACAGTGGAAGGCCATTGGAAAAGTCTTTGAGCCTGGGTTTAATAACATGCCAAAATATGTTTGCTCTGTTTCATGTCTAATGCTCTTACTGGATATTTAAAGCTTATTTATTTATTAGTGTCACAAAGAGGCTTACATTAATACTACAATGAAGCTGCTGTGAAAACCTCCTAGTTGCCACACTCCAGTGCCTGCTCAATACACTGAGGGAGAACTTAACATGGTCAGTGCACCTAACCAGCACATCTTTTAGGCTGTGAGATGAAACCGGAGCATTTGGAGGAAGTCCACGCAGACATGGGGAGAAAGTGCAGACTCTGCACAGACAGCGACCCAAACTGGGAATCAAACCCAAGTCCCTGATGCTGTGAGGCTGCAGTGCTAACCACTTGTCCATTGTGGTAACTTATTTTAAGGAAAATTTCGTTCTGTTTCTACCATCCACCAAAAAAATCCAGATTTTGGTGATCTCAATTTGGTGGTGTATAAGTGTCTTTGAGTTCCATGTTGTCCCCTATTAATTTATTTTAAGTGCAGCGCTTTTGAGGTTGGATGCCATTTTTGGGGAGTTAGTGGAAACCTATAAATAGAAAATTTGAAATTGAAGGTTTATAAGAGATCCTGCCATTTCCTGGTAATCATTGGTATATGATTGCTTGATAATAGCACCATAGTTTTTAAACATTACAGTGTGGGTGTTATCTTGCACCAGCAATGTGGGATAAGTTGACTTTTGGTGTTTGCAGTGACATTGACTGCTAAGGAGAAAGCACTGGGTCAAAACTTAAAACTGTACATGGATTTATGATTTTTGTTTTTGCTGGAGCTTTGATCACCTTTAATACTATCAAGATCTTCACATGGCTCAGTGGTAGCATCCTTCCTACTGTGGCAAAAAGTTATGGGTTTAAGCACCATTTGACATTAAATTAGATGTTGTGTGACTCGGGGGGGGGGGGGGCACAGGTATTCCCACATCATCATTGCTTTTGTCCTTTTTGGTAGTGGAGGCTGTAGAAGAACAAGGTGTTATTGCAAAAACCTTTGTGAACTGCTGCAGTATATCCTGCAAACCATACACAAAAACCACTTGTGTCATTGCTGGAAAGGGTAGATATTAAATCTGGTATTAATTTTAATTCACAGAAAAGTGAGAGACTTTGGGTGCTGCAGATCCAGAAATGCCAGTGGGACAGTATGGCGGTATGTGGCATAGTGGTTAGCATTTCTGCCTCAGTGCCAAGGACCTGGGTTTGATTCCTGGCTTGAGTCACTGTCTGTGCGGAGCCTGTTCATTCTCCTTGTGTCTGTGTGGGTTTCCTCTGGGTGCTCCAGTTTCCTCCCACAGTGTGAAAGATGTGCTGGTTAGGTGCATTGGCCATGCTAAATTCTTCCTTAGTGTATCCGAACAGGTGCTGGACTGTGGCAGTTAGGGGATTTTTGCAGTAACTTCATTGCAGTGTTAACGTAAACCTACTTGTAACACTAATAAACAAACTTAAAAATTATAATGTTAACATGCGCTGCTCTTAAAATCCTACAATGAAAACGTTTCTTAAAATATTTTGAGCTGCATTATACCTATCTTGAAAATTAGTTTTATTGGCGTTATATTATGTTTCATGCTTAACTAGATTATGCACAGGTATTAAACAGAAGGAACAAATGTATTCAAATTTTGGCTATTTCTGACTGGGAGCTTAATACGTTTTCATAGCTATTCAAGAATAATGTGAGAAATTCATAGGTGGGTTCCATCACAGTAAGGTCGGCATTATGCCATTGCTTTCATTTTAATGTGAAGCAGTTTCTGATGAGCATCAAGTGAGAAGTGATTGTGATTTGATTCTCTAGAGTGTTCATGTTAGGAGATGTGAAACCATCTCAAGTAGGTAGTTTAACAGAACTTCAGCTTCACAATAAGTCTAGTATAACTACTAGCTGTGTGTAACCTTTATAAATGAGGAAAGCACTTTCCAGGTGCTTTGTTTCCCGTTGGGAATTTTTAAAATTTGGGACTGAAACATTTTAATGTTGACACCGAAGTGAATTGCCAGTTTTGCTTCCATGAACAGGAAACCAACTGCTCAAAATGTCTATTGGTAAACTGAGCACGGTAGAGTGGACAGTATAACTTAGATCTATAGTTTGTGTCTTGCACAACACAAAATTATGCTATGTTGGGAGTAGACCCCTTAATTTAGCAAAATACAAGTTTCAACATCTGTAACTTATTATTCATTTTATATTATTGGTCAAACTTGTGGCAAAAAGAAAGAAAACCATATCTTGTGCAGTGCAGCTTTGAAACTAATTTTTTGTTTGAAGCTGATGGTATTTACCCCAGCAGAATATTTTAATGATAACTGAGTAAATAATGTGATGCTGCTGAAATTCATTTAACCTCTGTGTGTAAGCAGTGTTGTAATTTATTGGAGATTTATTCAGCACTCTAACCTGCTGAGTTGAGCAATTTTATTTAAATCAACAGCTTAGACCTTTTTTTGTATCCAGCTTATTCTACAAGTTGTGATGCAGGATGCTGTTCTTTTATTCATCTGTCAATTTTGTAAGCTTTTGGTTGGTACAGTCACCATTGAAGTTCTCTGCTGTCCCAACTATTAGCCCTGAGATTTCCGAATACATGATTTTTAAGATACGCATATGCGGAATGTATGCAGTTAAATTCCTGCAACTATATAAATCATAGAAACCTTACAGTGCAGAAGGAGGCCATTGGGCCCATTGAATCTGCATTGACCACAATCCCACCCAGGCCCTAGCCCCATATCCCTCTAACCTACCCACTCTTTACCCACTAATCCCTCTAACCTACACATCTCAGGACACTAAGGGGCAATTTTTTTAGCATGGCCAATCAACCTAACCCGCATATCTTTGGACTGTGGGAGGAAACCGGAGCACCCGGAGGAAACCCGCGCAGACATGAGAATGTGCAAACTCCATATAGACAGTGACCTAAGCCGGGAATCAAACCCAGATCCCTGGAGCTGTGCTAACCACTGTGCTACCGTGTCGCCCCAGATGGTCCCGGGATGCATAGGTTAGAGTTTAGTGGGGTAGATATGTGGGATGACAGGGATAGGGTCTGGGTGGGATTGTAGACAGTGCAAACTCGATGTGGGGGGGTGGGGGAGGAGACAATAAAAGTTCTTAGTTGAAAATAATATCTTAAAAATGATATATTAAATTGTGCAGCAATTGCTGGCTAGTGTGTCAGTCCAGGTTTGAATTTAAATCCCGGAACAGGCCTTGAACATGCAACCTTTTGATCTGAAGACAAGAGTGTTATTGACTGAGCCCGAGATGTCATTCAACCAACTAAAATCCTAAATTATCACAGATTTGAGGTGAAGAATCACTATAAATGTAGATCTATTGCAATTCCTTTTATACAACCTTCGCCTGTTTGGGAAATAATAATTGCTTAAGTAACTTCTCCACTGAACCTGGCAGACACATTGATAGAAAATTAGAGCCTTCCAATGATGGGGAATATTGGTATACTGTAACACCCAGGGCTGATTGCATTGCTGGTTGCTTGATCACATAGAGAGCCTGACTTGTTCACCAGTTTCCACTTCTGATTAAAGGCTTCTACCGGAGTGATTTCGTAAGTCTTGAGTAGGACATCAGTTAGTTGTTAATTGCACTTGTTCTTTGTAATTCCAGAACAAAAGTTATCATGTGCTATTTGGAAATAAATGTGTGGGTAGAATTTCGTATGGATTGGTGTATGTCTTTAACTACTGCAAATTCACACTTGGGGATTCTCCTCCTTTTAACCTCTCTATCTTGGTGTGTGTGTCTCTCTCCTCCGACGCAATAATAAAAGCCATTTTTTGACATGATTTTTGTTCACCCCTCAATATAATCTTTGGACTAAAGTCTTCACCCCGCCACCCATTGAGCCTCTGTACAGTGTCTTGGAATGTTTTTCTTTGTTAAAGGTGCTATATAACTGCTTATTGGTTATAGTAGCATTTGAAGCTGTTCCTTACTCTCTGCTATCTTCAATAAAGTTTGAAAAAATATGATAGGATTTAAAAGGCAGTAGAAAATCATGGCTTCAGACCAGCAATCATCAAAATTTATTATTTGCCTTGTGAATTGATAAGTCAGTGCTGTATTGGTTGCCATGGGGAAAAACAATTTGTGTTTGCAGACAGAATGAAGCCTGACAAAAAGAGATTGATGTGACTTTCACTCTTAAACTCCCAATAGACAAATCTGATCTGGATATTTAACAATCTTTGAAAATGCTCACAAGGTATTTCAAATTTAATAAAGGAGAAACCACCTATGTGTCATATGTGCCAATCTGAAACCATGCAACATTTAAAATGATTCTTAATTACTCCAGGACCAGAATTAAATTAATGAAGAACCAAAGCAGAAAATGCTGGAAATGCGTAACCATTTAATCAGCAACTGTAAGAACAGAAAAGTTGACCCATTTTACTTGGATCCAATCTGATTTCCACCATTACTGCTCCTTTAAAAAAATGATTTACATTGGCACAGTCCATCTTTGGATACCAACAAATTCACAATGCTCGGTAATTGGTCTGACAAACACAAAACAGAAACTTCAGAGTTCAAAGCTTACCATGACCATGCTTTTGCTCCTAAATTTGGTGTCTGCCTGTTAATTAGGCTAAGATTCTTTGAGTATCCATACTGCCACAGCATGATCATCACAATGACATCTTTATGGAACACAGGAACATAGGAAATAGGAGCAGGAGTAGGCTATTTGGCTCCTCAAGAATATTCAGCCACTTAATTAGATCATGACAGAACTTCTACCTCAATGCTATTTTCCTGCCTTGTCCGCAGGTCCCTTGTGTCTTTTGTGTGTAGAGATCTATCAATCTCCGTCATGTGACTGAGCCTCCACAGCCCCTGGGGTAAAGAATTCCATTGAATCACCACTCTGAAGAAATTCTTCCTCACCTTAGTCTTATCCCTTGTTCTGAGACTGTGTTCTCCAGTTCTAGACCCTGCCCCACCAGTGTCAACATACTTCCTGCATCACCTTGTTGAGCTCTAAGAATATTATATGCTTCAACAAGATCACCTCTCTGTCTTCTAAACTCTAGAGAATATAGACCCAATCTCCTCAAACTTTCTTCATAGAACAATCCTATCATTCTAAGAATGAGTCTGGTGAACCTTTGCTCCACTCCCTCAATGGCAGATATATTGTTACTTGGGTCAGAAGACCAGAATTGTATGCATTTCTCCAGGTGCGGTCTCACCAATGTTCTGTACAATTGCAGTAAGACATGTTTAATTCCTCTACTCAAATCCTCTTGCAATAAAGGGCAACATACAGTTTACCTTCTGTTTGCTTGCTGCAGTTGCACTTCAGCTTTTAATGATTCATGAAAAAGAACATTTGGATCCCTTTGAAAATCAACACATTGCTTTCACCATTTAAGAAATACTCTCTTTCTGTTTTTCCTCCCAAAGTGTATACCTTAACATTTTCCACATTATATTCTGTCTCCCATTTCCTGCCCACTCTCTTGCCTGTCAACCCTTTTGAAGTTTCTTTGTATTGTTCTCACAATTAACATTCCCAGCTAGTTCTACTTACATGTGTAAACCTTTTTTGAACATGTCTGTTGCTGTGATAAATTCTTCATTTTGTGTACTGTCAAATGTTCAAGAAGTTATTAAATAAAACTTCTAAAAAGTAGTTTTATTCAATAGAACAGACTTTGGCAATTTTCTCAGTGTCTTTATGCAGTAGGTGGTGCTGTCAGCCCATTGTGATTCTCATTAATAATAAGGATTACTTAAGGAAATTTTGTATTGTGGCAAATGCAGAAGACATTCCTTGCACCTAAGCAATTAATTAGTGAAAGAACAATGGATTCTGAGGTAATTTTGTTTTTTTAGTGAAGACGTGGAATCCTTTTACATTTATGAAAAGCCTTGTGCAGTCAAAAAGCCCTTGACTGATCATGAGAATTAAAGGACTCTTACCGCAAATGCACTCTTATACTACCACTTGTATCCCCTCTCTCTATCTCCTCCAGGTGTATACATTTTTCCAGGTGTGGCCTCACCAATGTTCTGTACAATTGCAGTAAGACATCTTTAATTCCTCTACTCAAATCCTCTTGCAATAAAGGGGAACATACAGTTTACCTTCTGTTTGCTTGCTGCAGTTGCACTTCAGCTTTTAATGATTTCTGCCCCCCCCCCACTTCCACCTTCAAGCCCTCCCTCACTTCCCCAGTTAATCATCCATCAAGTATATTATATCCACTTTGCTCCCTATAGATCTTGCTTCACTTCAATCCATGCCTGAGCCAAGCACTCGGGGAATAGCACAACTGCTTTGTATAAACTTCCCATTCATGTGAGCCAACGTCTTAAACATAATTGTCATGAGTCTGTGCAAAAATGAATTCAGGTGGGAGGAAAATCTTCACCTGAAGATTGGTTAGATTGGATGTCCTCTCACAAGGGATAGTTGAGGCTAAGGCTTAATGCATTTAAGGAGAAGCTAAATAAATATCTGAGAGGGCAATGAATAGAAGGATATGTTGATTTGATGAGGTAAATTAGAATATAGAGGGAAAATCTGTTGTACTGACCCTGGTGCAGATTTTGTGTATAGTCCACCCCAAGTACTTCAACTCCATATCATTGGCTCCTGCCCTCATGACTTTTGGTTTCCTTGAATGCGCCATGTCTCCCTTTCCCCTCTGTGGTTCCTCTGTTAACCTATTCCTTTCCCCCATATCCCTCAGTTTCTTGTCTAGGTCCTTTGCTCCTCTGCTAAAACCCACCATGTTCTGATAATATGCATGATCTTGTCTGCTTTAGTTGGAAACTTAGTTCATGTCTGTGAAGTGACTGGTACTTTGTTCAAGCCCCTTTCTGCTTGATATGTACTCCCAAATTCCCTCATGATCAGCCTCAATCCATTTTTAGTGGCAGTTCATGATCTGAACCAACCTTGCTTTCCTTTGGATGATACCATAGGATCTTAAGCCCCAACTAAATAAGGTTAAAACAGGTTGACAGACTCCCCTGACAATGCAACACTCTCTTGGCTCAAGCTTTCACTTACTTTGACGTGAAATTTAATTTTTGTTGACATAATGTCCCCATTTGCTGCTGGTGGGAAAGGGGGTGACGGGGCTAAAGCAGGATTTGAGGCCTCTGAGTGGGTGGGGGGCAATGGTGTGATTGGGTTACCCTCATACTTGAGAAGGAGAGGGTGACCCGTTCTTTCTTGTGATGCATAACTGCATCGTTCAGGTCTCTCATCTCTCAGCTACAGGTAACACCAGTGGGGAAACAATCCAGTTCTCCTGCTGGCGCGGGCATTTAGATCTAAAGACGGGTGAATCATAGCCACTAAATCTCTATAATCTTCAGGACAGTTTCTACTTGCCCTGTGTGATCTTCCTATTCAAATTCTTATGAACTTTTGCATAAATTTGATACGTGACAATGGGGCAAAGTTGCTTTTAAGTAAGACCAAGTTTCTTTTTTGTTTTCACTCATCAGCTTCAACTGTGCTCTTTTGAGTTGAAAGAACAGTCCTGTTTGTCTCTCTTCAGGTGCCACTCATTAAATCAGAGCTTGTGAATGAATTAACTTCTCCTGGGAACAAAGTAATATTGATGTCCATTTTAACCACTAGTGTCTTGCTCTACTGCTCAGGTTCTAAACTCTGAAATTCTCTCCCTAACTATCTGCACTTCTACCTCTCATCCATGCTCTATAAAATCAAATTCTTCGCTTAAGCATACTGCCAGAGAATGGTTACAGCATGAAAGGAGGCCATTTAATCCACCATGTCCGTGCTGGCTTTCTTTAGGAGCAACTCTGCTAATCCCACTCTTCTCCACAGCCCTGCAAAATCCTTTTGGTTGTCTGTTGTAATATCGTGTTATGTGGCTCAGTATCCAGTTTTGCTTGATAACTTCCTGTCAAGCAACTTGGGAAATTTTACTACTTTAAAAGTTCTATGTAAATGCAAGTTGTTCTTGTTGAATATCCATAAGGGTGAGATTTAAATTCTGCTATCTTAAATGAGATTGCAGCTGCATGTGTGATAGCTACTGGATCATCATTTTGTGCTACTTTTATATAAGATCAACAAACCTGATGCCCTGTCATGCTGAGTTACCGCTATAATACACTGAAAAGCAGCTTATTAATTTCCATTTATATTGTATCTCAACATATTTTGGAAGGTGAATATACATCACAACAATTCAGTACTGTGGCTTCAATGCCTAGTTCCACTGAAAGCAATTGGACCACATGCAGATGGCTCAATGCCCTCTGTCATTCAACCATGCAAGATCCTGTAGTTTCAAATATGGGTTAATGTTGTTTATAGTAAATATTTTAAATGCTTCTGAGAAAATTCAGCTGCATTGTTCTGCTTGAGAAGTTGGAAAATTTCCTCCTGAGGTTATCCTGACCAATTCTGACTTTGACAGAAAGATACTTGACTTCCAAGGAGCTTGGCATTAAAATTTGAACATTGTGAATCTGAATAGTGTTGAAAAGAAAGACATGTTGCTGAAGCTTTTCATTTTGCACTTATCAGGACAAATGCAAGAGGGCTTAATTTCAAATGATCACAATAATTTATACTATAGGAGCACAGGTGCTGACTGGTTGACTGGTTGACTAATTGACTCTCGCAGAGGCATTGTGATGGAGAAAGCAATGGGGAACTATAGCCTCCCCAAGCTCTTGGTTAATTCAAAATAGGCACTAGGTTTGAACATATTCCTTTTTGCAGAAAACAGATCACTGTGTTTTAGGTGTTTGTAAATCCTATAGTTCCCATTGCTTTCTCAATGTCAGTGCTCAATCAATCAATGTGCCAATCAATAGCACACTTTTTTTCTCTCCTGTGGTATCAATTGTTGTAATTGTTTGAAATTTAACATTCTTGCATTTGTCCTAATGAGTGCAAGATTAAAAGCTTTGCCAACATGTTTCACTTTTCAACAATATTCACGCTGTGAATCTATTAAGTTAGATCAGAACATAAGGAACTTGACTTTTAATCTCCATCTTGAACATACTCAATGGCTACCCTTCGACAGCCCTTTCAGGCAGAAAATTTCAAAGATTCAGGAGCCTCTTGAGTGAAGAAATTCCTCCTCATTTCAGTCCTAAATAACTCACCCCTTATTTTGAGTCACTAAAATGCTCCCAATTCTCCTGATTCTAGAGTCCCTAACCAAAGGAAACATCCTGTTGCATCTATCCTGTTGAATCCTGTGATAATTGCCATGTTTGAATGAGATTTCACCTCGTTCTTCTAAGCTTCAAAGATTAAATACCTAGTCTACTTGATCTTTCCTCATGGGACAATCTCGCCATCTCAGGAATTGGTGAACCTTTGCTATTTCCCTCTAAGGCAAGTTTATTTTTCCTTGGGCAATGAGTCAAAAACTGTACACGATACTTCTAGTGTGGTCTCAGCAGGCTCTATGTAATTGCAGTAAGATGTCTTTACTCCTACACTCAAATCCTCTTGTAATAAAGACCAGTGTACCATTTTCCGTCATAATTGCTGTATCTGCATGTTCGCTTTGGGACCGTCCCTATGAAGTTCAACACTTTCCAGCATCTTGCCATTCAAGACATAATCAGTATTTCGGTTTATTATACCAAAATGAATAACCTCTCATTTCTCACATTATATTCCGTCTGCCAAATTTTTGCCCTCTGCCTCTCCAAATCTCCTTGAGTGTCTTTCCATCCCCTCATGACTCTCACTTCCCTCTGGTTTTGTGATCTGCAAACTTGGAAATAATGCATTTAATCCCCATGTCCAAATCATTAATTGAGATTGTGAAGAGCTGTGGCTCAAGCTCTGATCTTGCAGTACTCTACTCATCAGAACCAGCCAACCTGGAAATTACCTTTTTATTTCTACTGTTTTGACCAATTCTCAATCCATGCAGTATATTACACTCTATCTCACGTGCTCTAATTTGGTTTAATAACCTCTTGTTTAGGATCTCAGCAGAAGCTTTCTGAAAATCAAAATATACCACGTCAGTTCCTCTCTCTCCATTCTGCTAGTAAAATCCTCAAAAACCTCCGTGTTTGTTAAACATGATTTCCCTTTCCTTAATCCATGTTGACTCTGTCCAATACTACCATTATTTTCTAAGTGCCCTGATATTACATTTTGTATTATAGATTCTGGCATTACTGACGTCAGGCTAATAGCACTGTAGTTCCCTGTTCTCTCCCTCCTTTTTTAAATAGTGGGGTTAAATTTGCCACTTTATCTGCAGGAACCATTCCAGAGTCAATAGAATTTTAAAGATGATTCACCAGTGTATCGACTATCTCTACAGCCAACTCTTTCAACGCTCTGGGATATAGATCATCTGGTCCAGATTCCATCTACTTTAAGTCCCATTAATTTCTTACTATTTTTTACTATTGATATTTTGTAGTTCCTTGTTTATACTGCTCCCTTGGTTGTCTAGTATTCCAGGGAGGTTTTTTTTAAAATCTTTCGCAGTGGAGACAATGTATTTATTTGGTTTCTCTGCAATTTCCTTATTTCCCATTACAAATTCTCCTGTCTGCCTATAGTGGACACAGATTTGCCTTTGCTAATCTTTAACCTTTTACATACCTATGGAAGCTATTGTGTCTATTTTTGTTTCCTGCTATTTTAACTTTTATATTAATCTTTCCTTAACATTTTTCTTGGTTCTGTTTTGCAGAATTCTAAAATGCTCCCAATTTTCAAGGCCTACCATTTTTTGACAAATTTATGCTCCTTCCTTTGATCTAACGTTGTCCTTGGTTTTTTGCTTTAAAGGAATGTATTGTGTTGTAAATTATATTAGTTCTTTAAATGTTAGCTATTGCCTGTCTACCATCATGCCTTTTATCCTAGTTTCCCAATCTGCTATTGTTAGTTTTTACTCATTATCTCATAGTTTCCTTTATTGGATTTAGACCTTGTCTCTGAATGAGTTACAATATTTCTAAACTTCTGTCATATTAAGATCACTCTTTCGTAAAGGCTTCTTTACAACAGGATTATTTAGTAGCAGTTTTTCATTGCACAATACTAGATCTAAAAAGAGTCTGTTCTCCGGTTGGTTCCTTTAATGTGCTGCTTTAGAAAACCATCACATACCTTTCAAGCATTTGTCCTCCACAACAATAGTACTAATTGGATCTACCCAATCTATATGTAAATTGAAATCCCCCATGACTAATGTATTATCCTTGTCAATTTACATTATTGCTCTTTTTGGTGGCCTATAAACAACTCCCACCTATATTTTTTGCTCCTTGCTGTTTCTTAGTTCCACCCAAATTGATTCCATGTCTTGGTTTTTAGAACTAAGACCATCTTTCACTACAGTATAATGCCCTCTTTAACTAATATAGCTATTGCATTGCCTTTTTTCAGCTTCCTGTCATTCATAGATGACACACTTGCTTGGATATTTTGGTCCAGCTTTGGTTTCCTTCTAGCCTCATCTCTCTAATGGCTATCGGGTCAAATTTCTACGTGAGCTGAAAGTTCATTTGTTTTATTGTAACTACTGCTGGCATTCCAAAGCAGAGCACAATTCAGATTTTTTCCCGTTTTTGTAAACTGTGGCCCTATCTGCTGGCGCTATCTTTGCAATTGCTGTCCCTGATTATCATTACCGTCGCAGCTACCTTGATCAATTGCCATGTTATTTCCTTGTAATTTACTCAATCTTCCCATACATGATTTCCCCTCCCCCCATACTTACTTTATAATCCCCTCTATTTCCTTAGCCATTTGACTTGCTAGAACGCTGGCCCCAGCATGGTCCAACAGTGTGGTTGCCACTATCTCCAGTACTGCTGCTAGTGCCCCATGAATTGAAACCCATTACTTCCATTCCATTCTTTGAACCACGCATTCATCTCTCTGGTCTTATTTACTTGTACTAATTTGCCCACGGCTTGGGTAATAATCTGGAGATTATCACCTTTGAGATTTTGTTTCTTAATTTAGTGCCTAGCTTCTCTTATTCACTGTGCAGAGCATCTTTGCTAATCTTACCTATGTTCTTGGTACTGATGTGACCGTGTATGCTCCCACTACATGTTCCTCTTCAGCCTTGGGCAGCTATCCTGAATTCTGGCATCAAATAGGCATCACAGCTGCCTGGACTTGTGCTCATGACTGCAGTGAACAGGATCTATCCCCTTGATTACACTGTCTTCTATCGCTATCACATTACTATTCGTCCCCTCACTTGAATGACATCCTTCGCCATGATGCCATAGTCAGTCTGCTTATCCACTTTGCATCTAAACAGGTAATGAACACCTCGTACCTGTTGGAGTCAGGGGCTGGGGCTCCTCCATCATTACATGCTGGTTCCTCTTACTTGCCTGACTCACAATCATACCCTCATGGCCCTTACAGTTGAGCAGCACTAAACTCCTGCCTAACCTAAGGAAGGTGTCTATCTCTTGGAACAAAGTATTTAGGTAAATCTGCCCCTCCGATGCCCAGCAATGTCTGCAATTTAGACTCCTGATGAGCAGCTCTGAGCCGAGTGCCTAAGCTGCAGATGTTTTCCAGACATATGCCTTTCTGGAATTCCAGTGCATTCTATAGATTCCCACATGCTTCAGTCATGGCACATCACCATCCCTGCCATTTCTGTCCAACCTTTTTATTTAAACAGCTAAGTTACACAGATAAAATGATAGAAAGTTGCACTCATTTAGCTTGGCAACAAGGAAGATGTAACCAGTCTTTGGAGGCAGAAGCCCGTCACCAAAATTCTTTTATTTACAACTCTTAACAACAGTACACAGAGGCTAGTACTTAGCAGTCTATCTCCAGGAGTTTCAGAAGAACTGACACTCCCTGTCAAGTACAAGGCGAAGATTCCCTGATTGGCCCGTCAATTGGATCCTTAATAAGGGAGTTCATACTCCAATAGGCCAACCTCAGTGGCTTGAATCAAGTCATTACAGAAGGAAGCTCACTACTGGAGGCTGAAAAAAAAAGCACCTTTTCCTCCCTGTCTCTAATTCCCACTGAACCAAATTCCCAACTCTTCACACAATCCTCATTGTACGTCTGGTGTTTGGGTGTGCATTTCTGATAAGTTATTTCATTTTTGTCCTCGTGTAATGGAAATATATTGTATTTATTCAATTTCTTACTGCATGTGTTGGATAATTGTAAACCATTGGTACAAACCTAACACTGATGACCTTGAATGGGGTACTTTGAGCATTATATACGTGGACACGTGTCAAATGCATAAAATTGCAAAAGCCAAGAAATATGATGTAATTCTTCAAGAACAGCATTAAATTCCCATACCAAAGCACAACTTGTTTAGGGGTAGAAGACATTTTTTAGCTTGGCAAATGGGATTAGGTTTTTCTGTTGATCCTCTTTGGAACGGATCACAGAAATAAAACATCAGATGTATAAAATGAACACTTGTGAAATTACTCACGGGTAGTCCTCGGCTTGGGACATGGCTGATATTTCATATCTGATTAGCAGAGCTGAGCGTGAGCACATTGAATTTTAAATAAAGAATCAAGGGCTTGCCTGTTCTAATTGTTGATTTGTGCAGGAGCTGTGGAGTGGAGTATTTTCCTGAATTTATTTCCATTTTGAAGTTTGAACAATTTTAATTTTTTTGACCTTTTTAAAGTGCCATGCTTTTGATTTAGTGATTTGCTATTCCTACAGCTCCCCTGCAGTTGCTGTATTGGCCTATAACTGTACAGTATTATAAGTGAGGAGTTAATGGCAACTTTAAGTTGCAATCATGGTGTTCACTTTGGAATGACAGACACATTAGGTTAATGCAGCAGCTATCAAAATGATTATCAGTGCATTCTGAGTCTTATTTTGTGAACACCTTTTACTCAGGCTTAATTATAAATCGGAGCCTTTCAAGAATCAGGGATTCAGTGAAACCCAAGCCACAGGCTTCAGAGAGAGGGATGGGCCTGAGCTACTGCACACAGATTTAATGTGACATTTTCTCCTTCTAGTTCATCTTCTCACATATGAGGGGCTTGCTTGGCAAACAAGACTTTTTGCTGTGTTGTCATCCAGTGGAAGCATGATTATAAAAATCTTGGTCAAGCATGGCGAAACATGGGAAATGATTGGAGGGGTGCAAAGCAGCTATTAACAAAAGTTTGGATCATTCACCCTTTCATTCATTACCACTGACCTTTTCAGCAGAAGTAATTGAGTATTTGCTTTTCGTCAAGTATTGCAAAGATGGCTATAAAAATAGCATATCTTGTTAATTCATTTGCTTTTGTTTTACATTTCTGAAGAAAAATTATTCAAATTGGCAAGTTTGAGTGGATACAGTATGTTATTGACAATAATGCTCAGATGTTTTGATAGATGTAACTTTCAATACAAACCACATGAAATAGAAGAAATGGTTTGGGTTTTGTTTTCTGCTTGTGCATGTATGGGATACAAGGTGCATAGTGATAGCATATGAAATACTAGTATCATGCCCAATGACCCCTGAATGGATTCAACAAGGAATTCTTGGTTTTTACAGTCACACAGCATACCTTGGGGCCGATTGACTTATCTTGCATGTATGTGCTGGGTCTTTTTAATTGACTATTCAATTAGTTTCACTCCCTTGCTCTTGTCCTGTAGCCTTACTTATGTTTATTTTACAAGCATACATCCAATTCCCTTTTGGAAGTTTGTTATTAAACTGCTTCCAACACTTGTTCAGGGAGTACATTCCAGATTAATTATACCGCCTAAAATAATTCCTCCTCATTTTCCCATGTTGAGCTCCTTATCTGAACCAATCTATTCGGATGAAACCACTTCCTCATGGTAGAAACTCAAGGTCAGAGATTGGGAATAGCTGGTTAAGGAGCAGTCTGTTTGCGTTCAGATGACAGTGTTATTCAAAGTGTAATTTGTCAATGTAAACTTACATTGAGAAGATCTCATATGCAAAAATAGTAGATGGTTCCTCGGGATGCATTTGAAAGTAGGTGTAATTGAGACTTTTTTCCAATACTGAAGTAATTTACTTGAGTTTGCCGTAATGTCATCTTTGCAGTCTGTGCACTTGACTTTCTGTAGACCAGTTACTGTGCAAATCATGACATTAGTACATGGAATGTTTTCAATAAGCATTCCTTATGTACAAAACACATTAATATTAATTGATCTTTGTGGAGGAAATATGTAGGCATGGTGGAAAGCTTCTGATGGAATATGAATATGTGCTACATTTATTCAGATCAGAGTGACTCCAGGTAGGTTGACTTGCCCAGTAGCGCAGTTCAAAATTAATAAATGTTAGCTCACTAATCAACACTTAAACAATTAAAGAGACCATCACAAAAAAAAAAGAGAAACTGGATTCAACTAAATCAAATGTAGTTTCTGTATTTGTGGACAATTAAGCATAGAGTAATGATAGAAAGAAAGGAGGTGATTTTCTGGCTCCATTTGCTGTGGGCAAACGGTAAGAGAAACAGGTGAGAGGCTTAAAATGGGAGTCATGCCAGTATAAACCCGGATTGCAGTCTTCCCAGACCCTTCCAGCTGGCATGACCAGGATCTCGCCACTAAAGGGTGAGAACCTGATTTGAATACATTGTAGTCTCATTGTCGAGGTTAAAGTCAGAGGGTCTAACCTGATGGAATCCATCTACCCAGCTGCGGGAACCTATGGAATTCTATGGTCACGTGGGCAGCAATTACTACTGGTCTTTAACAATGGGCCATGGACTCAGAAGGAGGTGAGTGCTGCTTCCCACTTATTTCAATGGTGCACAAAGACAAAGCAGTCACTGGCCAGATGCAAATTGGGGGAGGGTTCTTCAAGGGAGCTGGGGGTTGGGAACTTGCGTTGGGCTGGAGAGGGCCAGCTTGTGGTTCTCCCACGGGATGGGAGTTGGAGTGGGTCTCTGTAGCCTTGAGGCCTGCCTTTTTTCAGGTTTAACACACTTTAACAGAACATAGCACAGCTGCAGTCTGTCCTAAAATCCTCTCACAAGACAGTCGTTCTGTAACTTGTTTCTTGGAGTTTCCCTTGCAGTTTCAACAGGCTCTGTGGTTTCCCTGTTGCAATCTGCCTAATTTTATCCCTTTGTAATTATTTGGTTCCATTCGATTTCATGCCCCCTTAACTTTTATGAACCTCAATGCCCTACCTGGGGTGGTGTGCCAGCATTAAGTTCTTTGTGGTTGTTTGTTTATATTTGATTTCAGACACCATTAATTTGTACAAGCTTCTGTGGCTAGTCAGTGGCAGTCTGCCTCCAGAAGCTTTTGAGATTGTCTGTTTACACAGCATGTCATGCCCCATTAATTCTCAAGGTCTTCCTCAAATGCACCTGTGGTCTGGCTGAACTTTTTTTTTCCCCCCAAAGAGCATTTTTAATCTTAATGGCATCTGAACTCTTTTTTCCATCCAAGCAGCTGACTGAACTCAGTTATTAAGAGTGCAAGGGTTCCTCAATGAATACATCCTCATAATCACTGTTGAATTTTCAGGCTGAGTGCCAGAGAGTTGAGCAAAATGTCCCAAATTCTGGCTGCCAATGGCCTAGGGAATTGGGGCTCTGCTGTACCTCTGCCACTCAACTTCGCTGTCTTCCTTAAGACAGGATGTTTAAAACCTCCTCCTTTGACCAAACTTTTATTTGAACTAATATTTACTTTTATAATTTCATGCCATGCATGGCTTGAATTACTCCTGTGAAGTGCCTTGGGAGGTGTTATTATGTTAAAGCTTTTGTGTGTGAATCTAGAGTGAAAAGGCGTATATGTGATAAATGTAATATATATAGGTAAACCACGAACAGATCAAATAGAAAAAGTTGACGAGGACCTTCTTTAGATAGTGATTGAAACAGATGACGTTGAATGTAAGAGGAGGCATGAATCATGCCATGAGCATGAGCGGAAAGGGAATGGAAGTGTACTGGAACAGGTTGAAAAGTAATTTTAATGAGAGGAGAATTATGTGGAGTGCAAGCACTGGCATTGACCATTTGGGTTGAATGACCTATTTCTGTGTTCTAGATGGTATATTATATTTTACAACACTTTTTTCTGTGTTATGATGCCTCCTGATTACTACATTTTTTGTCATTTGGCAGTGCAGAAGTTGCATAGTGCTGAAAAAAGAGAAGTTGTCATGGAGAGTGCAGCACAGATAGTTAATTGTTCTCTGCTACGTTCCTCCATGACAAAACCTCCTCTACCAGTCAGTTGACTTGCCAACCAAGGTGCTTTTTTTTCTCATGCAATATAAATTGTTGTTCCCTTTATTGTTGCTTTATCTTGAGTAGCTGTCCTGATGAGTGCAAGATGTAAAGCTTGGCTGGCTTTTTTTTTTAACAATGCTTAAATTTTCTGTGGGGAATGGAACTTAATTAACTCAGTGAATAGCACATCTTCCTGCAAAAAAAAATGAAGACCCACTGTAATTGGCATCCTCTTAAAATCAACTTTTGAAGATACTTAATAGACTAAACACTATGACTTTATTCCTGCTATTTTTGTTAAACAAATTGGATGAAATTTTGTCCATTTAAGCTTCATTATTGAAACTGTGGACTTGACTGAGTTGATGAATTACTGCGAGTAACTGTAATGATGTGCCGCCAAACTTTGGATTTAACCTCAGTGCAAGGTCTCTCTTTATTGCACACTTATAAATATTTTCTCCAATATTTTGATCTGAGATTCAAGAATACTTGGTGGATCACAAATTATGTGGAAATGTATGAATTGTGCTTTTCGTTCTTATGCAATAAGTAATGAGCTTTTGTTTAAATGCATTTCATTTATGCTAACTCTTTATTAATGGCTCAGTAACTGTTCATATGGATTTCACTGACTAGGATGTTAGCAATGTATCCTTTGTGTGATGATTGTTGAAAACAAATACTAACCAATTTACTGGCATAAATTGTTGTTCTATCTATGTACTCTGTGCAAATTTGTCTAATCACTTCTGCAATATCCAGTGCTTTCTTCTTCCATATATAATTTGTATTCTTGTTTCCCTCTTCAGCTTGAACAAGTTAGATATTTGTGTTAATACTGGGCTTGTGGAAGGATGGCCTTTTGAGTGCCGCTATTCCCTTTGTAATGTGCCAGAATGCTGATGTTCCCAGATAGCAGGTTTATGGGCAAGAAGTATTAATTTTCTGTCTCGCTGACTCCCATTCTGGAGACTCATCAAATCAAAAAAAAATTCTGGGCATCTGGGGTTTTGCTCCTTAGATACTGTATAGCTTTTTTTCTGTAGGGGTTGGGGAGGGTAGGAAAATATTATGTGTCTGGAGGACATGGCACATTATCAGAATTAAAGCATCTGTTGTCACCCTGTTTTATTTCCTGTGGAATACTTTATTCACCAGTGCATTTGCAACATGTTGGGGTTGTGATCCATACTCAACTTTTATCATATTCCTCTTCTGCTTACTAAGAAATGAACAGGTTGTTGGTTTCCATGATGTCTTTCATTGCCAGGTCAGCTGCATTTCAGATGGAGAGGAATGTCAGTTTTGAGTTTTTTCATCTTTTTGGTTTATCTATTGGTTGCAGAATCATGAAGTTTAAAAGGAGTATAAATTCAACTGCTTAATCATTGTGTTGGGTTAGTTCTGTTTTCCAGGAACAGTACAATGGCATGATGATGTTTGAGGGTCAATTTTTAAATTTCAATTATTTTGAACCTGTTTGTTTCAGATTTCCAGGATTTTTTTTATGTTTGACATATATACGCTTGGGCAGTAATTGCAGAAGTGAGGATTGGAAATGTCCAGCAGAAGTGTTAACTCAGATGTGAGCATTGCTTGACCTTAGTGATTTGTGCTTCAAGGTTTACATTATCCACTTACTTGAAGCCACAGGATTCTAGTTGAATTTCTTGTACAAAATTAGCACCTCAGTAAGATGGTGCCTATAAAGCTGTGTGGGGATGTTAGAACTAACACAGTATTTTGGTAATACCTTCTTGTGAGCATTTGATGTCCTGCATTACATCACAGTTTAATGGTCAGCTTGCATGATAAGTAATCTTGCCTTTTGAGTTAAAGTTTTCGGTTCAAGGCCTATACCAGAAGTGAAGTGTGTAAATGTAGGCTGAAACTTCAGATCACCCCAGGGTCCTTCCCATTGACCATGTCTGCAGTAAGTGCAGGTTGCTGGAGAAGCTCCAGCTCAAGATAGATGAGCTGGCCTCTGAGCTACAGACACTGAGGCTCATCAGGGGGAGAGAGGGTGCCATTGTCAATGGGGTGCAAGTGACATCCCCCCCCCCCAGACTGGCTAACTCTAACGGTCAGGAACAAGAGGGGGCTGCTGAGCGGAGGAAGGGGAGTGGGGAGCGGAGGAAGGGAGGTGGGGAGCGGAGGAAGGGGGGTGGGGAGCGGATGCCTCAGCCTCTCAATCTGCATAGCAGGTTTGAAGTCCTTGCTTCCAGTGTGGACGAGAACGAGGGAGGTGAGGTTGGTGAGCAAACTGCACACAGTACAGTGATACAGCAGGACATAGGCAAAGAGAAGGTGAAAAGGAACGTAGTAGTAATTGGGGATAGTGGGGTTAAGGGTATTGACACTGTCCTTTGTCACAATGACAAAGTGCACAGAAGGGTGTGTTGTCTGCCTGGTGCTCGGGTCTGGCATGTCGCATCTGGGCTGCAGAGGAACCTGGAGTGGGAGGGTGAGAATCCGGTCGTTGTAGTACATGTGGGTGCCAACGACGTAGGCAAAATGCAAACTGAGGATCTGGGGAGGGAGTATGAAAAGCTGGGAATGGAATTAAAAAGTAGAACCGACAAGGTGGTTATCTTTGGGCTACTGCCTGAACCGAGCGTAGACGGGCGTAAGGTTGATAAGATTAAAGAAGTGAATGGGTGGCTCAGGGATTGGTGTGGGAGGAATGGGTTTGAATTTATGGGGCATTGGCATCAGTATTGGGGTAGGTGGGACCTGTTCAGGCGGGATGGGGTTGGTCTGAACCGTGCTGGGGCCAGAGTCCTGGCGAATCGTGTAAATAGGACTGTAGACAGGGCTTTAAACTAATTATGGGGGGGGTGCGAGGGTAGGTGACATTACGGGGTCTAAAGTTAAGGAGGGGGTACGGGTAAGGGAAGAGGCCGAGGATGTCCCAATAATTAAGGGAGTAGGGGGCGTGAGTATGGTTGGTGGCGTTTTGGCAAATAGGGTCCAGGTGAAGGCTGGGACGAAGGCACTTTATCTGAATGCACGAAGCATTCGGAATAAAGTGGATGAGCTGGTGGCGCAGATCAGCACAAATGGATATGACCTGGTGGCCATTACAGAGACGTGGCTGCGAGGTGACAGGGACTGGGAGCTGAATGTCCAGGGGTATCAAGTGTTTAGGAAGGATAGGCGAGAGGAAAAAGGTGGGGATGCGTAGCTCTGCTGATTAAGGATAGCATCAGGGTGGTAGCAAGGGATGATATAGGAACCAAAGAGCAGAAAGTGGAATCGTTGTGGGTGGAGATTAGGAACAGCAAAGGGAGGAAGACGCTGGTGGGTGTCGTCTATAGGCCCCCGAATAATGATCTGGAGGTGGGGCGGGCTGTTAACGCGCAAATAAGTGCGGCGTGCAGGAATGGAACGGTGATAATTATGGGAGATTTCAGTCTACATATTGATTGGCTGACCCATGTCGGATGCGGTGGGCTCAAGGAGGAGTTCTTGGAATGCTGCCGGGATAGTTTCCTTGAACAGTGTGTGTTGGAGCCGACGAGGGAGCGAGCTATCTTGGATCTGGTGTTATGTAATGAGGCGGGTAGAATTAGGGACCTTGCGGTGAAGGATCCTCTTGGGGAGAGTGATCATTGTATGGTGGAGTTGCTGGTGCAGATGGAGGAGGAGAAAGTGGGTTTCCGGACACGCGTCCTTTGTTTGAACAGAGGGGAGTACGGTAGGATGAGAGAAGAATTGGCGAATGTTGACTGGGGGAGCGCGTTGGAAGGTAGGTCTGCTGAGGAGCAGTGGAGGATCTTTAAGGAGATCTTTCTTGGTGCTCAGCAGAAATTTATTCCGATGGTTAAAAAGGACCATAGGAGGAGAGGTAATAAGCCGTGGATAACGAAGGAGGTGAAGGAAAGTGTTAAATTAAAAGTGGAGGAATTTAGAGTAGCTAAGAGTAGTGGGCGAGAAGAGGATTGGGAGAGGTTTAAATGTCAACAAAGATTGACGAAGAAGTTGATAAAGAAGGGTAGGAGAAACTATGAAGCTGGGCTAGTGCTTAATATAAAAAAGGATAGCAAGAGTATTTATAAATATACAAAAAGGAAGAGGCTGGCTAGGGTGAACGTTGGACCCTTAGAGGATGAGAGGGGGGACTTAGTGGTAGGGGATGGGGAAATGGCTGAGGTCTTGAATAACTTTTTTGTTGCGGTCTTCACGGAGGAAGACGTGAATAATTTGCCTGGTGTTAACGATGGAAAGGTGGTAGGACTGGAGGGTCTTAATGACATTATTGTTACTAGAGAGGCGGTGCTCGACAGACTGGAGGGACTGATTGTGGACAAGTCCCCAGGACCGGATGGAATGCATCCGAGGGTTCTGAAAGAAATGGCGGAGGTGATAGTGGATGCCTTGGTGATTATTTTCCAAACGTCGCTGGATTCCGGGGAAGTGCCGGAAGATTGGAAAGCGGCTAATGTTACGCCGTTGTTTAAGAAGGGTGGCAGGCAAAAGGCGGGGAATTATAGGCCGGTTAGTTTAACGTCTGTGGTAGGTAAAATGTTAGAATCCGTCATCAAGGAGGAAATAGTGAGGCATCTTGAGGGGAATTGCTTGATAGAGCAGACGCAGCACGGTTTCGTTAAGGGGAAGTCGTGTCTGACAAATTTATTGGAGTTCTATGAGGATGTGTCTAGGGTGGTGGATAGAGGAGAGCCGGTGGATGTGGTCTTTCTTGATTTTCAGAAGGCGTTTGACAAGGTACCTCACAAGAGGTTATTGCAGAAGGTAAGGGGGCATGGAGTTGGGGGTAGGGTGTTAGCGTGGATAGAGGATTGGTTGTCAAATAGGAGGCAGAGAGTGGGGGTGAATGGGTGCTATTCGGATTGGCGGATGGTGACTAGTGGAGTGCCCCAGGGGTCGGTGCTGGGGCCTCAGCTATTTACCGTTTATATAGATGATCTGGAGGAGGGAACCGAGTGTATGGTGTTGAAATTTGCTGATGACACCAAGATTGGGGGAATGGCAAATTGTGCGGAGGGTGTGGAGAGTCTGCAGAAGGATCTAGATAAGCTGGGTGAATGGGCCAGGAACTGGCAAATGGAATTTAATGTTGGCAAGTGCGAGGTGGTCCACTTTGGTAGGAATAATGGTAGGAAGGACTATTACTTACGGGGCGAAAAACTGCAGCGGGCGACGGTGCAGAGGGACCAGCCTGCAGGTGCAGCAGGTGGTCAGGAAGGCGAATGGGATGCTGGCCTTCATAGCGAGGGGGATTGAATATAAAAGTAGGGAGGTCTTGCTGCGGCTGTATAGGGCATTGGTGAAGCTGCAGCTGGAGTACTGTGTGCAGTTTTGGTCGCCGTACTTATGCAAGGATATTTTGGCCTTGGAGGGAGTGCAGAGGAGGTTTACTAGGCTGATACCGGAGTTGAGGGGGTTGAGCTATGAGGAGAGGCTGAATAAACTGGGCTTGTACTCGTTAGAGTTTAGAAGAATGAGGGGAGATCTCATTGAGACGTATAAGATGATGAATGGGATGGATAAGGTAGAGGTAGAGAGACTCTTCCTGCTCAGAAAGGACAGTAGGACTAGGGAGCACAGCCTCAAGATAAAGGGGGTGCGGTTTAGAACGGAGTTGAGGAGGAACTTCTTCACTCAAAGGGTGGTGAATCTCTGGAATTCTCTGCCCGTTGAAGTGGTGGAGGCTACCTTGCTAAATATTTTTACGACGCAGGTTGATGGATTTTTGATAAGCGAGGGGATTAAGGGTTATGGGGAGAGGGCGGGAATGTGGAACTGAGCCGCGACAGATCAGCCATGATCTTATTGAATGGCGGGGCAGGCTCGAAGGGCTAGATGGCCTACTCCTGCTCCTATTTCTTAGGTTCTTATGTTCTTATAATCCACAGAATGTTATTGCAGTTTTTTTTGCTCTATTTTGACCACACTGTTTTTCCAATTTATCTTGAGTTCAGCGTTTGGTATTAATCACTTAACATTCTCCACTTAAAACCCGAGGTCTGTGGAACACTGGCTGTTCTCAGACTTAAGTAACTATAATAGCAGAATTTTCCGTTGTTTCTGATTTCTTTCATTTTAATTTTTTCCAGGCTGTATACCATTCTTTAGTAAGTGGATTGCCAACCAAGTTGTTTTGAAGGCCCTCCTACTGATTATTGGAAATACAACACGGCCTGTCTTGATTTGGATATTTTTCACTTTCTGTGCAGCTTGGCAGCTTCTAATGACCTAACTGAATTTGGGCACTCACCATTAATAGAATTTGGGATATAGAGTTGGCTCTTGCAGGCCCTTGCCGCTATGTTGGAACAGCATACGTTATCTTAAATATGAGATGGTAGCTTAACAAAAATCCAGGAGTCTATCAAATGGAGTTGTGGTGAACAGCATTCATGCATATGGGACTGCTGGATTCGAACATAGGGAGAAAGGAATTGGAGGGTTGGACAAAGGAGAGGGGGGCCATGTGGAACATAAATACCAGCATTGACAGTTGGGCTAAATTACTTCTTTCTGTGCTGTAAATTCTGTATAATTCAAGGGCTAATTCTTGTGGGACAAGGGAACTAAGTGACATAGTGAGAAGCAATTTTCCAGGTATAGCAAAGCTAAGAGCACAGAGAAATGAGCCTGTTCTGACCTATTAGTGAGATCATTAGTCATGACAGACGATAGTACTAGATATTCATATTATCTCTGTTTTGGTATTCATTCTTGTTATTTCCCATGTGTCGCAAGACTGCAAAAAATCAATGCTTTTCAGACCTGGGATTTGCAAAAATGTATTATTTTTTGACAGTGCAAATAGTGGTTTAAAGAAGACTCAGAAGAAAGCTTTTCAACGGACTGATTTTAAGATTAATACCAAGAGAAGAGGATTGGCTATTGCTTTATGTGGAGCACCCATAGACTTAATGGACCAAATGGCTGCCTTCTGTGCTGTAAAGATTCTGATTGTAGCTTTGTTTTTGGTCAGTTTTTAAATTGTTTTTATTAAAGCGTCAGATGCAGAGGAAAAAGTGATTACATCGAGTATTGCTGATAAAAGACATACGTCGAAGCTTTTGAGCTTCTCTTCGAGACATTCACAAGAACACCAAATGTAAAGCGAACAATGGTTCATATTTCATGACAGTCTGCTAATTGGTTGGTGTGCTGTGGGTCTGATTAGTTGGCAGCATAATTCTTAGCACACTCAGAACTGTTTAGCAAATGTTGTCCAATTGTGGAACCGTATGTAATATCAGAATTAGCCAGTTGGGTACGCTGTATACCTTGCCCATTGGGAGCAGTGGAAGGGACGTATGGCCAACATACCTAGTATCACACTGGCACTAAAAATCATATATCACATTACTCATTTGTGTGATAAGCCTTGATGGCAGCATCCTGCTGGTGGCGAGCTACTGCATAGTAGCAGTGTGGAACGGCTAGTTTCACTGTTGTTCAAATTTCTGAGATACCTTGCCTTTCTACAGTAACCTGAAGTAGATGGGGCACTTTTCTGGATTGGAAGAGGCAGGCTTTGGCCCATTCATGCGTTTGTGAGATATGCAATGAGCTTGTATGGTGAGCAAATGGCAGGATAATGCTTGGTATGTGAGGCTTGCATCCCAAAGATGGGCAGATGCTATCAAACAATATGAAGCTGTTTGCAACAGACAAGTTACTGACTGTACTCAACAAGGCCATGCTTGCAAAACTCAAAACAGTGTCCAGCATTAGATCTGTTTCTGAAATGGGACAACATTTGCCAAATAATCCTGAGTGTGTATGCTAAGAGTTACACTTACGACCAATTCAAGATTATCAGTTGTGCTGACAGTGTGGCACACTACACGTGCCAGGAACTGGTCACATTAATACAGAGACCTGTTTTTCTTCAGACAGAAAGAACATATATACACATTGTGTCCGCTTCAGCCAAACAAAATAGGTGACAGCCATTCTCTGGTTCATTCTCCAGAGCAATGCCCTGACCAATCAGAGTCAACCTGTCTGGTTTGAATTTAAATGAAACTTGCAAGTTAACTGTCTGTTATCACTTAACTGGTGTATTCTTCATGGCAATGCCTTTGCCAGTCAGACCCCACTTGCCAACTTATCAGCACTCTCATGAAATTTTTGTTTCCTTTACGTGTGGCATTCTTGTGAATGTCCTAATGAGTGCACGATGAAAAGTTTCAACATATCTTTTCTCAGTGGTACTCCAGTCCTGTGCTACCAAATGACTATTATATTGGTCAGCTTTATGCATATAATGCACAAAAGTAGAAACAAAGGACTAATCTCATCACATAGTGAGCTCATTGCATTTAAGAGACTTTGGTAAGGAGAGATTGGGACAGTTGCAAAGAGCATCAGGAAAAGTTTGCCTTAATCTTCTCTTTCAGTCTATGGAAATATTAAACTGTCGACCTTTAAGTGGTATTTACCCTATTCAGCGCTGTTTGCTAGAGTGGTCCGAACTAATCTCACCGTTCTACCTTTTCTCTACTAGCCTTGTGTCTTGCTTTACTTCAAACGATAACGTCATAATGTGGTCAACTCTTAAATGCCCCCTCAAGGGCAACTAAGCTCAGTTGATAAATACTGGTCCAGTCATATCCCATGAAAGAATAAAGCAAATAATATTTTATACTGTGACATAAGAAATCATTTAACAAGTATGTTGCTAAATTTAGTTATCTTGTATCTCCGTGTCTCATAACCAAAATATTTTATTCTTAAATGGGCGAAGATAACCTCACCCTAATGAATTATAAATTCAAGGCCTGTAATTAATTTCTTGTGGAACTAAAATATTGTATTTATTTCCAGAGATAAGAGATTTTTAAACTTTTGTTCAAAGGCTTTCCTCAAATTTTTCTGCCCTCAGTTTTTACACAGTTTTATTACTCTCTTGTGTAAAGAAATTCACTTTAAACTGTTGTTGGCTGTGTGATGGAGAGGAGGAGAAAGTTTTCACTGTCTGACAATCTTTTAAAGATCATTGGTAAATCGTGAAATAGTAAGAAGTCTCACAATACCAAGTTAAATAAACTTTTGGACTTTAACTTGGTATTGTGAGACTTCTTACTGTGTTTATCCCAGTCCAACGCCAGCATCTCCACATCAAATCGTAAAATAGATAGGTTAGCACTACAGTCTGTTCCTCATCACTTTTTTGCAGTTAATTAATTGTATGCAGCTGACTACTTTTATTCAGATTTCCTGATGTTACTAACTCATGCTTCCGTTATACAGCATCCTGCTTCGCATCCATGTATTGTCACTCCGGTGTGGGTAACCAGCAAATCTGTTGGAGGGAGAGTGACTCCTGTCCTCCATTCTTGTCTGAGCCTCTAATAGGTGGCTAACAGCAACAATGAGACAACACAGATCAGGAT
The DNA here is from genome assembly GCF_965287045.1 of Carcharhinus amblyrhynchos. Classification (NCBI taxonomy): domain Eukaryota; kingdom Metazoa; phylum Chordata; class Chondrichthyes; order Carcharhiniformes; family Carcharhinidae; genus Carcharhinus; species Carcharhinus amblyrhynchos. The sequence goes on along the minus strand of NC_137341.1, from coordinate 19,992,699 downwards.
TGGAAACTGGGACCTCCCTTCTCAGTATGACTTGAGCATAATGATTGGTATATTTACTCCTTTAAATATGGGAGTAACACTATCAATTTGTTGAATGATTACTTGCTTCTTGGTTTAAAAAAAAGTCTGAGGATTTTCTTTCATTTTCCTCTTTCTGTTCTGTTTGGAAAGTGCTGATCAACAGCATGATTTGTTCATCTGTGTCAGTCCTGATTTTTGTTTGGTTTACTCATGACCTGATGATTTAATCATGCCTTTCTGCGGCTATTAAATCCACTATCTCTTGGATAAGAGGAATTATTCAATAACTAGGTTTGTTCTGCACTTTTAATAGTTGTCATTTGAAATATTGTCAAAGGATGAACAATTGTTTTCTCCCCAGAACCCAGGAGGCTCAATTGCTGTCTTAGTGTACAGGTGGAGTTACCTCTTACTTGTTTTGTGCTGGATTTGCCACTGTGAGAAAGTTGAATCCTTCAATATCTGTCGATGATATCTGCATTAATTCATCAAGGGAAGGAAAGGTGAAAAGTTATGAATTGATAAATGCGATACATCAATGACAGATGCTTTGCAAAGTGCCCTATTGGAAGCTTTTGGCCAATAATTCAAATATAAAGTCAACACCTGAATAGGAACTTGGGAACTATGAGCTGGGGAACCATGCAAGCTGCTTGTTTGATTGGAACACCAAACTAATATGTCAGGGTAGACCAGAACCTCAGTAATTTACAATCCTGAGCTAAGTTTTAGATGCTGCATCTTTTCCATTCCATTCTCTTCTACCATAGCAACATTGCTATTTTCCATCCTATTGTTGCTGAAACTTTATTCTTATCCTTCTGAAATTTAGAACTAACTACTGCAATGCTTTACATTCTAACTCTATAAAGTCTTCTTCATACATCATCCATCCTCCCAGACCTAGATTGCTTACCTGCCTCCAAATAATTACATGTTCAATTTTTGTCTTTAAAATCTGTATTGTTTCTTCCCACCCTATCTCGGTAATTTTCTCCAGCCTTAAGACCATATAAGATGGAAAATGTTTTTGTTTAAATGCTAACTGCTGATGACTTCAAAGGAATTAGCTCAAGAACTTTGTGGAACTCGCACTACGTTTCAGCTCTGTTATTGGAATTGAAAAAATTAATGTTAACTCAGCAATCCTTTGTTCATCTATGTGTTTAGCATTGCTTCCTCCCATTGATGAATGAGAGGGAATCTAATTGACGCATACACAACTCTGAAGGAGCTGGGGCAGGATAGATGCTTAGAAAATGATTCCACAGCCAGGGGAATACAGTCACGGCTTCAGAATAAGAAGTTTACCCAGAGCTGAGTCATGGAAAAACTTTTCCACGCAGGGTTGTGAACCTTTGGAATTCTCTGCCCAGAGAATTGTAGATGCTTAATTGTTGAATGTGTTCAAGATGGAGGCTGAAAGATTCTTGGGTGCTAAGTACAATAAGGGATATGAGGATATAGTATGTGAAGAAGAAGATGATCATCCACTGTTGTATTGAATGGTGGAGCAGGCTTCATGAGCCACATTAACTACTACTCTCCTAGTTCCTATGTTTATTTTCCCCCTTTAATTTCCCCGTAAATGCATCTGCTAAACATCTGAGACTGGTCCGTGTAGTAGCAAGTTCAATCAGTCTCTGGGTAAAGAGATTTCCCTTGAATTGCCTTTTGGACACCTTTGTGAGACTTATATTTATGACTGCTGGTTCTGGTCATGTCTGCCAGTGGACTCTGTTTACCTTTGAAACTCTTTCAAAATCCTAATGAAAGTATCAGTCCTTAGTCTTTTTTGTGGAGAAAATAGCCCAGCCTATTTAATATTCTGGATGGTATATCATCTCCGTTCTGTACTAATAACCAGTCAAATTTTTTTTGCACCTTCAGCAGTTCTCCATTTTTATGATATGGAACTCAGAACTGTTCACAGTACTCCCAAGTGTGGTTTGACCAAGATTCTATGCATATTTAACAGCAGCTTTTCAATTCTGTCCTTCTAGAAATGCACCTCAATGCTTTGTTTACTTTTTCTAAAAGTTTATTAATTCTTTTTCGAGGAGAATGTGACCTCCTTATTCCTCTTACCAAAATGTACTCCCTCCCTCTTTCTTTCGCGTTCTTTTGTCAATTACATGCCCATTCTACAACTTAATGTCTCCTTGTATTAATTGTACCACTAAATTTGATGTTTCTGACTAGTAAGGAAAAGGACTACAAGAACTTGTAGGAAATGAAGAGAGAAAATTAGAAGAAAAACATTTTGAAAATACAGTTGTAAAATTCTCTCTTCTCTGAAAAGAAATCCTATTTCTTAATACCTCAATAGTACCTGTTATACTAGACAATGGATGTCTGGCAGTGAGATCCAAGGCAGTAATTCAATTGAGCAATCCTGATGCAATGAAAGGCAAGAGCAGAGCTTGAGTAGTTTATGAACGTCAGCAGAACCTCCACATTGAATTATTGCTGCAAGCTTAGTGCCAGACGTTAATTATGCTTTAGAATATCGTCTGAAAAAACATTGATAGCTTTTTCTTTTTTCTTTAAAAACAAGCGGAGGTGACATGACATTTGCATCTTCTGATGCAACTGAAGATGTTGATATTGCACCGTGGCTACCCTGAAATGTTTTGCTGTTTCTGAATACAATTTCTCATTTTTCATTTATACTAATTTTCTCTTTCTAATGGCTTCTGGAGGACACATAGCAGTTGAGATTGGATGAGTAAACTTCTACAATTTCTGCCCATACTGCTATGGATAAGTTGTCAGGTGGTGTGAAATGTACTTGGCTGAATTTTGCTCCGTTAGTCTCTTCCACATAGTAATGAAATGAATTGAATACTATTGCATCAAGTTCATGGTACATTGTCAATGTGTTCTAACACTTGTATCTCTCCCTAGTTCCCCACTATCCTCCTTTTGAAATTGTTACATTGGATAAAATATGTACAATCCTCAAATGTTTTTCTTATTTCCTGAAACAATGAGTGCAAGCTCATGAACGACTTTGTCACGAAGTTTGGAGTCCCCCTCCCCCATATGCCTTGATCTCGTTAGTCCCAAGAGCAAGATCTAATTCCTCCCAGTAACCGCACAACATTTTGGTCTCAACTAATTTCTGTGGCAATGAATTCCACAGATTCACCACTCTCTGGGTGAAGACATTTTTCCTCTGCATACTCCTAAAAGGTTTATCCCTTCAAACTATGACTCCTAGTTCTGGACTCATCCACCATTAGAAACATTCTTTCTGAATCTATCCTGTCTAATTCTTTTATAATTTTACAAGTTTCAATGAGATCCCCTCTCACTCTTCTAAATTGGAGGTTCTGCTGACGTTCATAAACTACTCAAGCTTTGCTCTTGCCTTTTATTGAACCAGAATTACTCAGTTGAATTACTGCCCTGGATCTCACTGCCAGACATCCATTATCTAACATTACAGACACTATTTACTGAGGCATTAACAACGTAGGATTTCTTTTCAGAGAAAAGAGAATTTTACAACTGTATTTTAAAGATATTTTCCTTCTAATTTTCTATAACCTTGGTCTCTCCTCATGAGACAGACCTGCTATCCCAGGAACAGCCAGGTAAACCTTTGCTGCACCCCTTCTGTCGCAAGATAAGGACACCAAAACTGCATATGATACTGCAGGTATGGCCTCACCAATGCCCTAAACCAGCGGTCTCCAAACTCTGATCCGGATGCGGGCTGGATGTGGCCCATGGGCCCTAGTTTGGAGACCCCTGCCCTAAACAATTGCAATCAAAAATTCCTATGCTCTTGGAATCTGATGCTCTTGCGATGAATGCCAACATACTATTTGCCGCCTTTGCTACCTGCTGCATTTGCGTGCTCGTTTTCAATAATCGATGCACAAGGACACCAAGGTCTCACTGAGTACCTACCTTTCTCAATTTACACCCATTCAAATAATTTTCTTTTCTATTTTTGCTAATGAAGTGGATAAGCTCATATTTGTTCACATATTACAAATGCTGAGCATATAAGAACATAACATAAGAATTAGGAGCAGGAGTAAGCCATCTGGCCCCCTTGAGTCTACTCTACCATTCAGTAAGATCATGGCTGATCTTTTTGTGGACTCAGCTCCACTTACCCGCCCACTCACCACAATTCCTTTACTGTTCAAAAATTTATCTAATCATGCCGCAAAAACATTCAATGAGGTAGCCTCAGCTGCTTCACTGGGCAGGGAATTCCTCAGATTCACAACCCTTTGAAGAAATTCCTCCACTACTCAGTCCTAAATCTGCTCCTCCTTATTTTAAGGCCATACCTCCTAGTTCTAGTTTCCCCTGCCAATGGAAATAACTTCCCACTCGATATGTTCACTCAGCTTAATCAACTTACATTGAAGCATCTCTGCATTTTCCTCGAAGCTCATCTTCTCACACAACTTTGTATCATCTGCAAATTTAGTGATAACACATTTAGTCCCCTCATCCAAATCATTAATGTGGTCCAACAGATCCCTGCACTACACAACTAGTCACTGTCTGCTAATCAGAAAAAGACCCATTTATTCAAACCCTTTGCTTCGTGTTTGCTAACCAGCTTTCCATCCATCTCAAGATATCCCCTGCATTCTCATTTGCTTTAATTTTACATAGTAACCTGTGATGTGAGACTTGTTGAAAGTCTTCTGAAAGTTTAAATAAACCACATCCACCAGTTCTCCTGGTCACCTCTACTAGTTACATCCTCAAAGAATTCCAGTAGATATGCCAGGCACGATGTCCCTTTTGTAAATCAATCCTAACTTTGTCTGATTATACCACTGTTTTCCAAATGCTTTGCTATGAAATCCTTGACAATAGACTCTTAAAAACTTCCCTGTTATTGAAGTTAGGCCCACTGGTCTAGCCACCCATAATCTCAGATGTTCCTTTATCACATGCACCTCCTGATTTCCTGCCTAATGCTATTCTCAACATTATCACCAAAGTTTGATGGTCTGTGTACAACCCCCATGAATGTTTCTTAACTTGATTCATACATAGAATCATAGAAACCCTACAGTACAGAAAGAGGCCATTTGGCCCATCAACTGCACAGACCACAATCCCACCCAGGCCCTACCCCCATATCCCCTACTCACTAATCCCTCTAACCTATGCATCGCAGGACACTAAGGGGGAATTTTAGCATGGCCGTTCAACCTAACCTGCACATTTTTGGACTGTGGGAGGAAACTGGAGCACCCAGAGGGGACACGGGCAGACACCAGGAGAATGTGCAAACTCCACACAGACAGTGACCCAAGCTGGGAATCAAACCCAGGTCCCTGGAGCTGTGAAACAGCAGTGCTAACCACTGTGCAGCCATAGATTCTCTATTTTCCTCAATATTGTATCAATGTTGCCTTTAAAAGGCAGTGCAACTCTGCCACCTTTTTGTTTCTTGTCTGTCCTTCCTAAACACTGAATAGCCCTCAATGTTTAGTTCCCATTCTTGGTTACCTTGGAGCTACACCTCTGTAATGCCAGTTGTATCATACCCATTTATGTCTATCTGTGCAATTAATTCATCAATTTTATTTCGAATGCTCTGAGCATTTAGGTACGTTTCTTGTCCTGTTCTACTAATCTTTACTGTGTCTTATCTGATTCTGGTCCTTGATTTCTCTGCCCGTTAATTTTCTTATTCTCCTTGCTGTCTTTTGCATCCTGGATATACTCTCTTTCATCTTCGTCCATCAGGAAAAAAGATGTAAAAGTCTTTGAATACCAACCGATTCGAGAATCGCTTCTTCCCTGCTGCCTTCAGACTTTTGAATGGATTTACCTTGCACTAAGTTGATCTTTCTCTATGCCTCAGCTATGACTGTAACACTACATTCTGCACTCTGTTGTTTCCTTCTCTATGAACTGTATGTTTTGTCTGCACAGCGCGCAAAAAATAGTTTTCACTGTACAATAATACATGCAACAATAATAAATCAAATTTTTGCAAATTCTTGCTTCTTCCTCTCTGAATCCTTGCATAAGTTGCCCCCTCACCTCCCGTTTTGGGTCTGGTCCTGTCCAGATGTAAGCTGTGCAGTTCATAAGGTTCCATCTCCCCCACAAACAGTCCCAATGCCCCAGGAATCTGAAATCCTGCCCCCTGCAACACTTTTTTAACCAAGTATTCATTCTATATATCTTGCACATATGAATAATGTTAATTATTTAGAAGTGAAATTTTAATTTGAGAAAACTCCTGTTCCAACTTTGTGCTTCCACTAAGTGTTATGTTAAGACAGTAGAATTCGACGTGAAAGCGATGGCTATTATGGAATGTCCCCTAGTTTGGCCAGAAGGGTCTCTAACCCACACGTCCTGCAGTGTTGTCAACTGATGTCACCTTTCATCACTGAAGAGCTTTCCCTGCTGTGCAATCACATGAGACTCCCTTGCTTGCTGTCGCCACTTAAAATTTTAATTGTAATCGCGTGGGAAATGGGAAAGAAGAGACTAGATGTAGAGCTCACTTCCATCTATTGTCTTAGCCATTCATTTCACATGAAAAGAATAAGATGCATTTGAGCCATTGAAAAATTAGTTTCACTGGCTAATGGAATCGTGTGCCTTCACTAATTATAACAAACTGAGTTGATAGTTGTAAAAGCAGTAGTAATTTCAAAATACGATATTATTATACACCACTGTTTGGGATTTTGTTTTCGTAAATTCATGGAATATGGGTGTCGCTTACTGGCCAGCATATATTACCCATCCCTCGTTGCCCTTGAAGGTGGTGGTGAGCTGCCGCCTTGAAACACTGCAGTCCACATGCTGTGGGTTGACCCACAATAATATAGTTCCAAGTCAGGATGGTGAATGGCTTGAAAGGGATCTTGGGAGGTGGTTGTGCTCCCATGTATCCATTGCCCTTGTCCTTCCAGATGGAAGTGGTCATGGGTTTGGAAGGTGTTTTTGGTGAATTGCTGCAGTGCATCTTGTAAATAGTACACACTATGGCTACTGAGCGTTGGTGGTGGAGGGAGTGGATGTTGTGCCAATCAAACGGGCTGCTTTGTCCTGGATCGTGACCAGTTGCTTGAGTGTTGTTGGAGCTGCATCCATCCAGGCAAGTGGGCAGTATTCCATCAAACTCCTGACTTGTGCCTTGTAGGTAGTGGACAAGTTTTGGGGGGTCAGGTAGTGAGTTATTCCTAGACTCTGACCTGCTCTTGTAACTACCGTGTTTACATGGTGAGTCCAGTTGAATTTCTGGTCAATAGTAACCTCAAAGATGTTGACAGTGGCAAGTTCAGTGATGGTAATATTACTGAATGTCAGAGGGCAGTGGTTCGACTGTCACTTACTGGTGGTGGTCATTGCTTGGCATTTGTGTGGTGTAAATGTTGTTTGTCACTTGCTAAACATTGTGCAATCATTGACAAATATCCCCATTTCTAATGTTATGATGGAAGAAAGGTAATTGATGAAGCAGCTGAAGATGGATGGACCTAGGACAGTACCCTGAGGGACTCCTGCAAAGCTATCTTGGAGCTGAGATGACTGATCCCTCAGAACCACAACCATCTTCCTTTGTGCCAGGTATGATTCCTACCAGCGGAGAGTTTGCCTCCTGTTTCCACTGACTGCAGTTTCGCTGGGGCCCCTTGATGCCACACACAGTCGAATGTGGCCTTGATGTGAAGGGCTCTCACTCTTATCTCACCTCTGGAATTCAGCCCTTTTGTCTATGTTGGAATCTAGGCTGCAATGACGTCTGGAGCTGAGTGACTCTGATGAAACTCAAACTGGGCGTCGCTGAGCAGTTGCTGCTTGTTAGCAGTATTGCTGATGATCGCAGGTTGACTGACTGGGTGGTAATTGGCAGGGTTAGATTTGTCCTGCTTTTTGTGTACACGACATACTTGGGCAATTTTCCATATTGTAGGGTAGATGAAGTATTATAAGTGTACTGGAAGAGCTTGGCATGGCATGTGGCACAAGTCTTCAGTGCTATTGCTGGAATGTTGTTAGGTCCTGTTGCCTTTGCAGTATCCAGTGCCTCCAACTGTTTCCTGCTGTCATGTCGAGTGAATTGAATTGTCTGGAGACTGGCATGTGTGATGCTGGGGACCACTGGAGGAGGCAGAGATGGATCATACACTCAGGTTGCAAATGCTTCAGCCTTGTTTTTTGCACTGATGTGCTGGGTTCTTCCATCACTGAGGATGGGATGTTTGTGGGGCTTCCTCCTCCCAGGGATGTTGTATGTGATAAAACAGTTGGGGTTAGCACAGTTATTGCACTGCTTTCAGTGCAGGCTTAATTTCTTGCAGTTTTTAAAAAGTTGGTAACCACGGCATATATCAATGATACATTTCTGTTGCTGTCTGTTTTTTTTAAATCAGCAATTATCTATACCACTTTATACAATGATCGTCAATCCTCGTGTGCCTCTGATGACACTCCAGACAGTGTACAACAACAACTTGCATTTATATTGTATCTTTAACGTGGTAAAATATCCAAGGTACTTCAGGGGCTTTACCAAATTAAAATTTGACATTGAGCCACATAAGGATATGTTAGGACAGATAAGAAGTTTGATCCAAGAGTTGGGTTTGAAGAAGTAAGATTAAGTTTGAAGAAACCAAGATTATTGGAGGTTGTTCATCGATCGTCGTCAATGAGGACGACGACGACACCATTAGTCATTTTGAGGCTGGATATGTCCGAAGATGATTGATCAGGCATGGAATGTCCTGGCACATGTTGGACAGGCTTGTGTAGGCACTGTAGTTGTTGAGCTGGTGGCTCTGGACTTGTGCAGCTTGTGCTTAAGTTGTGCTTCAGCAATGCACCTTGTTTCGTAAACTTGACAGCCCTTGTGGATGAAGCAGCACCAGGTAGGGCGGTTTTGTGCCAGCGTTCCTAGGTGGTCGTGTCTATGTCAAGCGACTTCAGGGACGCCTTGAGTGTGTCTTTGTAATGTTTCTTCTGCCCTCCATGTGAGCATCCTCCAGCAGAGAGTTCCCCAAAAAGGAGCTACAGATGACATGACCTGCCCACAGGGTCTGTGCTCTCATCAGCAGTGTGTGACTGATGGTACACTTGCTCTAGAGAGAACTTCAGTGTCTGGTACTTTGTCTTGCCGTCTGATGCATAATATTCTGCGAAGACAAGTCATGTGGAAATGATGGAGCTATCTTGCATGCCTTCGATACACAGTCCACGTTTCACAGGTGTACAGGAGGATAGTGAGTACCATGGCGCTGTAGACCTTTCAGTTTCAGGCTGTTTCCTCGACGTTCCCATACAGTGGAGCGCAGTCTACCGAAAGCAGAACTTGCCTTTGCTGTTCTGCAGTTAACTTCTGCATCAGTAGTCATTGCTTGGGAGAGGGTGCTGCCAAGATAAGTGAACTGGTCCACTACCTGTAGTTTCTGCCCTTTGATTGTGATTATGGGTTCTGTGTACGGTGCATGAGGAGCAGACTGGTGCATGACTTTTGGTCTTTTTAATGTTGATGGTGAGTCCAAAGTTGTCACAAGCCATGGAAAATTTGCCCATACTGACTTGCATCTCTGGCTCTGAGCCAGTATACAGGGTGCAGTCATTGGCAAAGAGGAAGTCTCTCAGAACAGTCTCCTTCACTTTGGTAACAGCTTGAAGTCTCCTCAGGTTGAAGAGCTTCCCATCTACTCTGTACTTGAGACTGATTCCAGCAACACTGAGCTGGAAGACATCATTCAGCATGGCAGTAAACATCATGCTGAACAGTGTGGATGCGAGCACACAGCCCTGTTTGACGCCATTGATGACTGGGAATGCCTCAGAGGATTCTCCATCATCCAATACTCTGGCCATCATGCCATCGTGGAACAGTCCTTGTTGGCTGGCAGTGTTGAAGTCTTTCGTGAGGTCCACAAAGGTTGTGTAGAGTGTGCGATTCTGCTCCTGACACTTCTCCTGAAGTTGGCACACAGCAAAAATCATGTCAACGGTCCTGTGACTTCTGCGGAAGCCACACTGTGACTCTGGAAGCTGGCCCAGCTCCAGATGAGTGACCAGACAATTTAGCAGGACTTTTGTGAGGGTTTTTCCTCTGATGGGGAGCAGCGAAATTCCTCGGTGTTCTTTGCATACTTGCCGATTGCCCTTCTTCTTGTAGAGGTGCACGATGGAAGCATCCTGAGAAATGGATCCTTGCTTTCAAAAGGACTGGAACAACCCAGTGAGCTTCTCAAGTACAAGACCAGCAGCTGCTTTGTAGATCTCTGCAGGTGTTGCATCTGCCCCTTGGGCTTTGCCGCTGGATAGCTGGCTGACAGCTTTCGTGATTTTGGCTACTACTAGTAGGTCATCCATGGTGCTGTTGATATCGACCTGACGAATCCTGTCTATTGCTTCATCGTTAATAGATGACGGTTGGTTGAGGATGGCTTCACAGTGTTCAGTCCATCTCTGCAGGATCTGAGCCCTCTCTGTAATGAGTGTTGTATCATCTGTAGCCAGGAGATTGAGGTCCGTAGAGAGTGTTGAGGGCTTCATAGAACCATTTCTGTCAGCGTATCCCTGTATTTCATCTGCCTTGGCACTCAGCCAGGCATCCTGCATTTTACGCAGTTTATTTTGGACTGTCCTGCGAGCACTGATAAAAGCATTTTTCTTGGCAGCTGATGATGGATTGTTCTGACAGACCCAATAAAGACGGTGCTTTTCAACAAGTAGAGCCTGTATCTCCTCATCATTCTCGTCAAACCAGCCCTGCTGCTTGCGGGTAGAGGGCCCGAGCATCTTCAGTGCAGATAAATGGACAACAGCCCTGAAGCGTTCCCAGTCGTCCTCAGCGTTGCCTGTGAGGTGTATGTCAGCAAGCTTGATTTTTTTAAAATCTTCAGCAAGTGCTGAAGCAATGCTGGGGTTCTTTAGCTTGGCCGTATTGATTCTCTTCATAACCTTGCTTCCTTGTGGTCACCTCTTGGGTCTGATGCGGAGCCTCATTTTGGAGACGATGAGCCTGTGATCTGTCCAGCAGTCAGCACCACACATGGCCTTGGTCACTCTGACATACTGTCTGTCTTTTCTCCTAACAATGACATAGTCGATAAGATGCCAATGCTTAGAGCAGGGGTGCATCCAGGAGGTCTTGTTACTAGTAAGCAGATAAAAGGTTGTGTTGGTGATGAGGAGGTTGTGTGCTGCACAGGTCTTCATTAAGAGTAGGCCGTTACTGTTACACGCCCACTCCATGCTTCCCAGTGACTCCCTGCCAGATTGCAGAGTCACACCCTACTCTTGCATTGAAATCGTCAAGCAAGATCAGTTTGTCGGTACTGCTCACTGCTGATAGTAGGGCGTCTAGTTCTTCGTAGAACTTGTCCTTCATCTTGTCTGAATTGTTCATTGTGGGGGAATAGGCGTTGATCAGGGTGGCTTGACTTCTGTTCTGTAGTGGAAGCTGTAATGTCGTAAGTCGGCCGTTCACACCCTTGGGTAGACTAGCAACTTTCCAAACAAGGTGACTCCTGATGGCGAATCCAACTCCAGCATCACGACACTCATCGCTGCTCCAGAAAAAATTGTATCCACCTCCAGTTTCAGTCAACTGACCTACATTGGCAAGACAAGTTTCATTCAGGGCTGCAATGTCAATGTTGTACCTTGCAAGCTCTCTGGCAACTAAGGCTGTTCTTCTGTCTGGCCTGTCTGCTGTAAGGTTGTCCAAAAACGTGCGCAGGTTCCAAGTGGCAATGGTGAGTGGGGTCACCTTGTGTTTTAGTTTGTTGGTTCGATCGCAAGATGGGATCCTCGCCAGCTGCGGTAAACTGGCCAGGCGTAGTGAAACGGGCAATGTTTAGGGCACCTTTTCTTGCTCCTTCCTCAAACTACGGAGGTGAGTAGTGCGTCCCTGAAGAAGACTGCTCAGTCGCCCAGGTAGACGCCAAGTTTCACTGCCACTTTGGTTAGCGGAACTAGGTGTAGTGAGTGACCAAGACGCCTTTTGTATCTTGTCCTGCTCTTCACGTTCTGCGATGCTTGCAGAGACTGCCTTCTTGACCATTGGACCTTCCATTGGTCCCGTCTGCTCAATCCGCCAGAGTCTGTCTTCACATGCTGGGATAGACATCTCGCTATCTCACCGAGGGTTGAGACCCGTCGGCCAATCTCATCTGGTTTAGCCGGCTTGTTGAAGCCTTTGCCCAGGGTGTGGCCGCTGCCGCATGCAAACAGCTACGGGGAGTCACAGGTGAGAGCTGAGTGCCAACTGTGGAACACAATGAACAGTTCGGACAAGATGAAAGACAAGTTCTACGAAGAACTAGATGCCCTACTATCAGCAGTGAGCAGTACTGACAAACTGATCTTGCTTGACGATTTCAATGCAAGAGTAGGGTGTGACTCTGGCAGGGAGTCACTGGGAGGCATGGAGTGGGCAAGTGCAACAGTAACAGCCTACTCTTAATGAAGACCTGTTCAGCATACGACCTCCTCATCACCAACACATCCTTCCATCTGCCTACTAGTAACAAGACCTCCTGGATGCACCCCTGCTCTCAGCTGAGCTGCCTGTGTGCATGTCTGTGACTACAGCTCCCAGTGTATCCACACCTGGTTTGCTGCTCGCCCATCACCACAGGACTTCAAAGGTTGAATAGGACGATGATGATGATGGTGTTGAGACTAGCGCTTGATTTGGATTAAAGTGAGGGAGAGCTGTGCAGCTTCAGCCTCGCTCTCTCTTCCCAATTCCCATCTGGATCCAGTGGCAAGACGAGTCAAGATAGCTGGAGATGGGACTAGGTGTAGTGGGTGATCAGGACGTCTATTGTATCTTGTCCTGCTCTTCATGTTCCACGACGCTTGCAGAAACCGCCTTCTTGACCGTTGGGCCTTCCATTGGTCTCATCTGCTCAATCCACCAGAGTCTGCCTTCACATGCTGGGATAGACATCTCCCTATCTCACCCAGGGTTGAGACCTGTCGGCCAATCTCATCTGGTTTAGCCGGCTTGTCAAAGCTGTTGCCCAGGGTGTGGCCACTGTCGCATGCAAACAGCTACGGGGAATCACAGGTGAGAGCTGAGTGCCAGCTGGGGACAAAGGGTGGACAAATCGCCCTGAAAAGGATGTGACATGTTCCGCCACCAGAGCTACTACCCCTCACTGACACCCCATACGCCCCACAAAGGTGTAGAGAGGCAATTCCAGAGGTTGGAGCATGGCAGCTAAGAGCACAGTTGTCAATTATGCAGTGAATAAAATTGAGAATGTGCAAGAGGCCTTAGTTGGAGAAGTGCAGAGATCTTGAACATTTGTGGAATTTGACAAAATTACGAAGATTGGGAGGGACTAACCTTTATGGATTAGAATTAGAGTATTTTAAAACCAAGGTTATTGCTTAACTGGGAACCGGTGTGGGACAGGAAGTGCAGGGATGGTGATTGAACAAGACTTTGTTGTGAGTTAGACATAGGTCGCAGAATTTTGGATAACTTCAAACTTATGGAGGGTGGATAATTAATTGGGATAATAAAGGTTAGAGGCAACAAAACCCTCAATTAGGGTTACAGCAGCAGACTATCCGAGCCATAGTTGGAGTTGGGAGATGTTGTAGGTGGAAATGGGGGTCTTAGTGATGCTGCAAATAGTGGTTGTTAATTCATCTTGGGTGAAATATGACATCAATGTTGCTATGGCCTAAGATCATGGTCTAAGAGTAGGAGTAGGCCATTTGGCCCCTGGAACCTGCTCCACCATTCAATAAGATCATGGCTGATCTTTCCGTGGACTCAGCTCCGCTTCCCACCTGCTCACCAGAACCCTTAATTCCTTTACTATTCAAAAATCTATTTTTGCCTTAAAAATGTTCAACAAGGTAGCTTCAACTGCTTCACTGGGCATGGAATTCCCAGATTTGGGTGAAGAAGTTCCTTCTCAACTCAGTACTCAATCTGCTTATTTTGAGGCTATGCCCTCTAGTTCTGGTTTCACCTGCCAGAGGAAACAACTTCTCTACTTCTATCTTATCTATTCCCTTCATAATTTTATGTTTCTATAAAATCCTACCTCATTCTTCTAAATTCCAATGAGCATAGTTTACTCAGTCTCCCCTCATAAGCCAATCCTCTCAACTCTGAAATTAAGCTAGTGAATCTCCTCTGCACCCCCTCCAGTGCTAGTATATCCTTTCTCCAGTAAGGAGACCAAAGTTGTACTCCAGATGTGACCTCATCAGCATCTTATACAGCTATAACATAACCTCCCTGTTTTTAAACTCCATCCCTGTAGAAATGAAGGACAAAATTCCATTTGCCTTCTTAATTCCTGCTATACCTGCAAACCAACATTTTGCGAATCATGCAGAACGACACCCAGGTACATGTTGTAATTTTTTAGCAATTAAATAATGCTAAAAATGGATGACCTCTCATTTACTAACATTGTGCTCCATCTGTCAGATTCTTGCCCACTCAAACTATCTGTACCCCTTTGCAGACTTTCAGTGTCTTCTGCACACATTGTTCTACCACTGTTAGTGTCATCTGTGAACTTTGACACACTGCAGTTGGTCCTGAACTCCAAATCATCCATGTAAATTGTTAAAAAATTGCAGTCCCAACACTGACCTCTGAGGCACAGCACTAGTTACTGATCACCAACCAAAAGAAACACCCATTTCTACCCACTCTTTGCTTTCTGTTAGTTAACCAATCCTCTATCCTTGCTAACACATTACCCGTAAGGCCATGCACCTTTATCTTATACAGCACCCTTTTGTGCAGCACCTTGTCAAATGCCTTCTGGAAATCCAGATACGCCACAACCACCGCACTCGTAATGTCCTCAAAGAGTTCCATTAAATTAGTTAAACATGACCTGCCTTTCATGAACCACTGCTGTGACTTCCCAATGGGACAATTTTCATCTGGATGTCTTGCTATTTCTTCCTTGATAATAGGTCTAGGCGTTTTCCTCACTACAGAAGTTAAGCTAACTGGCCTACAGTTACCCACTTTTTGCCTACCTCCTTTTTTAAAAATAATGACATCACACAAGCTATCTTCCAATCTGCTAGAACTGCCCCAGAATCCAGTGACTTTTGGTAAATTACTGTTTCAGCTCTGACAGTTGCCATGGAGTTGGTAGATAGGGAACTGATTTTTTTTCTCACTGGAATTCTAGAGAACTTGAACATGACTGTTGCTTTATGTTTCCTAGTGTAGGAGCTCTCAATATTTTACTTGGTCTGAGGCCAAATTGAGAGTATGCAGAATATGACATGAACCTTCATATTTAGAACCTAAAATTTGTGTTTTCAAAGCTTCTTGGCTCCATCTCAGTACTCTTATTCCTTTGTTTAGTTGTCACTGAATTTCACTTCAAAGTGGCCGAGAAGGCCAGAGAAAGAAATAAATCTTAAGCGATGGAAAACTCTTAACAGGCTACAAAAGATGGGATGCAGCAGGCAATCAAAGGGAAATTGATACTACTTGTCAGTTTACAAATTACAGTTTTTGTTCATTGAAGCTAGAAGCAAACTCACCACAGGCTACTTGGTGAATTGTGGTTGTTACATTCTAGCATATACCATGAGATCTGTGGAAGAAACACCCAATGTAGATACTTCTTGTGTTTTGCAAGTTGCTTAGTTTGAAATGGCTTTAACAATATGTGGACTGAAAACAATCAGAATTTCTGATAAGAACACTTCCTTTTGGATTGGCTGGTAGGGTGGGCTAGCATACAGCCTGGACCTGAGCTTAAATCATTATTCCATTCCAACAGTGTGACTCTTGGTGTTCTCTGTGCCAGAGAGTTGTGAATGCTTCATTGTTGAATACATGTAAGGCTGGGATAGACAGATTTTGGGGGACATAGGGTGGGAAAATTGACGTGAAGCCCAAGATCAGCCATGATTGCATTAAATGATGGAGAAAGTTCGGGCCATTTGGTCTACACCTGGTTTTGTGTTCTTGTATGCATGTAGGTCACATATTGCCGCCAAACCTACGGTAAGAAATTTGATTACAGTGCAGTATGGGTGCCCGCAACTGCAGCCTCTGTACTCTTGGCTGCTTTTTCATGATTCCAGAGGCAAGCTGGATCCAAGATGTCTCATGTTGTCTCAACCATTGAATTTCAAGTAGCACAAACTAATATTAAAAGAGGAGTTTTCAATTAAAATAGTGTGGCTGGTGTGATGGAATGGTCATATCTGTCAAAACGTGAGCAGAGTTTTCAGAGCAGGTTGTTGGATGTGAATTGATCCTCAGTAAGATGGAAGCTCTTAATAAAATTATTTATTGTTCCACCTTTGTAGTTATAGAGCATCGATCAGGCAGGAATTAGCCTGCAAGGAAGAGTGCATAATTGTCATAACATTGAGTTGACATAGCATGGCGGAGGATCTACAAAGTGCTCTTTTTGATGTTGTATATTGTATTCACTTGTATGGGGATGCACTTTGGTCCTTTATAAATAGGAACAGATTGACATTATTGTTGATGGCTCATATGTATCCATGTACATACATGCTTATAAAAGTATGTAAAAGTTTGGCTCCAATTTTACCTTCATGACCTGGCTTTCTGGAGTATAATTGATGCCCTTCTGAGATTATAGCTGAAGCACAATATTGTTTCATGTTAAGAAAGATTTAATGTAACTTCAATATTCAGTTCTTCAGAATGCTTACAAAAAGTGGTCAAGCTGGAAAGACAAGTTTTTCTTTCAAATTTAATATCCGTAGACCTACCCCTCGAGGATGCCCATGGAACCACAGGTCCTCTAGAATCCAGTTTGGAAAAAGCTGTGCTGGGACATTTTTCCAAAGACATGATATAAATTCTTACTTGCCATGTGGTGCTGTTGAGTTTGAATCTGATATTAGCATCTTAGCATACATTCCATCCTATCTAATTAAGAATAATGCCCCATCCCATGAAAAAATGTATAGAAAATTAAATAGCAGTGAAAGGTGTAGAAATTAAGTACTTAATTTTAAATCAAAATCGTGCTTGGAACAAGAAGTGATATCTGAATGGAAAACATTGCTTCTTTGTAAATTGTGAGCACTTTTTAAGTACAAATTGGTAAGTTTTACATTGTTAAATATTCAGTTTAGTAATTTTGTATCATTCATATGGTGAAATCAGCCCTTTTTTATAATAAGATTATGGGTTCAGCACCTTTTCAAGGAATACAGCTGTTTCTTTGTTGGAGCAGCTCTCTCCAATTTGTTTCGATTTCTTTTTTGGGGTAGGAAGAAAAACGAAGTGCAGCTGTAGCACATTACAGTTATTGGCAAATTAGTTTTTAATTCAGTGACAGACAGAAAGACTTACTTAAGAGCTATTGTCTTACTGTTGTAATTTTACATCTGCGCTCTCAGCATTGGATTAATTCTGCGAATTGAAATTAAATTTTCAAGCGGGCCGTTTTGCGTAATTACACCTGAACCATTACATACACAATAGAAGGTAGGAATAGCTATTTAGAATGAATATTTTTAAACAGTGGTCAAATGAATGATTGAATAAGAATGGTGGAGAGTTGGGTGGAATCTAAAATGGCTGAGGGATTTTTTTTTTAAAATACCTTTGACACAGAACACTTGGTTATTTTGGTTAGTTTAGTCAGTGCTAACCTAACTGACAATATTGGGTAAAGGAAAGAGTTCTGTAAAAATTTGTACAGCATATGGAATTCAGGGAGCTCCATTAGTAGGGACAAAGAAAGATAGGTTGCTGCTTTGGGTAGAATATTTCAGAATGAAAATAACCTTTCATGCTAATTCTAAGATGTTAGAAAGTTTATTTTTTTGTGTTGTGTTTGAATGCTGCCTTTTGAAAAAAAGCCTGTATACGTCATAATCAACTAATATCACGTAGTAACCTTGGAATGGTTACATTAATGCCACTCACCCCTCAGTGTAGGTATCATTATATTGCATCAAGGAGTGCACTTCTGATTGTAACCAGCATGATAGCTGTTGCTATCGGTGTCAAATCAGAAACAACGTTTGGAGCCCATGTGACTCTTCAGTCATACGGGCTCAAAACTTTAACTTTCTTTCTCCACAGATGCTGCCAGACCTGCTGAGTTTACCCAGCATTTTCTGCTTTCGATTCAGATTTCTAGCAGATTTCCAACATCCGCAATATTTTGCTTTTAATCTAAAACTGGGATTTGTCTGTCAGTTATATATGACTGTAGTTTTTCCTCTGGGGTATGATGGATACCTCATCAGTCTAGGTATTTATATACTATAAAACAGCATTTTGACTCCTGAATCACATAATCTCTTTGTGAGACAAGACCAGACACATAATATTGCAAAACACCCTTCCAAATCACGTGGAAATGCTCACTAATGGGGAATGGTTAGGGCATAAATCAAAGTCTTCAATAAAGACAATATTTATCTTGTAGAGGGTGTATGAAATGCTGGTTGTAACATACTGCCAGTTGAATGCAAAAGTCAGGGACCAGGAAATGTTTGTGGAAATACCGTGCAGCAGACCTGTTTGTGCAGGAAAGTTGTGAGGGAATTATTTTACAACCTTAAAAGAAGAAAATGCTAAAAATACTCAGCAAATCTCGTAGTATTAACTCTGTTTCTCATTCTGCAGGTGCTGTCTGAGCTGATGCTGCATTTTTGCATTGCAAATTTTTATATTTTGTTTTTGTAAATGTTTGGTTGCTGTTTTGGTTTAATTCATAAATGGCTAAATATATTATGAAACAGTTCTGGTGGGCAGGAGAGATTTGTAACTTAACAGAAAGTTAGCCCTGCAGTATAAAAATAAATAAAGATAGGCAGATGAGCAAAGCTGTAAATGTACTTGTTATGGAGTGAATGTCTCATCTAGGAAATTAGTGCATTTGCAAATTCAAGGAACTTGCTCATATTGACATATGCTTTCCAATTTGGGTTGATAAGCAGATCCACATGGAAAAAAGTGATGAGGCATACATAGCAGTTAGAAACTCCAATGCTATAGGACTTTCTGGGTTGAACTGGTAAACATGGCATTGTTGACCAGAATACCTAGTTTTCTAATTTGTGTAGTAATCAGCACTCTCCTCCATCTTCAATATCAAAAATGGTCAGTATCAAATCTTTTTTTTAAGTATGTTAGTTACTGCTAATCTGTCAGGCTTTAGCTTGAGTGCATCAGATTACAGCATACAGTAGTAATACATTCAGCATTTTACTGGATGCTGTTCCATTAGCTGGTTTAGTAAAATGCTAATAATTGTTGGACCCCGAGTATCTCCAATTCTTCTAATTTGCTTTGTGCATTGGTTTATTATTTTAATGATTGATTTTCCTAGTAGCATTTATCAATATACCATGAAGCTGACTCTAAATGCTCATAGTAATACCAAGTGCAACCTATACAGTGAAATATAAAACATCTGAAAATGGATGTTTTTCACTAGCATTGCCATTGGTAATGATCCTGGCCATCACATGGAAAGATAATATGACCAGCCAAGTCCTAAAGAGAATTGGTCAGAAGTGCCTGCAGGACATCATGACAAAGATGGTTGAAAATGATAGGACATGTATTTGACTTCCCAGACATATGCCCTGTCAGGGTGGCAGTAGAATGGACACTAAAGGGAAAAGGAAAATGGGGCCGGCCGAAGAAGACCTGGTGAAATGTATTTAAGGAGGATCTTCAAGCATAGGACAATGCCTGGGTTGAGTGAAAGACATTGTGATAGGGGCTGGTTGCTGAATCTTGCATCCCCATTGTCCAGTCCTGTACTCAACTGGAGGATCTAAGTTTTAAGTTCTTGTGATCTCATCTTAAGTCTGCCTAACAATAAGCCTCATGGGTGGCATTAGCTGTTAAAGATTGAAGGGTGGCCTGATGTTTTTTAGCTGAAAATAAAGTGCAAGGTGTTTACACTTGGAGATAATGCTTTGTAAAAATTGTTAGTCTTCAAAAGTCCCAGAAAGGTGTTGGGAATGCCAGATGAGAAACAACATTAGCCATTTACTTACAGAATCCTACAATGAAGAAGGAGGCCATTCAGCCTATCGAGTCTGCATCGACTACAGTCCCAACATGCCCCATCCCCATAACCCCATGCATTTACCCCAGCTAGTCCCCCTGACACTAAGGGGCAATTTAACATGGCCAATACACCTAACCCACACATTTTTGGACTGTAGGAGGAAACCTACACAGACTGCACAAATTGTGATCGAAGCTGGGAAATGAACTTGCATTGCTCGTGCTGTGAGGCAGCAGTGTTAACCACTGTGTCACCGTGTCGCCCGTATTTCCAAGATGTTACAAAACCCCAGTGTTCCAATCTGATTTTGGAGAACACCATGGTTCCTGCCCAGACATTAATGTATTTTTGTCATGATAATTTTTTTATCTAAATGGTCCGTAATCTCTCTAAATTACATTTGATTTCTGATCAGATTGACTTCCTTTTCGTAAGCCACATTTGGAAAAAAAATTGGTCAATTCTTCTACCACTCTTAGATGAAATACTTCTGAGGGGATGGCTTCAGGAAATCTAGTGGAAATGATGGTCAACAAATATTGATTTCTGCTGCATGTTTTTGGTGTGGGACTCACATAATCAATGAGAACAAACATTCTTCAAATGTTTGATTTTTTTTTCTTGCACAAAACAGTACATTTATTTCAATAGCACCCTAACATTTTGCGACAAGTCCTCCTAAGAGAAAAATGAAACATTTAAAATTTAAAAGTTTTTTCATTTCGCACAGGAAGCGGTTTAACTTGACACTGGGGCGAAATTTACCATTCTGCCTGCCATGGGAATTGTAGCGGGTGAGGGGCAGATCATGGAAAGGTCCACTGATCTCGGCCAGGATTTTCCAGTTTCGGGGCGAGCACGACCGGAAAATCCTGCCCGCTATTACAAAAAAAATTGGCATCCTTTAACAGAACGATAAACTTGTGTACGTTCTTGACAGTTTTTTTAAACTCTTGATAGAACATCTGCTATCATATTTTCTTATCCAGCAACATGAAAATTTTTAAAATTAGATGGCCACAATACTAGACTCCAATGAAATAGTCTAGTGTTAAGACCTCGAAACATTTCCAGTAACCTTAATGGATTTTGACCCATATACATGACTGTCTCTGTAGGATTACTGGCAACATAAATTTTAAAGTTGTGCCAGTGCTAAAAGTTTATTTTTTGATGGTGGAATATTTCGTCTGATTTTGTTTTTCCTGGAAAATGACTTTGTGTGACTGCAATAACGCTTTCAGCGCTACCTGATTCTTGACTGGAAGATAACTTAACCAGTTGTCTACGTTGTCCAGGACTATTTTGCAATGGACCAGGGCTGGTTGCAGGGCCACACAATCAGTGAGAACCCGTGAAAAAAGGTTCTTCAAAAGCTGGGAAAGGTTTAATTACAGCTTGTGGTTTCCCACTACTTGCAAGTGTGACAAGGTTTGCAGAAACTAGCCACATCTGTGTAATCCAGGCCAATGTATTTTTGTCAGAATATTGTTTTATATCCAAGTTGTCCATAACCCCTCTAAATGATTTTGAAATAAAATTCGACTTCTGTGTCATCCAGGTCAATGTATTTTTGACATTGTTTTATATGTGTTATTTATGATATATATTTATATATCACAGTTTTGGTTTTCCTTATTCCAAAATGTCCCCCCAGTGGTATCTTATGAACTATTCATTGAATCTATATTTGGGAGATGGTACAATCAGATGTTCATCTGCTTGCACATATGGTGGTCACGAGTTTCTCATGACACAACATGCAGGAATGCACTGTGCTTCTAGTATTGAATAGTCTTTGATAAATTTGGTATCTTTTTGCTGTAGCTCCATCAATCTGTTTAGTGTAAACATATCTGTCTCTTTATCTTGGCTTGCTCCTTCTGCAGTCAATTTGTGAAAGATCATATCCTATAAATTAATCTCATTTAACTCATCCTATCCTACAATTTCTATTGCTCTTTAAGCTTGTGTGCCTGTGACAATTTGGTACATTTCAGGAAATTATTTTTGCAGAGGCTCTGTATCTAAATTGTATAAAGGCTGTTCAACTGTTTTGGCCATCACCACTACTTGTGCTCCTGCCAAATCATTCCCCAAAATAAATTGAACCCTTGCAAAAGGTAATTTCTCTACCAACCATGCACTTATTGTTCCTTAAGTTGATCTTCACTATAGGAATTTTCCTGTTTACCCCATGAATGCTTGTGATCAGAACAGCTTTTTTTTTTTAGCATCCCTTCAGGACAAGTATCTTAATCCCACAACATTGTGGGAAGAAGAGTGCAGATGAACAGAGAGATCTGGGAATACAGGTACAGAATTCCCTAAAAGTGACATCACAGGTGGATAGGGTCATAAAAAGTGCTTTTGGTACATTGGCCTTCATAAATCGGAGTGTCGAGTATAAAAGTTGGAGTCTAATGGTAAGGTTATATAAGGCATTGGTGAGGCCGAATTTAGAGTATTGTGTACAGTTTTGGTCACCTAGTTACAGGAAGGATGTAAGTAAAGTTGAAAGAGTGCAGAGAAGGTTCACAAGGATGTTGCCAGGACTTGAGAAGCTGAGTTACAGAGAGAGAATAAATAAATTATGACTTCATTCCCTGGAGTGTAGAAGAACGAGGGGAGATTTGATAGAGGTGTATAAGATTTTGATGGGTATAGATAGAGTGAATGCAAGCAGGCTTTTTGCACTGAGGCTAGGGGAGAAAAAAACCAGAGGGCACAGGTTAAGGGTGAAAGGAGAAAAGTTTAAAGCAGATATTAGGGGGGCTTCTTCATGCAGAGAGTGGTGGGAGTGTGGAATGAGCTGCCGGATAAAGTGGTAAATGTGGGGTCACTTTTAACATTTAAGAAAAACTTGGACAGGTGCATGGATGAGAGGGGTGTGGAGGGATATGGTCCAAGTGCAGGTCAGTGGGACTAGGGAAAAAATGGTTCGGCACAGACAAGAAGGGCCAAAAGGCCTGTTTCTGAGCTGTACATTTTCTGTGGTTCTATTAGGGATTGATTTACCCTTGTATCTGTCAGCATTTTAATGTCCTCCTCCATTCTGTTTCCAACACACATAATCCGAGAAGATATTCACCACCAACTGGTCACCTTGCCCCAGTACATTTTGTGCACACATGTTTAACTCCACTGGGTGCTCACTCGCTCTTTGAATAAATCCCATTTGCTTTTCTTCTTCTTGATTTCGTTTTTCCCTTTTCAAGATTGACAACTCCAACCGACTTTCCCTTTATTAACCAACATTCTAATTTCACATGGCCCATTGTGTTGAAATTGTCTTGATGACTTTCGGACCATTAAAGGAACCTTTATTCTACCTTTACCATCACTGTTTACATTCCCTTTGTTGTTTTGACTATGCCATTCC
The DNA here is from genome assembly GCF_965287045.1 of Carcharhinus amblyrhynchos. NCBI lineage: Eukaryota > Metazoa > Chordata > Chondrichthyes > Carcharhiniformes > Carcharhinidae > Carcharhinus > Carcharhinus amblyrhynchos. The sequence goes on along the minus strand of NC_137341.1, from coordinate 19,969,287 downwards.
TATCAATTACAGCCCCACCTTCCTCACCATATAATTCTTGTCCGATTTTCTTTGTCTTCAGCTCTAACGAAGGGTCATCCTGGCTTAAAACATTGGCTGTATTCTCTCTCAACAGATGCTGTCAGATTTGCTGAGATTTTCCAGCATTTTCTGTTTTTGTTATACATTAGTTTAGAACAAAGAACAATACAGCACAGGAAACAGGCCCCCAGCCCTCCAAGCCTGTGCTGCTCATGCTTCCAACTAGACTATTCGTTTGTATCCCTCCATTCTCAGTCTGTTCATGTGGCTATCCAGATAAGTCTTAAACGATCCCAGCGTGTCCACCTCTACCACCTTGCTTGGCAGTGCGTTCCAGGCCTCCACCGTCCTCTGTGTAAAATACGTCCCTCTGACATCTGTGTTTAAACCTTGCCCCCTCAACTTGAACCTGTGACCCTTTGTGTTCGTCACCTCCGACCTGGGAAAAAGTTTCCCACTGTTCACCCTATCTATGCCCTTCATAATTTTATACACCTCTATAAGGTCACCCCTCATCCTCTGTCTTTCCCGGAAGAACAACCTCAGTTTACCCAATCGCTCCCCATAGCTAAGACCCTCCGTACCAGGCAACATCCTGGTAAACCTTTTCTGTACTCTCTCCAAAGCCTCCACATCCCTCTGGTAGTGTGGCGACCAGAACTGGATGCAGTATTCGAAATGTGGCCTAACCAGCGTTCTATATAGCTGCAACATCATACGCCAACTTTTATACTCTATGCCCCGTCCTATAAAGGCAAGCATGCCATATGCCTTCTTCACCACCTTCTCCACCTGTGTTGCCACCTTTAAGGATCTGTGGACCTGCACACGCCGGTCCCTCTGTGTGTCTGTACTCCTGATGGTTCTGCCATTTATTGTATAGCTCCCCCCTACATTAGTTCTACCAAAATGCATCACTCCGTATTTATCTGGATTAAATTCCATCTGCCATTTCTCTGCGCAATTTTCCAGCCTATCTATATCCTGCTGTATTCTCTGACAATGTTCATCGCGATCTGCAAGCCCAGCCATCTTTGTGTCATCTGAAAACTTACTGATCACACCAGTTACACCTTCTCCCAAATCATTTATATATATCACAAACAGCAGAGGTCCCAGTACAGAGCCCTGCAAACACCACTAGTCACAGACCTCCAGCTGGAAAAAGACCCTTCCACTGCTACCCTCTGTCTTCTATGGCCAAGCCAGTTCTCCATCCATCTAGCTAGCCCTTCTTTTCCTCTACTTCATCTCTTACTTTGTTATTGGTCTTGTGCCTTCACATTATGATTATTGCTATTACTACATTATTGCTATGACTCAGCATTATTACAATATTCTCTCAACTCATCTCCTCTCTCAATGTCCTTGAAATGGACAGGTTCAGGTAACCTAGTGGCCTTATAACCCCTCCATATCTCATTTGCCATTCTGTCAGAGGTAGCCTGTGTTGCTGTTGGTTGTTCCTATAAGGTTGGACTGACATTTGGGCGAGCTTTTGTTTTTTTTAATTTCATTCCTTTGTGTTGAACTGCACTTGGTTGGTTTGGCTGTTGGGTGGATCAGTGGTTGCCACTACTCCAACTCAATTTTTGCAGGGTAGCTGAACTTTGTGTTTGTCTCTTTGGTGCTTCTTTCTCTACTTTAGTTGTGTGGGCTGTCTCAATGTATGTGGATGTTCATGTTTCAACAATGGAAGCTTTATTCACACCTGTTTCACAATTTTATTGAAATTTATGATTACTTTTCCAGTTGTTTCTCTAATAAGTATTTTCTTTCAGCTCACCAACTATTCTGGTAGTTGGGTTGTCTTTGTCTCAAGAGTATCTGCAGAACTCCTATACAAGTTTGACAACTTCACCTAGGCATTCAATTCTATTCAGAATGCATCTTGCCTGGTCATTGACTCTTTCATTTAGGCAAAATACTGCGGATGCTAGAATCTGAAACAAAAACAGAAAATGCTGGAAAGTCTTAGCAGGTCTGACAGCATCTGTGGAGAGAGGATTGAGCCAATGTTTTGAGTCCAGGTGACCCTTCTTCAGAGTTTTCTTCTCTTTCTGCAGATGCTGTCAGATCTACTGAGATTTTTCCAGCATTTTCTGTTTTTGTACTCTCTATTTAAATTCCTCAGTATGCTTCTTAGAATTCTCATCTGCTTTCAAAGTCTGGATTTGCCCTTTCATGCTAATCACCTTATCCATCGTGTTGTTTAGATTAGTTTGGAATTCGACAATTTAATCAACTTTTGTTAATTCTGCTTTAGAGCAACTGTTCTGATTCTTCAGCAATTATTTATCCTGTTCTCAGCATTTTTCACAATGTTTACTAGAGATACCTGATGCTTGAGGTTCATCAGATTTTACTTTAATATCTGCTTTTGTTAAATCTGTTTGTACAAGTTAATCACTTAAGCACTTCAAGTCGGCTTTTGAGTTCTACTTCCTCTGACACAGTGTTATAGGGCGGCACGGTAGTACAGTGGTTAGCACTGCTGCTTCACAGCTCCTGGGGCCTCGGTTCGATTCCCGGCTCAGGTCACTGTATGGAGTTTGCGTGTTCTCCTCACGTCTGTGTGGGTTTCCTCCGGGTGCTCCGCTTTCCTCTCTCAGTCCAAAGATGTGCGGGTTAGGTTGATTGGCCATTCTAAAATTGCCTCTTAGTGTCCTAAGATGCTTAGGTTAGAGGGATTAGTGGGTAATAATATGTAGGGATATGGGGGTAGGGCCTGGGTGGGATTGTGGTTGGTGCAGACTCGATGGGCTGAAGGGCCTCTTTCTGCACTGTAGGGTTCTATGATTCTATGATACTCTCAGTTCCTGCTTTTTCTTAAAATATCTTTGTGCATGAAAATTCATTCTCAACACTGATCATTTTTTCCTTGGCAGAGTGTAGTTACTTTGTCTTATCCTTCAAGCTCACTTTCTGTAATTGCATTTTTGCTAATATTTTTGAGACATTGCCTGCTCTTCTGAGAGAACTTTAACTCTCACGTCATTCAGTATTCTTGATTTTTTATCTCCTCATGTATCTCTTTGGAAATGTCATGTTTTTCCAAGGTTCCTTCCAAGTATGTAACTGTTTTCTTCAGTGATGTGGACTATTTCTTGTATCTCTTGGCTTCCTCCCAGTATATAAAATATTGCTGAGTCTTTTCTAAAATCTGGTTCATCAGGTCTTGCAGAGTTGCATTAAATTAATTTTGCTTCATTTGGTAATGTTCAGAGGACGAACTCTGACTCGAAGGATCCTTGTAGTGTGTGAAGATCTTTTAACAAGTTTTCCTTTTAATTGAAAAGCTCAGTGACTTATTCAGTTTTATTGTAATTTACCACTGTCTCGTTGAGTTTATTCTGCCGTCCTGCCATTCTGCTCAAGGTGGTCTTTATTCTGTCATATTTCTGAATATGTACTGTCTCATGATTTGATCCTGAAAGACAATGAGCTGTTCTTTCAACTGTTTGTTTTCTTTTATCCCCTCACTCTGAGTATCACTGTAGTGCTTTGTCACTGCTGGTAGCTACGAAGTAGCTTTTTCTGAAGTAGTGTTCAGCGTTTTTTAGCTCATGTTTTTTTAAGGGCATGTATTGGTTCCCAAAGAATCTTTCAGGGTTTTAAGTTTTTTGAGATTCTTTTCTGCCTGCTGTAGTGCCTGGCTATATAGCTGGCTGAGTTTTCCCAACTCCCACTTCGATTTGCCAGCCATGGAATTGAGGGCCATTATTTCCTCCAAGTGTCTTTGTGATGACTTTGAAATTTGTTGTTCCCATCTGGAATGCTTTGATCCATTGAAAAGTTCAGTTTATTGTGTGATTTTTAAAGATATATACTCAGCTTGAATCTTGTATTTGAGATCTTCTAGTTCAACTTCGATATGAATAGCTTGAGCCTTACCTCATTTTCCTTTGGCAGGATTTGTTCATTTTGGATTTCATCAGACTGCTTTCTCTCATTCACAGTCAGACGTTTGCTCTGCACTGTCACCTGCTGTTGCAGTCCGTGTAATAGCTTAAACTCCCCAAAATATATATTCTTGTGACTTCCGGAGTGTTCTTTGCTGCTTTGGTGCTCCTGTATGGTTTGCCCAGGTGATGCCCTTGACTCTTTTGTAGCTTGATTGGGGATTTTCTATTCCTTATGCATTCCAGAACTTGAAGATTAAAATATTTGTCAACCAATATTTAATATTTCATTGAAGCTGGTTGAGGGATATCAATGCATTGCATAAGGTTTATTTTGTCAACATTTGCCATCAAGTGAGTTAAAATTTCTTTTTGAGACTTGATGTCCTTCAGTAGTTTAGAGATTCCCCTCTCCAGGACTCCCAATTTCATGTAGTAATTTCTGGGTTGAACCCAAGCATTTTTGATCCATTGTCATTTAATACTTGTCTGGAGCTTCAATTTTAAATGGCATTGCCCTTTTAAGAATGGCCCTAGTAGTAACCATTTTTTCTCTGTTCTTCTTCTAGAGCTTGTTGGGTTTTGGCATGCTGTGCAAAATGGTGTTGGTGTGCTTCTTAAATTTTTAAAAAATGCAATGACCACTTGGACGGCTGTCTGCTGACTTTTAGTCAGCCTCCCCTTTGACAAATCATGTTGAATTCAAATTTACGTTTGTTGCTTTTTGAACTGTATAGTTGTGACCTTCTTGAGACATTTAAATAAAGAATTATTTCGTATGAGGTTAGAAGTCATATGTTGAGGCTCCAACTTGGAGATTGGGTTTAGTGATTAGCTTCATTTTAATATTATTTGATATTGGATGAAGAAGGGACAGGGTTAATGAATTTAATGAATTTTGTACCTAATATATCACAAACATAACCCTTCCTCATGGCTGATCTCCCCAGGCTTATACTGCTCCTGGCATCAATATGAATTATTTATTCATGATTTCCTTACTTGTTCATGTCTTTCATTCTTTAACTTTCATTTCCATAAAGACAGATAGTTAAATGTGAATGTTATTTTGCAGACAGTGCAAATCTTACCTCTTTGTACTAGCTAAACATAGTTAAACAACTACAAATGGTAGAGTGTGACAACGGCTATTTGACAGGAGGACCCCTGCTGGGAACCCGCAACCGCATGAGTTACTTCAATGAAGAAGCTGCCGAAGCCGCCAGAAAAGCTGTGTGTTGTGACTGTACCGATGACGGCGTTGTGACTGAAGCTGCCAGATGAACTGCGGACCCTGGCTGAAGCCGGGGGCTCCATTGTGACTGGAATTGGAAGCGTTGTGGACCCTGACTGATACCAGAGTTTGCGTCGTGACTGGTGCTGGGAACCATGATGTATAAATACCCACACTTATTTGTGTTCAGTGAGGAGCCTGGTAAACTACTGTTAGGTGCCAGATCTCTCCCAAAAGCTTTTGTAATAAAACTACTGTACTTTGACTCACTAACAGTCTCAGAGATGTCCTTTTACCTACAACATTGGATAAGCTAAAGGGTTCTCAGGATTTGCTACAGCCTGGATCTTAAAAGATTTAGCTGACTCTTACAGGCTCTGTGGATTCTGCACTCTGAAGCTGAACTTAGACCTTCAGCTTCTATTGGGGCCTTCGCTCATGTCAGAGCTTTCATTGAAGTTTTTCTTAGCTTCCAGAATCCTGACTTGTTTTAGCAGTTTAGCAAGTTTGAGATTTTTTGATTCGATCATTGCCACTATGTTGGAAGGGTGTTAGTTAAAGAATAGTGTGTCTTAAAGAAGCCTTCTATAGGTTAACTAAGTCGTTATTAACTACTAGTACAATTTTATGCATGCTGTAACAAAGGGAGCAGGCTTGAAGGTATCACCGTGATTAGGTCTTTCCGCGTCTGCTCAGCCCCACATTAACCTCTGCTTCTGGATCAATTGCCTTCTTACATCACTGTGTGGCTGGTACTGTACTTGGTCCAACATTAACTCAGTGTCAGACCCTTACAATACACTGGTGTACAAAACTTGTGTAATTTACATTGCCATGAAGATTTTCTGTGAGGGTGATCGGTTTCTAAAATGTCCCTGAAATATGTGGATGCTGGTAGTCTGCCAGGGAGAGGGAGAGCAGCTGGAGGCCAACGATGTCTGTGGTTCACTGCATAGGAGTGTGAGTGGGAGCTTGTGCTCATATTGAAAGTACCAAATTTGTGAAGGTTTGAAACGAGGGTGGAAAATTTGTCTAACTTGTGCCAGAGAGAGATCAACAGGATAAATCCTTAACACAAAGTACAGTTCTGGGATTACAAGTTAGTAGCGTGGCAAAGGAAAGTAACTGATATAAATCCACAAAAACTAAGCATCACTTCGGACTGTGTCCAGGAGTCCCGAATTCTACTTGAGGATCAGTTTAAAGTATACCAGTGAAATGGTTACAAGCAAAAGGGGAAAGTTCTGTTCTGTAGCTCAAATCATAAGTCTCCCATAGCAATAGTGTTTAGTTAACAGTGCGTTTGGCTTTTGTTGCACTAACAGTCTCAAAACATGACATCTTGACATGTCACCATTTCAGGTATCAACTGGAAGTTCAAATTTCCATTTCTTTAAAGTTATCAGTTTCTCTGGGGATTGTAGCAAAGGTCTACATTTGATTTGAAGTAATGTGATAGAAGAATGTTACCATATTATTTTATCAAACCAGTTGAAATTGTATGGTACTGTGCGCATTTGCAGATGAGGCCAATGGACATTGATTTCAGACAGTTATTATTTGTTTGTGCATGGTGAGAAATTCCTTACTTAAAATTTCATTTCTACAAATTCATTTAACAGTGAGATGGCATCCATTTTTAAAACACTCCCTGCAGCAAGTTTGGAACTCTTGTGTAAATTTATTGTCATTTTGGATAGAGATCACATTTCTTGTTAACAAAGCTGGGAAGGTAGTAAAATTATTGATTTTTTTTTTTGTGTGATGCAAAGGAATATTGATTGGATATCTCTAACAAAAAGCTCTTGTGTCCCAATAAACAAGATTGTGTCATGACTCTCATTTCAACTTGTTAAATTTCTTTGGCCATGTTACCCACTCATGCAAGTAAGTATTGAGTGCAGGTGGTAGCAGTGCAGGGCCTGGTCAGAAAAGTGGAAACATGGAGAAGCAAATGATCCACATGGATCTTACAATCCTTCATTGTGAGTGGTAGAATAGGCACATTTTTCACCATTATAAACAAGTGGTGCAAAGTTGTTGAAAGAAAATGCGTCTTCTTTTCTGTAACAACGTTAGGGTAATGATAGAGGCCAGCCTTCCGAAAAGGAAGGAAACATGATAATAGGATGTTCACTTGTTAGATCTATAATTTGGAGGTTGAAAGAGTGATGGGATGGTTTGAAATAGGATAGGAACTTTTTAAATTGCCAATTAGTGACTGTTACCCGTGACAAAGGGGTTAACATCAGCTTTTGAGTTTTCAGAATACTGATTTTTAAGTCTAATCTGTCACTGAATCAATTACCTGAAGTGAAACTTCTGAGACGCAAAGGTTTTCTGCCAGGAAGAAATGGAGCATACAAAGCCTGAGAGAATTTAAGGTTTCCTGTCAAGATAGTCATCTCAACAATTGTTGAACAATTTAATGTTTCGGAGGAAGTGAACAGTTGGCTTCAAAGCCAATGTTTTAAGCGTGGTATAAAGTGCTACATTAAAGTATCAACCTAGGTTGTGCTCAATACTCGTTCAGCTGGAACATAGGAACATGGAAAAAGGAATATGTTTTGTAGATTCATTGATGTTTACAGCATGGAAAGAGGCCATTTCGCCTATCCAATTTTGCAGTGCTTGGCCCATAGTCCTGGAGGTTATGGCATTGCAAGTGAATATGTAAATGCTTCTCGAATGTTACAAGAGTTTCTGACTCAACCGTTCTTTCAGGCAGAGAGTTCCAGACTCAGTTAGGTCATAGCTGGTGGGTATCTTGAACTCCCCATCTATGCACCTTGGTTCTATATCTATTAATGCTCTTGAATAATAACATTCTATCAATCAGTTTTGAAGTTGTCCTCGATTAAGCAAATTTTGTGTTCCTGCAACGTTCTGACTTCAAGGTGACTGCAGTGATTACATTGATCATTGTAAAATACTTTATTGTAAAACTGACCAAGCTTTCTTACTGACTTTTGAGCATTGGACCATAATGCAGTTATTTCCTTTGCAAAATTGTAGACTGGAAAATAAAGTAGAGAAGCTGCAATCTGCAGGAGAAAATCAGCACAGGAGATGAACTGATAACAGGTGTTCATGATGAACTAGCCTATTTGCCTCATTCTACAATTGCACCCTACCTCACGTTCTAGCAATATTTCCTTCCTCCTGATGTTAATTGTTATATTGTGCCGTTTGGGGACAAAATCAGTATTCCCATGGCATGAGTTGCAAACTTCTGGTCTTGTGTATTATGAGGATAATGAAATAATATGCCATGGGAAATTTTGAACTTTAGCTATTGCTTTTTGAAATAACTGATAAGGCAATTGCATCATACCAAGCATCTTGATAGTAAAATTGCCATTGGCTTTTTTAAACGTTGCTGTTTCCTAATATTGAATTTATATTAGCTTAATTAATATAGTTATTGGATCGTAGGACCAATGTGAGGCTAAATATACTAGGGATTAACCTGGGAAAAGTACCATAGGTAATATTGTAAAAATAACTGTAAACATTTGCAATAAGCTCTAAATTCCATTTAAAAAAATGATTACAGGGTGAAGTAGTGGAAAAGCTTAAGTGGAGGTTAATGCACTGCTACTTTATTGATTTCGATGCAAGATCTTTTTTAAACACTTAATGGTTATTGTAGGTTAGTTCCTGTCTTCCATCAATATTTTTAAATCACACATAGTTATATTTCTTGTAGCTGTAACATCTTATACAAAACAGCTTTGTATGGCTTGCCTAAGTAATACCTATACATTCCTTTGTACTTTCAGCATAGTTACCTGCTCCTTCAAATATTACATTTGAACCAGATGGTAGTGTAACCCGTCCTGCCATCTGAAATATTGGTGAAGAACATATCCTGCTGATTCTTAACTGCCCTGCAGCCATTTCTCGCTTGAATGAGTGCTAAGTGGTAGCATATGCCAGTCACTCGGGAGGAGTCCCTGCAGTGACAAGAATCCTAGAAACCTTGCAGCACAGAAAGAGGCCATTTGGCCCATCGAGTCTGCATCAACACTCTGACGAAGTGTCTTACCCAGGCCCACCACCCTGTCCTATCCCTGTAGCCCCACACATTTACCATGGCTAATCCATCTAACCTATACATCTTGTGAACTAAAGGGCAAGTTAGCATGGCCAATCCATCTAACCTGCGCATCTTTCGACTCGGGGAGGAAGCTGGAGTACCTGGAGGAAACTCGTGCAAACACGGGAGAATGTGCAAGCTATCCACACAGACGGTTCCCCCAACGCCGGAATGCTAACCACTGTGCCACCCCAGAACTGCAGTGGACTGAACAGGAAGTGCACCAGCATGTTCGAGCCCAAGTCCAGGCGGACAAGATGAATTTAAGGGATCTCTGAGCAGGAATGATGGGAAAGATTTGCTGGCGGGATTGGAGGGGTATATTAATGACTTGGATTCAGGGATATGAGATACCATAACCAAGTTTGCAGATGATATTAAAATGAGTTATTATAATGAAGTAGGAAATTTACAAATGGATATTGATAGGTTAAGTGAATGGGGCAAAATTCAGCAGATGGAATTTAATGAGGATAAGTGTGTGGTTATCCATTTTGATAGAAAAAGGAAAAGGCAAATTATCTTATAAATGGAGAGAAATTTTGGAGTGCTATGATGCAGAAGGATCTGTGCGGCTTTGTGGATGATTCATATAAAACTAGTATGCAGGTAATAAGGAAGGTAAATGGAATCTTAGTAGTGGACTGTTGCTGCTACTGTATTAGTGAGCTGCACTTCGAATATTATGTCCAGTTTTGCTTCTCTTATTTGAGGAGAGATGTAGTTGCATTGGAGGCAGTTCAAAGGAAATCACCAGATTGATTGTTTTATGAAGAGAGATTGGGCAGTTTAGGCCTATACTCCCTGGAATTTAGAACGAGAGATCATCCAAAATATACAAAATAAGGAAGGGGGGGGATTGAAAAAGTTGACATGGAGAGGATGTTTCCTCTTATAGGGCAATGTAGAACAAGAGGTCATAGTTTTAGGATAAGGGGTGGCAGATTTAAAACAGATTAGGAGCAATTACTTCTCTCAAAGGATTGTGGGACTATGAAATTCACTCTCCCAGAACGCGATAGATCCTAGAACATTGGACAGATTTTAATTTTTAATTACTAATTATTAATTAGTAAGGACTTGATGGGCTATGGTATATGAACAGGAAAATGGAGTTGAGGATAAGACTGGACCATCTCGAGGGCAACATGACAGCTCAGAGACTATCTCTGTTGCTGTGCGGACACATGGATTTGGGCCTGTGTCTGTGGGAGTTTGCACGTTCTCCCCGTGGTTGCGTGGGTTTCCTCCGGGTGCTCCGGTTTCCTCCCACATCCCCCAAAGATGTGCTTTTAGGCTGATTGATTGGGTACTAAAATTGTCCCTAAATTGGACCTCCCTGATCCTCGCACGTTAGGCGTAGACTAAAATCATGAATAGGTCACTGAGATAGTAGGACGGCGGCGCGGGCTCGTTGGGCCGAAGGGCCTGTTTCCCGTGCTGTGTTGTTCTTTGTTCTTTGTTCTTTGTTCTTTGAGATCAGCCATGATTGCTTTGAATGGCGGAACGTGCTCAAGGAGCTGAATTGTCTACTTCCGTTCCTAGTTTTTATGTTAGGTTCTTATATAGGTCTGTTCTTATTCCAGCCAGGTAAATCCTCCTGCCAGCCTAAGAATTGAGGCCAGGTAGGAAACCACTGGTCACTTAAGGGCTTTAATGGGAGCTTCCCGCCCAAAGCCTTGTCTGCCTCAGCATAGGGAATCCTTCAGTTCCATGTCCCCTGTCACCGCTGGCAGAGTGTGAAATTGTCTTGACAGCAGGGAACTGACCAATGTATTTTAAAAAAATTAACTTTGAAATTTGTGCTCAATTTTTCACCCTGTAATTTTAAATGGACTTAATCTGTAACATTTAAGTGCATCTGATTGTCTGTAGGCCTTTTTCCTGATAATGCAAGAGCAAAGCCCTGTAAGAAACTGCTGCAGATCATCTACCCTGACTGTTTTGAGAGGCGTATTGAAAGTCTTGAAAGCAATCTATTTTTTTTCAGACTATATATTAGTATCATCAGTGTTGCAAATTGCAGGCTTTTTGAGAATTTGCCATCAGAAGAGTTCACTCGAGGAATGCAAAGAACCGTGACTTTTAACATATTTTAGATTTTAAAGTGCTACTTTCAGAAGATGCTGATGGATCACTGGGGCAACTGATTGGGAGGAGTATTGGAGTCCCAGTGTGAGGAAGCTGAGTCAATACTGATAGACATCATGATTAATCCAGTGTACTTTAGTGATTGTGTCATTTCAACCATACGTGTTAATTCATCTCACCCTGCTGTGTGGTTGACTAACTCCTTCGAGCTGTTGCTTATTGTCTGGTTATGGTTCAGCTACAAATATGTAGACACAAAATAATTTTCAATTTGTCATATAATAAACATGATTAAATTTGTTAATGTACGGTATAAGCAAATTTGAATGGAAATGCTGTGTCAATAGTCCTGATTGGTATCAAATACTTAATTATGTAGTTCATTTTGTCTGTTATTGAGTCCCTCCATATTGCAACAACAATTATCACTCATATCATGCCTTAAGCATAGTGAAGTATATAAAATTGCATCACCAAAGGAGGAAAAATGCTTCCTGTAGGTAAATAATCTGTAGCAGAAAATAGAGTGTGGAGAAGTGGCACAGTGGTTAGCATTGCTGCCTCAGTGTCGGGACTTGAGTTTAATTCCAGCCTTGGGTGACTATCTGTGTAGAGTTTGCATGTTTTGCCAGTGTCTGCATAGGTTTTCTCCCAAAGTCTGAAAGGCATGCTGGTTAGGTACATTGCTATTTAAACCCTAGGGTGCTGGAACAGTGACAAAATGGTTCCTGAGGTGAGAGTGTAGGAGGATGGACTTCGGTGCAGTGGCATGAAGGTAGTAATATTATGATGTGGGAGAATTGGGCACTGGGCTTACTATGTGCAAGTGTACTGAGAAGGAGATTCTGAGGGGTGTGGACATGGAAGGAGTGGCATATTACAAAGAAAAGGATGACAATAGTGATTTTCTGGGAATAAGTTGACTGAGTGGGGATGCAGGGCAATGAGCTTAGCATGGATGGGGGTTTTCTAGGAGTAGTTTGGTCATGGTGGTGCTGCAGGGAGGTTGTGTGTAAGATAAGTGAAGTGTAGTATCATGAGAATATTCAGCCTGAGATCCTCTCCTGCTTAAACCCATTTCCCCAAAACAATCAATGGGATTAACATCACTGAATTACACCACTATCAACATCCTGGGGGAAGTACCATTGACTGGAAACTAAATTGTGGCTACAAAAAAAGGTCAGAGGCTGGGTATTCTGCAGCAGATAACTCCAACTCTTCAAAGCCTATCTGACTTGTGCCATCTCCAAGATACAAGTCTGAAGTGCAATGGAACACTCTCCACTTGCCTGGTTGAGTTTAGCTCCAATAACAATCAAAAAAGCTCATCCCCATCCAGAACATAGATGCTGCTTAATTGGCACCTCATCCAACACCTTCAACATTCAACTTCCACCACCAATGCACAGTGGCAGCAGAGGTCCTATCCAAGGGATGCACTGCAGCAGCTCACCAAGACTTCTTTAACAGCACCTTCCAAACCTATGATCTATACCACCTAGAAAAATGATGGGAACGTGACCACCTCCAAGCCACACACCATCCTGAATTGGAACTATATCACTGTTACTTCACGATTGCTGGGTAAAAATTCTGAAATTTCCTAACAGCACCATGGGTGTAGCTGCTCCACATGGACTGCAGTGGTTTAAGACAGCTACTCATTACCACCTTCTGGAAGGCAAGTAGGGATGGGCAATAAATGCTGTGATGTGGAGATGCCAGTGTTGGACTGGGGTAGGCATAGTAAGAAGTCTCACAACACCAGGTTAAAGTCCAATTATTTGGTAGCACGAGCTTTCAGAGCACTGCCCCTTCATCAGATATGAGAGGAGGATTGTTTCACAAACAGGGCATATATCGACACAAATTCAATTACAAGATAATGATTGGAATGTGAGTCTGAACAAGTAATCAAGTCTTTACAGGTGCAGATAATGAGATGATGGCATTCATGTCGATGATCTGGCACGTCTTGCAGAAATTACTGTTACAGAATTATGTGGTGTTGTGGTCACTGTTCTCCTGAAGGCTGGGTAGTTTGCTGCAGACAGTTGTCTCTTGAGATTGTGTGGTTGTTTGAGGCAAGTAGTAGAGGTGTGGGTAGGCCTTAGCGAGATGTTCGTCTTCATCGATGAAATATTGAAGGCTTTGGAAAAGATGTCGTAGCTTCTCCATACCAGGGAAGTACTGGACGACAAAGGGTACTCTGTCTGCCGTATCCCGTGTTTGCCTTCTGAGGAGATCGGTGCAATTTTTTGCTGCGAGACTACTTACTGTGACAACATTTTAGGCTCACCTACTTTCTGTGGGAGTGAATTCCACACATTCACCAACATCCTGGTGAAGAAATTTATCCTCACCTCGGTTCTAAAAGGTTTACTCCTTATCCTCAAACTCTCCCATCATTGAGAACATTCTTCAGAATCTACCCTGTTTAATCCTGTTAGAATTTTATAAGTTTCTCTGAGAATCCCCCCTCACTCCTCTAAACTCCAGTGAACATGATGCTAACTGACTTAGTCTCTGATATGACAGACCTGCCATCCCAGGAATCAGCCTGGTAAACCTTCGCTGTACTCCCTCTATAGTAAGGACATCCTTCCTCAGATAAGGACACCAAAACTGCACACAATAGTCCAGTGTGGTCTCACCAAAGCCCTATATAATTGCAGCAAAACATCCCTATCCTTATATTTTATACTGTATCCCTATAGGGATGGTACGGTGGCAATGCTGCCTCACAGCATCAGGGACCTCGATTCGATTCCCAGCTTGAGTCACTGTGTGGAGTTTACACATTCTCCCTGTGTCAGCGTGTACTTCCTCCCACAAACTAAAGATGTGTAGGTTAGGTGCATTGGCCGTGTTAAATTCCTCTTCAGTGTAGCCGAACAGGTGCTGGAGTGTGGCAACTAGGGGAATTTCACAGTAACTACATTGCAGTGTTAATGTAAGCCTACTTGTGACTAATACATAAACTTCAGTTTTACTCAAATCCTCTCGCTATGAAGGCCAACATACCATTTGCCGCCTTCACTGCCTGCTGTACTTTCGTGTTTACTTTCAGCGACTGATGCACAAGAACACCAAGATCTCACTGAGTATTCACCTCTCTCAATTTGCATGCAGTCAAGTAATGATCTGCCTTCATATTATTGCTACTGAAGTGGATAACCTCACATTTATTCACATTATATGCTGCATCTGCCATGCAGATCCCACAGACTCAGCCTGTCCGTAAATTCATATGTTCATAAGATATAAGAACAGAATTAGGCCATTTGGCCCATTGAGTCTGCTCTGCCATTCAATCATGGTTGATATACTCCTCATCCCCATTTTGCTGCCTTCTCCCCATAACCATTCAACCCATTACCAATTAAAAATCTGATAACTCCTCAAATTTACTCATTGTCCCAGCATTCGCCGCACTTTGGGATTGTAAATTCCACAGAGTAACAACCTTTTGGGAGAAGTAGCTTCTCCTCAACTTGGTTTTAAATTTGCTACCCCTTATCCAAATATAACCTCTCAATTCTCTCTGTCCAAATCACACTGAAGCATCTCTGCATCCTCCTCATAGCTCACCCTCCTACCCAACTTTGTATCACCTGCAAATTTGGAGATAATACATTCAATTACCTCCTCCATTAATAACATATTAATATATAACGTGAATAGTTGGGGTCCTATCACAGATCTCTGTGGAACCCCACTTATCACTGACTGCCAATCAGTGCAGTTCCCTTCAAACATGCCCCTGATATTTCCTCATTTCTGCTCCTACTTCTTGAGAGGACACATTTTGGGAGTCTATCGACTATTCCCACCTTTGTCTTCCCTTCTCTGTTATTCATGATTTCAACCCAAACCAATTTGACATCACTATCCACTGTTTTATATCACGACTCAGCACAGCTCTGAAACCAAACGAGAAAATGCTGGAAAATCTCAGCAGATCTGGCAGTGTCTGTAAGGAGAGAAAAGAGCTGACGTTTCGAGTCCCGATGACCCTTTGTCAAAGATTAAAGGCATAGAAAGGAAGGTATTTATACTGTAGGGCATAATTGAGTTTGTGTCTATATATGCCCTGTTTGTGAAACAAATCCTCCACTCACCTGATGAAGGGGCAGCGCTCCGAAAGCTCGTGGCTCGTGCTACCAAATAAACCTATTGGACTTTAACCTGGTGTTGCATTAAGTGCTGGCCAAGCCATTGAGGCCTACATCCCTGAACAAATAAAAAAAAAACTTCCATCTGCTCACATCAGGATGCTTGTAAAACTTACATTCATGCATTGAATAGAAACTGGCCTAGAGTTTATTGCTACATGCATACCACAATATATTTAAAAATAGATTTGGTTTTTGAGTTTGGTGCTTGAAAACGGTGAACTTGAAAAAATGGTAGAAAGGTGTGGGGTAAGCATCTCTGGGGATCCATATGGGCAAGATAATTTGGAAGGGGATCAAATCCAGCAATAGCCCAGGGGGATATTGCTTCTGACGATTGCAAGGAACTGGCAAGCTGAGGGGGAAAGTAAATGGAGAAGAACAGAAGCCTGTGACTAAAGGAAAATCGAGGGCAGCACAAGATAGAAACATAAAAACTAGAAGCTGGAGTAGGCCATTCAGCCTTTTGAGCCAGCTCCATCATTCATTTTGATCGTGGCTGATACATTGAATTCAATATCCTGATCCTCCCCATTTCACCCTCACGCCCTTTGATCCCTTTAGTCCCGAGAGCTACATCTAATTCCTTCTTGAAATCAGACGTTTTGGCCTCAACTACATTATATGGTAGTGAATTCCACACATTCACAATGGGTGATGAAATTTCTCCTCACCTCAGCTCTAAAAGGTTTACCCCTTATCCTCAAACTATGACCCCTTGTTCTGGACTCACCCCACCATTGGGAACATTCTTTCTGAATCTATCCTGTCTAACCCTGTTAGAATTTTATAAGTTTCTGTGAGGTCCCCCTCACGCTTCGAAACTCCAATGAATGTGATCCTAACTGACACAGTCTGTCCTCATTTGACAGACCTTCCATCCTTGGAATCAGTCTGGTAAATCTCCGCTGTACTACCTCTACAGCATGGACATCCTTCCTCAGATAAGGACACCAAAACTGCAAACAATATTCCAGGTGTGGCCTCACCAATACCTTATACAATTGCAGCAAAACATCCCTATCTTTGTACTCAAATCTTCATTATGAAAGCTAACATACCATTTGCCTTCTTTACTGCCCGCTGTCCCTGCGTGCTTACTTCCAGCGACTGATGCATGAGGTTACCAACGTCTTGCTGAGTATCCACCTCTCTCAATTTAGACCCATTCAAGTAATAATCTGTCTTCCTATTGCCACCAAAGTGGATAACCTCACATCTAGCCACATTATACTGCATCTATACCATGCTGATGCCCACCCACTCAACCTGTCCAAATCACGCTGAAGCATCTCTGCATCCTCCTCACAGCTCATCCTCCCATCCAACTTTGTATCATCTGCAAATTTGGCAAAAATACATTCAATTCACTGTTTCAAATCATTAATATATAATGTGAATAGATCTTTGTGAACCCCACCAGTCACTGACTGCCAATCAGAAAAAGACCCATTTATGTCAGCGTTGCTTCCTATCTGCTAACCAGCTTGTGATTCATCTCAACCATCATTAACTGCAATCCCATGTACTTTAATTTTACATAGCAGTCTGTTATGTGAGACCTTGAAAAAGCCTTCTGAAAGTCTAAATTAACCACATCCACTGGTTCTGCTCGGTCAACTCTACTAATTTCATCCTCAAAGAATTCCAGTAGATTTGTCAAGCATGTCTTCCCTTTTGTAAATCCATTCTGACTTTCTGATTATACCACTGCCTTCCAAATGCTGAGTTATGAAATCCTTAATAATGGATTCTAGCAACTTCTCCAGTAGTCATGTTCGGCTCACTGATCTATATTTCCCTGTTTTTGCTCTACCTCCCTTTTTGGTGGGCTTACATTTAGCTACCCTCCAAACTGTAGGAGCCAGTCCAGAGACCAAAGAATTTTAGAAGATAAACCATCAATGGATCTACTTTTCCAGGGCCACTTCCTTAAGTATTCTGGAATGAAGATTAAGGACCTGAAGATTTATCAACCTTCAATGCCATCAATTTCCCCAAAACCATTTCTCTACTAATGCTGATTTTCTCACTAAAACTTGTTTCTCTCAGAACATCTGGTGCATCATTCGTATCTTCTTTTGTGAAGACAGAAGCAAACTACAAATTTAATTCCTCGGCCATTTCTTTATTCCTTTTATGAATACTCCTTAGATTGTAAGGAGCCTACATTTGTTTTTGTCAATCTTTTTCTCTTTACATACCTATAGAAACTTTTAGTCAGTTTTTATGTTCCCTGTTGGTTTACTTTCGTACTCTATTTTTCTCTCTTTAATCAATCCCTTGGTCCTCCTTTGCTGAATTTTAAACTGCTCCCAATCCTTAGGCCTATTGCTTTTTCTTGCCAATTTGTGTGCTTCTTCCTTGAATCTGATACTACCTCTAATTTCCCTTGTAAGCCATGGTTTGGCCACAATTCTCTTACCATTCTTGCAGCACACAGGAATAAACAACTTCTGGAGTTCATCTATTCATTCTTTACATGCCTGCCAGTGCCTGATGCATGTAGAAAATTAAATGAAATAAACCTGCAGAAACCTTAAACTTGAAGGTAGTTAAAATGAAAAAAAATCTTCTTGGAGTTTTATAAGGCATTAAAATAATCAGTAGTTTTTGTTAAACTTGTTCTTCTGTGATAATGCAGTCCTTATTCATATTTGATTTAAGTAAAACTAATGAAAATTGCTCTGCCTCTAATTTGCTGCAACTTTTAAAAGGCCACGTTCTAGACTCCTCTATCCTGGCGTCTCGAACTGGAGAGAGGTGTAAACAATAGCATTGGCAGTCACTGGTTGGCAATTTTGGCCACTTTAGGATCACTGATGAGCATTTGTAACAAGCTAAGTCTAGTCTGATCCAGATCTGACTGCAGGAAACAATGATATGAGATCATTTGGCATTCTAACAGGTTAATGAAATATTAGCCTCTATGGTAAAGGTACTATAATTATAAATGGAGAGGAAATTTTGTTCCAGTGAATAAAGCCCTAGTTAACCATATCAGAAGCCATGTCTACAGTTCTGCACACTGCATTTCTGGGTCTATTTGCTGAGGTTCAGATTCATCAGAATGCTACCTGGCATCCAAGAATTAAATTACGAGAGATTACATAACCTAGGCTTGTATTTCCTGGAATAAAGAAGTTAATGGTTGATTTAATTGAGGGCTTTAGCATTTTGAATGGAATTGATAGCATTGGTTGAAATTGCCAGTTTCCACTGGTGGAACAGTATAGGATAAGGGAGCATACCCCATAAAATCAGAACCAGGCCATTCAGGAGAGAAGTTGGGAAATAATTACGCAAAAGATCAAAGTAATTTGGAACTCTGTCCCATAAAAGGCAGCAAATGTTATCTCGATAATTTTGAATCTGAGATTGATAAGTTTTCAAGGATTTTGAGGGATATGGAGGCAAGGTGGATGGATGGATTTGTGAGGCCTATCAGTCATTATCTCAATAAATTGCAGACCATGTTCAAAGGGCTGAATAGCCGACTCCTGGTTAAATGTTCCTTTATAATGCAAGGAGTGTAGTTTCATTGTAGTTTATTTTATAGTGTCACAAGTAGGCTTGTGTTAACACTGCAAATAAGTTCCTGTGAAAATCTGGCGCATGTTCAGGTACACAGGGAGAATTTAGCATGGCCACTGCACCTAACCAGCACATCTTTGGGACTGTGGGAGGAAACTGGGGCATCCAGAGGAAACCCACACAGAGACTGGGAGAACGTGCAGACTTCACTCGGACAGGGATGGGAATAGAATTTGGGTCCCTGGCATTGTGAGGTAGCAGTGCTAGCTACTGTGCCACCATGCTGCCCATATGGTACGTATATGTCTGAAAAGTAAATTGCTTGGGTGGTCCTGCTGACTGTTAGTAAATGTTATTCATAGACTCCAGGATGATAATATAGTTGGTTGTGGTTCGTTCTGTGTATTACTGGTTCTGAGGTGCTAGTGTAACAGTAATGTCATAATTGGTGCATACCAGGACTTGATCTTGCAGTCATTAAGTGTGAAATTAACATTTTTTGCACATCACCAAATGATTATAGATCTGAGTATTTAAGCAGCACACTCAGCCTAATTAATTATTTTTGTTTCTTTACTTCTGAAATGACTGTCCTTTTCCACTTACAAATCTGTTCTGCTTTGTGTTGTACATGCTGTCCTATTTTAATATTACATGACATTTCTTTGCCAGCAAAAGAATCAGTCATGTGCATATTTCATTTTTTGCTTCAGTTAATGTGGTGGTTGAGCCTGGTTTTATACACCCATCAGGTGAACCTTTAAGTTAGAGTAGCTTTGAGTCAAAACTTGACCTATTTGTGTCTTTTTTTTTGATGAATGCTGTGCTTTGGTGTGGCATGCAGTGTTACAGTCCAACTTGGATTCTTGCTCATTGAAAACTACAAACTTGAGCATTTTGCCTTCTCCGTATTTGGAAAATCTGCTACTGTTTACAGTTGGACCATGCTAAAAGCTTCCAGACTCTGAATCATCTCTTTTCAATGAACTTGTGTGTAGAGGTTTTGCAGATTCTCTGCAGAAGCTTCTCCCTCTTGTTTATGGCCCTGTGAAATCGAGCAAAATAAATAAAGGGGTTCATGCCTGTCATTTTTTTTCAGCCTTAGATTTTACTGAAATAAATTATGTTTGGCCTAGTCCTGCTCTTACACAGCACTAGAGCAAAGAGTTACTTTAATGCCAAAAAAAATTGTAATGTAACAAGTCTGTAGAGGACACGAAGAAAATGTAAAATTGTAACATTTGATATGCAAACATGCGTGAACATATTTTTCCTGTTCATTTTAATTCCCAGTGGACAAAAACACATAGCTCAAATCTGCTTTCAAACTGAGGATTAACCAGTATCTAACAATTGACAGTAGGACTGTCAAAATACAGTGCTTTTATTGATGATGGTGTAATTTGGTGCTGCATAAAAAGGAAAGAACCTGCATTTATATTGTGCATTCACTGTCTGAGAATATTTCAAAGCTCTTACAGATCATGAAGTACTTTTAAAGTCCAGTGCGTGTTAGAATGCAAAAAACAGAACTGTTAGTTTATGCATTAAAAGCTTCCTCAAGCAGTGATGAGATCATGACCAGATATTCTGTTTTAGTGATGTTGGTTGAGGGAATTGACAGTAATGTTTGTGGGAGAACTTTCTTGTTTTTCTTTGAAAAATTGAGATATTTTGCACACAAGTGGAGGGTAGGCAGGGTCTTGACGTAAGGTCTCATCCAAAAGAATGTGCAGCACCCCTTCAGTATTGCATTGGAGTGCCAACCTAGACCTTGTGCCCAAATCTTTGGAGAAAGATTAGAGTTGAGTGTTTGCCACTTTTGTGAATGGAACAATTGTTCTGCTTTCAAGTGTCACCAGCTGCTGGAATTTGAATTCAATCAATTAACAAAAATTGATCAATAATTCTGGATTTGAAAACTAGTCTCAGTAATGGTGATCATGAAGTACCATCAAATGTTGTTTAAAAACCTATCTGGTTCACTAATTGTCCTTTCAGGAACGGGTTTTGTTGTCCTTGAATGGCACAGTGGTTAGTACTGCTGTCTTACAGTGCCAGGGACCTGAATTTGATTCCTGGCTTGGGTCACATTGTGGAGTCTGCACGTTCTTCCCATGTCTGTATGGGTTTCCCCCGGATGCTCCAATTTCCACCTACAGTCTGAAAGATGTCCTGGTTAGGTACATTGGCCATGCTAAATTCTCCCTCAGTGTATCCGAACAGCCACTGGAGTATAGCTACTAGGAGATTTTCACAGTAACTTAATTGCAGTGTTAATGTAAGCCTATTTGTGACTAATAAATAAACTTTTATCTGCTCTGGCATGTATATGACTCTTGACCATAGCAATGTGTTGATTCTTAATTGTGCTCTGAAATGGCTGAGCAGGTCATTATTCACTTAGGGATGTGCAAAAAATGCTGACTTTGCTAGTGATACCCACATTCCATAAAAGATAAACAAACTTCAAGAAGAACAAACCTGAGTACACCAGATATATTTATGAAATGTTTGCTCAATGATTTCTGCAATGCACTTATTTAAGCAATGGTGTAAGTGCAGTATTACAATTAATTGTAACTGAAATGAGGAAACTAGCTTTTTATAGTTGTGGCATGTTTGGGTATTTTTCATACTTTGGAGCAGACTTTTTGTAGATATGAAATCCATGCTCCAAATCTGAAATAACATAATTCAATTTATATCAGAAAAATATGAAGTGATCGGACGTAGGATTTGTTGATAGGCGAAAGGGTAGTCTTGTCTGGCAAGATTATAGGTTGGGGCTAATACCATTCTAAGGAAATAAACAGTTTTTTTTGAAAAGAGGTGAAAGAAATAAATGCAGGCAGGCACCCTCAGCTGGGGATATTGTGCTGTTTTCTTGAGCTGAAGTAGCTGGAAATTGGGTATTGCCACCTGTCGCTGTTAGCCAGGATGGAATGAGTGCAGGTAATTGTGATTAATGGTTGAAGCGAGGTGGTCTGTGTCTGATAACAGACCCATTTGTCTGCGTTGATAAGCTGTTGCTATTTCCGTCTTTGTACTGCTACGCATTCTGCAGGGTTTGTTTTGATGAAATGTGCATTAGCTGCTTGCTGTCTGGCGAGCATTCCGGCAAACTCCTGTAATGTAATATTGAGTCCATTAACAGTTTGCAGAGCTTATAATTTTGCTACCCTGTCATCATCTGTTTATTAACTATGGTAATTCTTAAACTAGTGATAATTCAACATTTTCAGTGTGTAATAACTATTTTCTCTGTGCAAGAAAATAAATATTAATTTCTTGCAATCTAGATGGCAGTAGAAGCTGTCTTGCTAGATTTCTGGTTGTGTATTTTTGTCCAACTTTCGTATCTTGATTTAGTTTTGTCTAAATTCTTTCTTTGTGTTGTACTTAATTAGTTAAATGATATCTTGCACAATAGAGATTTATACAATTGGATATGATAGGAATACATGGATTCTTTCATAATGACCTTCTCCATGTTTAGTGAAACATTCTGAATGTGGCATTTTTATTGAACTAGTAGTTGACGGCAATAGTTTGCAGTGACGTGCAGCAATCTTAGTGTTTATGTAGTGTGTTGAAATGACTTTTAAGTGACCATAAGTGCATTATTTTAATCCATTCCTTTATTTAGGAACAACAATTTTTGCTGCAGGGTTCTCTGTACTCTGTCCTTCTTCTGCTTGTGTGCTAAGTCCTACTCTCCAGATTGTAATAGCACATTGATGTAGCTTGTATTATACTCCGTGTAAGTTTTAAATCTTGCTTTTAATAGTTTCAAGTAATTGCATGTTTAAAAAAACATATTGAGCATAAGTACTGCAACCACTTTGGAACACCATGAAAAATGAATGCGAGTTTTGTGTGGGGTAAAGTAATCCGCACCATTTCTGTTTGTTGGCGATGTCGTCAATTACTGGTTTCAAAGAAATTGCAAGTCATGGTCTTGTGCTGTTTTATTTTTAATATTAAAGTAGTTTTATTAAGAACCTGATGACAGCACTGTATCAAAATATCTTAAAATGGCTATAGTGTATGAAATTACATACACTTTTTTTGGACATCACCATTCTGTAATATGCTGTTATGCCTGCAGCTGCCCATGTTAATCAGAAGATGATGCTTCATAAGCTCCAAAAGCTGCACTATACCTACGTTGTAACAAATGCTAAGAGAAAACTCGCTTCTGATTTTGTAAGGCACGCCATATGATTCACAGCATCTAACAGCACCTGGTTGGTCCATATGAAATAGGAGCAGGACCAGACTACTTGGCCCCTTGAGCCTGTTCTGCCATTCAATAAAATCATGGTCAATCTGATTGTAACTTCAACCCTGCATTCCTGCCTACCCCTGTAACATTTCACCCCCTTGTTAATCAAGAATATTTCTAGCTCTGCCTTAAAAATATTCAAAGACTGCTTCC
The DNA here is from genome assembly GCF_965287045.1 of Carcharhinus amblyrhynchos. Classification (NCBI taxonomy): domain Eukaryota; kingdom Metazoa; phylum Chordata; class Chondrichthyes; order Carcharhiniformes; family Carcharhinidae; genus Carcharhinus; species Carcharhinus amblyrhynchos. The sequence continues at coordinate 19,945,787 of NC_137341.1, read as the reverse complement.
ACTGATTTTTTAGGAAGTGAGTTCCAGAGACTTATAACCATCAGAAAAAATTCTCCTTATCTGTCTTAAATGAGCAACTGCTTACTTTTAAACACTGACCTAGATTTTCTGACAAGAGGAAGCATCCTATCCTTATTCTGTCAATACCCCTCAGAATCTCAGAAACTCCTCAATACCCCTCAGCATTCACTCACCTGATGAAGAACAGCTCGCTGAAACCTTGTGCCAACAAATAAACCTGTTGGAATTTAACCTGGCGTTGTGAAATTTCTTACTGTGTCCACCCTAGTCCAACGTCGGCATCTCCACATCACCTCAGAATCTGAAAGGTTTTTATCAAATCAACTCATTCTTTTAAACTCTAATGGATACAAACCTAACCTCTGTAACTTTTCCTTGCAAGACAAGCCACCCATTTCTGATAGTCTAGTAAAGTTTCTCTGAACTGCTTCTAATGTATTTACATCTTTTAAATAAGGACACCAATACTGTGCACACTACTTCAGATGTGATCTCAACAATGCCCTATAAACTGAACCATAAACTCCCTACTTTTGTAATTAGTTCCTCTCACAATAAATGTTAACTTTCTGTTAGCTTTCCGAAGTGCTTGCTGCACTTGCATACTAGCCTTTTGTGATTCATGCATTAGATCACCAGATATTGCTGAATCTCAGAGCTCGGCAACCTCATCATTTGGTTGATATTTTTTATTCTTCCTGTCAAAAAGAACAGTTTACATTTGTCCACATTAGGCTCTATTTGCCAGAGTTTTGCCCAATCACAACTGATCTATGTCCCTTCGATCCTCTTTACAATTTAGTTTCCTACTTACTTTTGTGTCTTCAGCAAATTTAACAGACATGCATTCAGTCCCTTTGTCCAAGTCATTTACATTAATTGTTAAAAGTTGAGACCTCAGCCCTGATTCCTGTAGCACACCATTTGTCACATATTGCCAGCCGGAAAAAGATCAATTTATTGCCACCAAAGAGAGACCAAATATGTTACGATTGTTGATAAGCGTTCAGTGATTTTTGTTTACAAAGTATTAGTTAATTCCATTTTGGGCAGCACGGTAGCAAGTGATTAGCACTGTTGCTTCACAGCTGCAGGGTCCTGGGTTTGATTCCCGGCACGGGTCACTGTCTGTGTGGAGTTTGCACATTCTCCTCGTGTCTGTGTGGGTTTCCTCCAGGTGCTCCGGTTTCCTCCCACAGGCCAAAGATGTGTGGGTTAGGTTGATTGGCCATGCTAAGAAATTGGCCCTTAGTGTCGAGGGATTCATAGTTAGAGGGATTAGTGGGTATAATATGTAGGGATATGGGGGTAGGGCCTGGGTGGGATTGTGTTTGATGGGCCAAAGGGCCTCTTTCTGCACTGCAGGGTTCTATGATTCTATAATTTCGTTCAGCACCTTGTCACTTCAAAAATGCCCGTGTTTTGTATGCAATCAATTACTTTGAAATCCAGTGCTATACTTATGAGGAAATTTGGCAGCCATTTTGTACACAGCAATATTCCACAAACAGCAATGAAACAAATAAATAATTAGTGGTTATGGTTGAGGGAGGAATGTTGGCCAGGGCATTCTCTACTCTTGGAATAATGTTATTAGATATAATGATGAACATTTGAATAGGCAAGATGATCGCATTCAAACATAGCACCTCTGATACAGAGCACTTGACCCAGAACCAAATCTTTTTAACAACATGTCTTCAGAAATTAAATAACCTAATTTCTGTCAGGTGAGATGATTGATCTATATTTAGTCAATCTCTAACATAGCAGGGACTATTATCGTTTTCAAATTGGAACACCACACAATTGGCTAGTCCATTAATGGTCTGTATAAATCATCACTTTATAGTTTAATAAATTGTTTGAAAAGAAGAAAAATAATTCAGCTGATAAGCATTCTAATAATCTTTTCAGCTAAAAGGTCCAGAAGCCATTTTGAGAGCCATCTCCCATGCAGAGTCATTAATACCTGTTGAGCAAAGACCAACACAATCGATTGCTACTGTTCCTAAAATTGTTTCAAACTTTAAAGCCTCATATTCGTTTTATTACTTAGCAAATTAGCACTTCTTTGTTTAATGGGTTACTGGTTTTATCTTTTCTAGACATCAGCCTGTTTTAAAATCACAATGGAGAGAAGATTAAACAGTTTTCATGTAGGGAAAATAATGCAGTTTTATCAGATATGTTTTTCTGTAAATTGAGAGTAGTATGCTTCTGTAATGTCTCCAACTTTGTACAGATTTTTTCACTGTTCCGATTCTTGTCTCCAACAAAAAGAACTTTGACTACTAGTCCATGAAAATTATGTTTTAAGAGCCGATTTGATTTGTACAGGGGTAATTTTACCAGTAGATATTATAGTCGTACAAAGAGAACACATTTTTCTGACAAACTTGTATTTCAGCTGGTTTTTATCTCACATAAGGAATGCTGATCTAAAACTGTTTCTGATTCACACTTTGGTTTAAATGGTATACTTTTCTGATCAATCTTCTAAAAAAAATGTCCTTTGTGATTTTCTATAAAACCTTCTGAAGTGTGGCCTCTTCCATTGGTGTTGCCCTCTGGCTGTGACATGCTCCATAAAGTCATGGAGCCCTGGCAGAAGTCACCAGGCCAGGCTAGGGGGCAGGTCCCCCACACAGCTCTCTGACTGCCCCACCTCCTGGAGGAGTGACGGAACCTTCTCCTCCTCTTACAATCACTTTAAGCAGAAACAGGAAGAACCGAGACACCTAGCAAAACCTCCTCTCCTTGGTCCAGCAGTCCTCATTGTCAGAATTAAGAACATAAGAACATAAGAAATAGGAGCAGGAGTAGGCCATCTAGCCCTTCGAGCCTGCCCCGCCATTCAATAAGATCATGGCTGATCTAAAGTGGCTCAGTTCCACTTTCCCGCTTTCTCCCCATAACCCTTAATCCCCTTGCCTACCAAAAACCTATCTACCCGCGTCTTAAATATATTTAGCGAGGTAGCTTCCACCACTTCAACAGGCAGAGAATTCCAGAGATTCACCACCCTTTGAGTGAAGAAGTTCCTCCTCAACTCTGTTCTAAACTGTGCCTGCTCCCCCCCGCATCTTGAGGCTGTGCCCTCTAGTCCTGCTGTCCTTTCTGAGCGGGAAGAACCTCTCCACCTCTACCCTATCCATCCCTTTCATCATTTTATACGTCTCAATGAGATCTCCCCTCATTCTTCTACACTCTAACGAGTACGAGCCCAGTCTATTCAGCCTCTCCTCATAGCTCAACCCCCTCAACTCCGGTATCAGCCTAGTGAACCTCCTCTGCACTCCCTCCAAGGCCAAAATATCCTTGCGCAAGTGCGGCAACCAAAACTGCACACAGTACTCCAGCTGCGGCCTCACCAGTGCCCTGTACAGTTGCAGCAAGACCTCCCTATTTTTATATTCAATCCCCCTCGCTATGAAGGCCAGCATCCCATTCGCCTTCCTGACCACCTGCTGCACCTGTAGGCTGGGTTTTTGCGACTCATGCACAAGGAGCCCCAGGTCCTTCTGTGCCGTAGCATGCTGCAGCTTTTCGCCCTGTAAGTAGTAGTCCTTCCTACCATTATTCCTACCAAAGTGGATAACCTCACACTTATCTAACTTCAGCCTTGTACAGCACTAGGGGTGTCCACCTCTGGGACAGATAGGCACCATTAATGAACCTGGCAGGGTGAGGCCCATGAATATTGTGGAAAAGCCGGAACCAAAATCAGCGCACCTTTTGCAGCATTCCTTTTGTGTCAGCATGACCCACAGCTTACTTGTATCCTTGCACACAGTGGATCTGCATTTGAAGTGCTATAATCTGCAAAACTATGGACCAGGTGCTGGTAAATGGGATTAAAGAATGGCTAGTTTCTTATCTTTTTGGCTGGCGCAAACCCAGCAAATGGCTTCTTTCTGCACTGTAGCTTTTCTACGGTTCTATGAAGGCCGTGGAAAAAGGAGGGAGCTCAGGCCTTTGCTGATTATCAGGGATTACACAATTGTGTGCATTCATTGCTTTTTACATTTCATCTTAGCCTTCCTTAAAAGCTTTCATTTTCTATCGCTCTCTCCCAACTCTTTTGCTGAAGAGAGGATTTTTTTGTGTATTGTCTATGTCCCTAGAGGTAAGATAGAACTGCATTGCAGCAGCATGGGATTGCTCATTTTATGTAGTTTTCATTTTTTATTGTTGGTTATTTGTTGTAGCAGTTTTGATGAGCGAAAATTGTATTTATAATGAATTTCTGAGTGGATAATAAGAATTGAGTTGAATTTGAGGGCCAAGATCTGTAATAAAAAGGGAGAGAAGATAATGAACAAAACAGTGATTAGGCAGCAATGAACTTGGATTGTTTTGGAGAGAGGTAGATGTTTCACAGTTTGGAGATCCTAGGAAAGATTAGAGAGTTAGACTGAGCTTGATTTCATCACAGATTATGTAGGTAGAAGGAAGAGCATTTAGGGTGGTTATTTGGAGTTCCAGAAGGAAAAGAGGTAATAGCTGTTGATTGAATTTGAGAAACATGAAGCAACATGCATATTTGAAGAATTGACAGAAAAAAGTCTTGTATTGCAAAAATGAATCCTCAAATCATTTTCAATCATGCTACTGTGAAAATGAAGATGGTGTGCATTGATGGTGTGTGTTCTTTGCCAAGTAAATTTTGTAGAATATTTTCTTTCCAGATTTGCTGGCTCATTACATCAGAATATATATTGTTTTGTTCTGATCAATAGATCAGCCACGTTGCATCACTGTTAATAGCCAACTGCAAAGAATATCTATGTAAATACTCTCTGTTCAAAGTAGACCTATTTCTGAAAAAGGTATGGGCATACCAGTGTTTAATTTCTTGCGTTGTCATTTCATTTGCATAGCTGAATGGACTATTCCACTGAAATGGAGTGGGTAATAAGCTGCTTTGTCTGCAAATTTGGACCATTCTGAGACCCGTCCCGGAGCTACAGGATCAGCAAAACAATTCCACCTACTGGAAAATTGGAATTTCCGTGTATTGTTCTACTCTTAGACTTTGGATTAATGGTTCCATGGCACATCTATGCCAAGTTGCAATGCAAATATACCACTATCCAGCCAGTGTTTCTTTTTAGCTGAGCTTGTTTTTCACCATTTGTATTCTCTGTTAACACATTGCAACTTTCAGAGGACAATTGGATATTGGAAAAGAGTAGGGTAGTGGGAGAAATTGGAAAGCTTTATGATGGGTCAAATTGCTATCTCCTCTTCTGTATCAAGATATGATTCTTTTAATCTCAGTGCCTTATTTGTGTTAAAATTATTAAATCTCATGAGGAGCTTTTTCTTTGCCTTGTTCTTTTTCCATTTCTTCCTCTTGTCTGCAACTTACAAGATGTGGAAATGAACGAGAGAAAGGAAAGGTAAAATTGTCAGTTTATATTTTGAAAGCTACAAAGGAAATTTATTCAGCAGAGTTACTCAGCAGGATGCTATTATTATGCAGTTTATCTTTCTGCTGTGCCAATTATTTTCAGGGATATCATCAAAGTATGAAAAATCAGAAAACCGAAATATCTTGCACTAACTCATAAGTCAGGCAATGGCTATTTAAAGCTCATAAATACAAATGTTATTGATGGCTGCAGGTAAATGAGTTTTATGTGAGTTTCATTGACTCTTCATTATTATAACTTGAATTGAACTTGCCAAGAGCAATTTCTGTGTCACCTTCCAAGGTCGTTGAAGATTTTTTTTACAGCAAGTGTATGCCACGATTAAATGATTTGAGAATTATGGGCTAATAGTGATAACATGTTAAAGAATCAGATCTGACATACATAATTGCCCATTTGTTGCAGTGTTGTGTAATATCCAAGCATCATATATTGATGTCCCCACCTTCTACTGATTTTCCATTACCGTTGGTTTGTTTTTTTTTGAAAGGAAGTGTTGCTCACAGTTGTGGTGCCATATTTGAAATAAATTGCAAATATCCATCAACCTTACTTATTCTAAAACAATCTGAAATTAAACTAACTGCTTTAATATAGGTGGTCTGATGATACATAAATGATTTGTCTCCCTCTCTCTACCCTTCTCTCCCATAAAAAGGACAAAAATCTGATTTAGTAAAGTGCAATATTTTGATGAAACACTAAATCCTGTACATTTGCAACAATTCTCTGCAACCTGAAGTTGGATTACAGACTCAGTTATTTTGTTTTGCATATCAATTCTTTATTTATGTTTTATGTAAGTATTTTGTCAGATGGGGGTATCATGGGTTTGGAGTAGCGGGGGAAGTAGTGTTGCGCCGCAGATTAGCTGTGATGTAATTGATTGGCAGAATAGGCTCAAGGCACTGAATGGCCTTCTCCTGTTTGGTACTTTGTTCCTTTTCTCTCCTATAATTACAACTTACCATGAAGATGTGGGGGAGATGTGTAGGTTATGGTCATATTGATGTCCACACTGGAGGGTTCATGCCAAGGCATGATGATTGTAAATGCAGTGAATTTTAACATTGAATGTGAGGAAACAGTAGTAGATGCTCAATCTTATGAGAGTTGCACTGAGTTAAGCAAGCTTTGAATGTCAGTCTTATTAATGCAGCAACTTCTGTTCCCAAGATTTAAAGGCTTGTATTTTAAACTGACATTCAGATCAACTTTCAGGTTGAACACTAAGTTCATATGAAATTGTATTTTGTCAAAAGAAGAAATGTTGCAGTTGATGTCAACACAGAAAATTTCCTAACTGAAACCCAGTTATCCTTTAAAGCAAAATAAACAGGTTAATGAAATTTAGAATTCTTGTCCAAAATTCTTTCGTTTTTTCTATTAGTGTGCTGTCAAGGATTCTATTTACAGGAGTAAGCTGAGGGTCAGCTGAAGGTAAGAAAGTCACCTCTTGATTGATTGAACTAACTCAGCTTCCTTGGCGATAGCAGATGCAGGGCAGCACTTCACAACAGAAGTTATTTATGGCTTGTCATGGAATGACAGAATGTGGTTGATCTTATGGGGAGTTGCAGTTATCCTAGGGAGGATGCAAGTAGAGGCCAGATTAGTACTTGTAGAATCAGTGCATTAAGCATGTCAAAAGCTGGACAATTGAAATGTCTTATTGGCCATGTAAGGAGTGCCCTTCTGAAATTGGATTTGTTTCTTGGCTATTGTAGACCTATGTGCTTAACTGAAAACTTGGTGAGGCACTGAACTTGGAGGATGCACCTGCAAATTTGTACTGTATGTCTCCGTATGAGCTCTTTGCCTGCACAATGGGAGGGTCCTTTGGGGTGAAGTTTGGGTAGCACTGATGGTTTTCAATATAGGATCCTTATTGGCCTTGTATATTTTATATTCTTCACTCAGATCATACAAACTATGATTGATTAAAGGTTTTTACCAACCCAGCATCATGTGATAAACAGCAAATTTCTCAGATGGAAATTATACAATTCTTTATGGCAGCGAGTGGGAAAACTGGCCATTTGTTTCAATACTCACCTAGCAACCCTATATAAAGCTTGCTTTGCATTTATTAAGTAACTTGGAAGCAATTTGATTAATCTTGCAGTGCCTTTGTCATTGGGGTGGAGTACACTAATGTGGAAATATCAGTAGATTATCATTTGGGCCTTTTATATATGATGATCCTTTGGACCCTCAAGTCTGTGGTGGGTGGTGCAATAGGCCACGAATTTCAAATGATTGCATTGAACCCCAGAATATCAAATTCAATTTTTTTTGTTTGGAGCATTGATTAGGTTTGACATTATGCTCATCAAAACCATTACCTATGGAAAGTTGACACACAATGTTGGCAAACATCTGCAGAGTGAAGGCTCTGTCCACCAATATTCACACTTCATAGAGTATTCTGTACTGCACCGGTGGTTTCCATCTGACACATTAGTTATCCAACAGCAACAGAGGGTGGTCCACAATTTAGAACCACTTAGTACTTAACTAAAATCAAAGATGTGCTGTGGCCAGTGCTTAGAAGGAACTAGCAGACTTATTTCACTTAAGGCTATTAGAGACAACAGACTGGAGACTTTGAAATTAATGTGGGCTGTTTGAACACAGGCCCTCGATGTAAGGGGTATTGTTCTAATCCACTATACCACCAAAACAACATGATCTAGGTTTCCATTATGACCTATTGCACAAACATGATTTATCACCAGTTTGTGTAATTTAAATAATTTGTGTGCAGTTTTTGAGCCTTAGAACAGGAACAAGAGGAGCCATTCGTCGATAATTGTTTCCCAGTTGCTAGATTGCCATGCCGGACTTCAATCAATCGTTCTGAGGTTGATGTGTATACTGCATCGAAAGCAGTTCTTTTTAATATGTTAGCCAGGGGAACCTGTCTGTATAATGCATCATTTTCCAGAAAAAAACAATGCCTTGCAAAGACAGAAGACCTCATGAATCAATGAGCATTACCAATTGCGCGCATTGTTGCTGTGTTAATATTGACCAAAACCAGTAGGGGTCTGAATGCTGAGGATTGTTAACAAAGTAATGGCTCCTTTTGCAACGGTTTTTTTAAATCTTGCCTCAGTTCAGTGCAAGTGTGTTGTTTTGATGTGCCACTAGGCCATGTATATTTTAGTTGTCTCATTTTATCAGATGGGGGAAAATAAGGGCCTCATGTAATGGCTGGCTCCTGTTGTGAAGGTAAAATCGAAGTTGACTTAAGCAGCCAGACCTGATTGAACATACCATTCCCATTAAAATCTATCTTATTTCTTTTGCAGAACCATGTGGCCATATTGTAAGAGTTGATTAATTTCCTGCTTCAGAAATTGCATAGGTTCCAGATAACTGATTACAGCCAGTTTTGTTCTTTATCATATCATGCCGTGATAATTTTAGACTTTCAGCAGTTCAATCTGTGACTTTGTAAATTAACTCAAAAGAATTCAAGTACGGTTTATACAAAGGCCAAGATAAAGTAACCAGCTCTACTACTTGTCTCCACCAGACAAATATTAACAATCACTTAGTGCATTGCAAAAGGTGTGATTTTTGTGATCTGCTTATTTTCATGAGCCACCCAATGCTAACATTAGTTTCAACATAGGTTATAATTCTATATATTTGCATATTTGACTTGAAATGGCACAAGTTCCATCAAACCTCAGGATTGAATGTGCTGTCCACAGTGAACTGTCTGCTGTGCACAGGAAACCACAAAATGATTGCAAATGTAGATCAGATGATTTTCCAAACTGTCAAAATTTGGTAAAGTGGATGCAGACAAATGTCCAAACGCTGTGCCTTTTAGCTCAAATGCACTTAATTCAGAGTGAAGTTACGTTTTTAAAAAAACTGCAACTTTGTTTTATCAAAATTGCTCAAGTCATTTTGTGAGTAATTTGGTTTTCTTTTACCGAGCGCAATCCACAATAGGCAGGAACCAAATTTTTAAAATTCATTTGTGAAACATGGGCGTCGCTGGTTGGCTAGCATTTATTGTCCATCCTTGCCCTTGAGAAGAGCTGCCTTCTTGAATCTTTGAAGTCCATGTACTGTGGGTTTACCCACAATGCCATTAGGGAGGGATTTCCAGGATTTTGACCCAACGACTGTGAAGGAATGGTGATCTATTTCCAAGTCAAGATGATGAATGGCTTGGAGGAGAACTTGCAGGTCGTGGTGTTCCCATGTGTCTGCTACCCTTGTCCTTCTAGATGGAAGTGATCATGGGTTTGGAAAGTGCAGTCTAACTAAGGATCTTTGGTGAATTGCTGCAATGCATCGTGTAGATGGTTCACACTGCTGTTACCAAACATCAGTGGTGGAGAGAGAGAAAGTTTATGGATGTGGTGCCAATCAAGCAGGCTGCTTTGTCCTGGATGGTGTCAAGCTTCTTAAGTGTTATTGGAGCTGCACCCACCCAGGCAAGTGGGGAGTATTCCATCACACTCCTCACTTGTGCCTTGTAGGTGGTAGCAAGGCTTTGGGGAGTCAGGAGCTGAATTACTCGCTGCAGTATTCCTTGCCTCTGACCTCCTCTTGTAGCCACTGTGTTTAGGTGGTGAATCCAGTTGAGTTTCTGGTCAATGGTAACCCCAAGGATGTTGACAGTGGGGGATTTGGTGATGGTAGCACCATTGAAGGTCAAGAGGCACCATTGAATGTCAAGAGTGTCTCTTATTGGTGAAAGCCATTGCTTGGCATTTGTGTGGCATGAACGTTACTTGCCACTTGTCAGCTCAAGCCTATATTGTCCAGCATTTGAACATGGACTGCTTCAGAGCTTTTGAATAAGATGTGAAAGAGACTAATTACTGCTCCAGTCTCTAAATTTGGAATCGACGGATTACATTTGTGAAAGAGATATTGGGTATAGCAGGTTAGTATACTATAGTTGCAATAAAACGTACGTGTTTGCTGTAGTTCTGTTGGTAGAACTTAACCTCTGACTCAAAAGGTTTCATTCCCCCTTGTATTGAAAGCTCCATTGTAGTATTGACAGTATTGCAGGTTAACAGTTGCTGTCTTTTGGTTGAGATTTGAAACCACTGCTACATCTGCTCTGTAAGATGAATGTAAAACACCCCAGAGCACAATTTTGAAAAAGAGTAAAGCAGTTATTCCTGGTGTCCTGGTCAATATTGTTCCTCAACAAAATCACAAAAACAAAAAGCAGATTATTTGGTCATTCTCATGCCACTGTGTGAACTTGCCATGCTCAAATTGACTGCAGCGTTTTCCACATTTCAACAATGACTGCACTTCAGAAGTGCTTCATGGGCTGCAAAATTCTCTTGGATGATCATTAAATATGCTATGTAAGTGTAACTATATATTTTTTAATTAATTGCACTATTCTGCTTTAGAGAGTGCACCATAGTACCTTCACTGCGGTTGTAATTAGTGAAAAGTTTAAGTTGATAGTAAGTGCATGCATATTGAGTTTTTGATAGGTTGATTTAAATAGATATTTGCTAACATCATCCACAGAGTCAGTGCAGATGATGCTAACGAAAACCTATCTAGATCAACATTTACAATTTACATTTGTCTTCCATGAACTGCTGCGGCTTTTGATGCACCTTGCAGCAAGGCCACAGCAGATCATGGAAGACAAATGTAGATTGTAAATGTGATTGTAAATAAGTCACAAATCTCAAAGCTAGCGATGTTTAATAGCAAATCGGTTGTTTATAACAATTTAATTCTCCAATTAAGGCAGTGTAGGAACTCATTTTTAAAAAACTGAGTTGTGATTGAATTGTATCACTTTTATTTTGAAATTTTACCTGAAGTCAGAACATAACAAACAGGAGCAGAAGGTAGACCATTCAGCCCCTTGAGCTGCTTCCACTTGAATCTCCTCCACCTTTTAATATGGTCATAGTTGGGTTTCTTCCTGAACTCCACTTTCTGCCGCTTATCATATCTCTTGATTCCCTGAGAGACCAAAAATATATTAATCTCAGTCTTCAATATTCTCAACAATGGAGCATTCACAAAACTCTGAGATAGACCATTCTAAAGATGCACAACCCTTCAAGTGAAGAAATGTCCCCTCATCTCAGTCCTAAATCATCAGCCCTTTATACTAAAACTGTTTCCATGTGTTCTTGACCCACTAGTCACAGATACCAACCTCTCTATCTATCTTATTGAGCCCCATCAGAATCTTTTCCTCTTGGAAAAATCAGTCCACAGAGTACTGGCCCAATTTATGCAATCTCTCATGCCAGGACCCAGTCAAGTGAACCTTCAGTGTACTGCCTGCAAGGCAAATAGGTCCTGCCTTCCATAGAGATCAAAACTGCGCATTGTTCTAATTGTGGTCTCATCACTGAAGCCCTGTACAATTGTAGCAAAACTTGCATGCTCATTTATTCCAATCTCCTTGCAATAAAGACTTGCATGCCATTTACCTTCCTAATTACTTGCTGCATCTACCTGATAACTTTGTGTTCCTTGTACCTGTATACCCAAGTCCATCTGAATATCAATATTTGCATGTTCCATGCCTTTTAAAAAAATTTGAATATTCTATTTTTATTACCAAAGTGAATAATTTCACACATCCCCACGTTATAGCCCTTCTGCCCACTTGTTTAACCCATGTATTATGTGGAGCCTCCTAAAAGCGTACATCCCTGCCTAGCTTTGTATCATTAATAAACTTAGATGCATTTCTCTCTTTATCTTTGATCAGCCATTATTATAGGCTGTAAATAGCTGAGGCCTCAATGCTCCTCTCCCTGGTCTTGGGCAATCCCCAAGCACTGAGGACAACTTTCTTCTACTTGGGTTTGGGTCCAAAAGCTGACCAAAAAAATTCCAATGCTGGATCCGCACATTGTGCCACAGATGGAGGAGATAGTGTTTGTTGAGGTTGGTGGGTGGGAAACTCTGTTTTTGAAATGCTGCTTTTGCCACTGTTTGTGCTTGACCTCCACATGTGTTACCGAAGACACAAAATGGTTTGCACCCTCGTGAATGCTGCTTCAATTTGGGCAGTCTTGAGCAAAACATCAGTGGCGCAGTAAATCAGCCAAACACCAGTTTCCTGTTACCACATAACCTTTATTGTGTATCATAGAACCCTACAGTGCAGAAAGAGGCCCTTCGACCCATCGGGTCTGCACCGAACACAATCCCACCCAGGCCCTACCCTAATATCCCTACATATTATACCCACTAATCCCTCTATCCTACGCATCCCTAGACACTAAGGGGCAATTTCTTTGCGTGGCCAATCAACCTAACCCGCACATCTTTGGACTGTGGGAGGAAACCGGAGTACCCGGAGCACGGGGAGAACGTGCAAACTCCACACAGATAGTGACCCGAGCCGGGAATTGAACCCAGGACCCTGGAGCTGTGAAGCAGCAGTGCTAACCACTGCGCTACTGTGCCACCCATCAAAGAGTATCAAAGAAAAGGGCTGTATCTGCGGCTTACAGCTAGACAGTCTACACTTCTGAACCTACAATATTGGTCCAAATCAAGCAGCAAGTTTTGAAACCTTTGCTAACTGCTGCTCATTGGGCCTTTTAAACAGATAGTGATGTTGCATATTTTGAGGATGCCCTGAAGCATTTCCTCTGTTATCCTGGTAACTGTGACAAAACTTGGAGTAGAGATTGATTTAAGAGTCTTGATTCAGGAATATGATGATGTGGCCTCCCTATGACAGCTGATGGACTATAACCAGTGCCTCACTCATGGGGATGCTGGTCTGCGGGGAAAACATTGACTTTGGAGCAACCATCCTAAATGCCATTCAGAAGTACTTGGAAGTGCATGATAAAGTAAGATCAAGTCAGCATGGCTTTGTCAAGGGGAGGTCATACCTGACAAATCTATTTGAGTTCTTTGAGAAGATAACAAGAACCAGTGGACGTGATTTATTTAGATTTCCAGAAGGCCTTTGACAAGATGCTACATAGAAGACTGTTAAATAAGTTAAGCACCCATGGTATTGAGGGTAAGATCCTGGCGTGGGTAGAGGATTGGCTGACTGGCAGAAGGCAGAGAGTGGGACAAAGGAGTCTTTTTCAGGATGACAGCCGATGACTAGTGGTGTGCCTCAGGGATCAGTGCCGGGACCACACGTTTTCACTCTGTACATTAAACAATGTGAAGGAAGGAACTGAACGCACTGTTGCTAAGTTTGCAGATGATACAAAGATATGTAGAGGAACAGGTAATATTGAGGAAGCAGGGGAGCTGCAGAGGGACTTGGATAGGTTAGGAGAGTGGGCAAAGAAGTGGCAATTGGGATACAATGTGTAAAAGTATGAGGTTATGCACTTTGGAAGGAGGAATGGGGGCATAAACTATTTTCTAAATGAGAAAGTGCTTAGGAAATCAGAAACACAAAGGGACTTGGGAGTCCTTGTTCAAGATTCGCTTCAGGTTAACATGCAGGTTCAGTAGCCAGTTAGGAAGGCAAATGCAATGTTAGCATTCATGTTGAGAGGGCTAGAATACAAGAGCAGGATTGTATTTCTGAGGCTTTATAGGCTCTGGTCAGACCCCATTTGGAGTATTGTTAGCAGTTTTGGGCACCATATTTAAGGAAGGATATGCTGGCCTTGGAAAGGGTCCAGACGAGGTTCACAAGATTGATCCCTGGAATGAAGAGTTTGTCGTATGAGGAATGGTTGAGGACTCTGGGTATGTACTCGTCGGAGTTTAGAAGGATGAGGGGGGGATCTTATTGAAACTTAGTGAAAGGATTGTGTGAGGCCTGGATAGAGTGGACATAGAAAGGATGTTTCCACTAGCAGGCAAAACTAGAACCAGAGGGTACAAGCTCAGGCTAACGGGACAATCCTTTAAAACAGAGATGAGGAGGAATTTCTTCAGCCAGAGAGTGGTGAATCTTTGGAACTCTTTGCTGTAGAAGGCTGTGGAGGCCAGGTCATTGAATGTCTTAAAGACAGAGAAAGATAGGTTCTTGATTAATCAGGGGGTCAAGGGTTATGGGGAAAAGGCAGGAGAATGGGGATGAGAAAAAAATCAGCCAATATTGAATGGTGGAGCAGACTCGATGGGCCGAGTGGCCTGATTCTGTTCCTCTGTCTTATGGTCACTAAAGACGAGGCACATCGGTGATATTTCTCCAGGGACTTAAAATGTCAGCTGCACATTCTCCATGTCTCTCTCTCATGCATACAGAACGACAGGCAGCTCTCTAGATCCTCTATTTGTTGCCTTCTGTGAAAACAGACACTTTTTTTAATGTTTCTGTCAATTCTTTATTTTGTGGTAATTTCTCCTGTCTTTAATTACCGTTATACAGTACTATATTTGCAGAATGAATGCTGTAGTGTTCTACTTGGCTCCACACCCCATCATCCCAACTCAGACGCTTTTTAAATATGTTTGCCTGTTGATTTCTTTCAATCGTTCAGTTTCCTTTTTACAACAGCATGCATATTTTTGTCTTGGCCATTACTGGTGCTGATTGCTAAATGACCTCAAGTGCTTGCATAATATGGTTAGAAGTCCCTGGAGGTTCCAATCCTAATTTGTGATTGCTATCCACATCACTCGCCATAATCCGATCATGATGTAGTTTTACTTAGTTGCGTACATGGCCCCAAAACAATTTTACAACAGATATAAAATTTCTGATGCTGTTGCATGTTGCTCGATTTCCATTAATAAATTTAAAGTTTCTATTGGGTAAATTGAAATTCTTGTCAATTCAACACTCTTATCCTTCTGACCCCATCACAACGTTGTCCTCGTTCCTTGTGTTGTAACAAAACGTGCTGTTAATCTGCACATGTGTACTTCTTGTGGCAGACCAGGCTATTTCATGGCTTCCCTGTGATAGTAGGATTTTCAGTTTTAACATAAGAACATAAGAAATAGGAGCAGGAGTAGGCCATCTAGCCCCTCGAGCCTGCCCCGCCATTCAATAAGATCATGGCTGATCTGTCGTGGCTCAGTTCCACATTCCCGCCCTCTCCGCATAACCCTTAATCCCCTTGCCTATCAAAAACCTATCAACCCGCGTCTTAAAAATATTTAGCGAGGTAGCCTCCACCACTTCAACGGGCAGAGAATTCCAGAGATTCACCACCCTTTGAGTGAAGAAGTTCCTCCTCAACTCTTCTAAAATGCATTCAGAATGCATTATGCATGTATTTTTCAGGCTTTGATCCCCTGCCAAAGGGTTCATTTCGTAGAATGATGCAACACAGAAAGAAGCTAGCCAACCTATTGTGGTAATCCCACTCCTTTGAAAGAGCTGTCCAGTTTTTAATCATAACGACGAATGATATAAGCCATCAATCTGATTGGTGAAGAATGGAGGCAGTGTATGTGTTATGTGGAATACATAGCCTATTTCTGCCTTGTAAATTCTATTTGACTTAACTTATCTATATTTGTGTTTTGTTCCACAAGAGCCTCCTCTCATTGTGTCTCATCTGATGTTGTCTGCTTATTCTTTTCTTCCATTCTCCATTATGTAATTAGTTAGTTTCTCCTTAAAGCCATCTATGCTGTTGGTATAGCACCTCTAATATAGAAAATAAGTCCCAAGGTGCCTCAAAGGAGAATGATAAAATATACTTTGGCACCAATTGTAGTTACCTCAGTGATATAAAGACTGATGATCAAAAAAGAGGTAAGTTTTGAGCAGTATCTTAAAGGAAGAAGGAGTAGGGAGGCAGAGTGGCTTAGAGAGAGCTTGCTCAGTAAGTCGTGCTCCTGCCTCTAAGCTGGAAGCTTCGGGTTCAAGGCCCAAAGACAGTGTGGGAGGTTGGTTGGGGTGGCCAACTGTTCAATTAGAAATAGCATGCATGACTTGTGTATGTTCCATGTTCAGCCACTTTTATTGGATTGATTTTATACTTATCACCTCTGGTTTTGTACAGTTTACAGTCAAAATATCATCTTAACTTAATCCAATATATTTATAAGCTTAAATGTTTTTATCAGTTATCTCTGATTTTTGTTTGAGAAAAGGTACACTGTTGAAAGGGGTATGAGCTATCAATGAGTGCTACAGCAACAAATTAGTTGTTTTTCCTGTGTTCTTCTCCCTTCTATTTATTGCAATTTGTTTAGAATTCTAATTGATCAAATTAATTAATTCCTGTTCATTTACATTATATTGACTTTTAATGCACAAAATCCTTCCCCATCTTTCCTCACCCCAGTGTACGCAATTTTTTTGGTTGCTCTGGTTGAGGCTAATTGAATAGGTGAACCCACTCATTATGCCCGTGGAGCAAGTGAAATGAAATTTTAACAATGACTGAGCTTCTTTATTGTGACAGTAGATTGAATGGACGATTCTTTTTATTTATTCAAAATTAAAATAGTCTAACAAAATAGACAATTAAGTCAACATTTCAAAGTGTTTAAGTGCACAGAATTATTTTTGTTCCAACTTTCCTGAAGGTTAGACGTTAGGCTGTTTTGCAATTTATACAGATCCTTATTGAACACTGTTCGATGTTCTGAATTTTGTGCAAACTGTCTTGTGTAAATCTCCTGTTTGTTATTTGCATTGTGGATTTATTGCTGCTGATTTATTACTCTTATCTCTGCGTGGCACATAAAGAAAATTCTTTGATGAATTCTCAATTTACTAACTTGGCCTAAAATTGAAGGGTGATTTATTGAAAAAATAACTTATAGTTTAAACTATCATGATCAGATAATACTGAAAATGTCCATTTAGCTCCTATTACAATTTGTATTAAGTAACACACAGAAGTGACTTGGGTTTTTGTTTTTCTCATGTTAGATAATAACACAATATTTAGAGCTGATAAACATATTTGATTGTATATCATAAATATGTTTAAAAAGTTTTTTGATGTGAAATTCAGTGCAAATATTATGTTACAAGTAATTAGGCATCTTCACATTTTGAGATACCTGTTTATCGGGTTAGTTTGCAAGGGAAGTGGTGTGATTTGCTTTAAATTTCTATTTTACTTCGAGGAAGTAATGTTAAGAAACAAAGGAGAGGTAAGTAGTAGGGAAATCTTCAGGTTTGTGAAGTGTGACACATTATTAATTTAGTTAAATAGCATTCTGCGAGCATATATCGGTACACTTCATCCTTGATACTGGGATGCATCTTTGCTGATAAAAAGCTGTGTCAATCAGTTGTCTGTTTATGCACAGTTTTGGGGAATAGATGCATAACGTATTTGGCAAATCATGTATATATCGACCAAGAATGTGCTCATTAGAATTTCTATGAACTGCAAGCCTACTTAATCATTGTCTTTTAAAGTGGTTAGAAATTAAAATTATAAAATGTTCATTCCTTAAATATTCAAATAACCTTTATTGCAGGGAAAGGTTTAGTTTACTGCATCATTTTCAGATGAAGTAAGGCAGTGAATTTTAAATATTTGACATGGAGCAAACTATTAAAGTAATTGAGGAGCGCACCTTTATAGATTAGCTATGAAATTCATTGCTCATTGTTAAACTGAACCAGAGTAAGAATGTTTCATTCACATCGTGAATGGAATAAGCCAGTTTTAGCTAGCATGGTGGTAAGATTATTACATTTGGTTTCTGCTATTTACAATCCCTCATTCCTTCCCTCTCTTGTCAATTTGAGATGTCACTTCCTCAAAAACCAGGTCTGTGGTTCATCAGGCAAGATCTCGGCTTCTCTAGCACTGAGTTATTTTTTGTTTGGTTATTTTCTATTTGCTCTTATGTTTTGATTTTGAATATTGATCAAACTGTTTATAGTAAGAGCAATGGATCCCACAGTCAGCATGACTGTGAATCTTTTGGATTAGATTTGCCTGTTTTTTCATGTCTGTTTTCTAATTCCTAACCCTCTACAGAGCAACCATTTCTATTTTGCACATTTCCTCTTCTGTTTTTAAGTATCTTAAAAGATACTTAACAGTTTTTAGTTACTTAAGTCCAGCTGGAATATTTATTTGACTTGCATCTCAATCCCGGGATATGTATGTTTGATATATTACTTTTCTTCCACTCCTCCCAGCAGCAACCATTTGACGTATTAACTATCTTTGGTCATTCTGATGCTTGGCTCCTTTTGGGTTGCTAAGTTTTAAAATTATTTAATAACACTCATGTTCTTTTAATATTTCACAAAAAAATGATGAAAGTTACTTGGAAAGGCTGAGATAGCAAAAACATACAAATACCTGCTGCTTTGCCTGATTTCAATTTTCATTTGATGCCCCTACTCTATTTCACCACCTTCAGTATCCATACTCAGCCCTTTTCCTTAAAGTTTCCCCCCCCCTTTTTAATTCACAGACCACCCTTTTTTCCCGCTATTTTGGAACATTTTTATTTTGTCTTCCCTCATTCTTGTCTGACAAGTCAAAAATTGTTTTCAAAGGATATTAATTTATGCTCAGAGAGATTCTTATCAAATGCAGTGCCCTAAATCCATGTTAGGAACATAGGCACAGGAGTAGGCTATTTGACCCATTCAGGTTGCTTTGCCACGCAAAACAGATCATGGCTAATAACATTAGAACTAGGAGCAGGAGTAGGCAATTTAACCCATTGATCTTGCTTTGCCATTCGATATGATCATGGCTAATCTCATCTTGGCCTCATCTCCACCACTCTGCCTCTGTCCGTAGCCTTTATACCACTACTAATTAAAAACCTACCTATCTCCATAACTTGTTTAGTGCTCTGGTGTCATTGCACTCTGGGATAGAGAATTCCACAGATTCACGACCCTTTGAGTAAGGGTCCTCCTCATTTCTGTTTTAAATCTGCCACCCCTTAGTCTAAAACTATGGCCTCTAATTCTAGAATGCCTAACAAGGGGAAACATCTGCGCTATGTCTACCCTGTCAGTCCCATTTAGCATCTTGTACACCTCAATTAGATCCCTCTCATGCTTCTAAGCTCCAGCAAACGTAGACCTAAACAGCTCAATCTCTCTTCATAAAACAAGTCCTTTAATCCTTTAATTGATCTAGCGAACATTTTCTGAAAGGCACTTGTGTCCTTCCTTAAGTAACTGTGCGCAGTATTCCAGATGTAGTCTCCCCAATGCGCTATACAGTTGCAACAGCACCAAGAACACAGAATAGTACAGGTCTTTGGCCCTCCAAGTCTGCGCCAACCATGATTACCACCCAATTTTAACACTCACGCCTGCTCTTCTCCCCGCCCGCTCTTCTCCCCGCCCGCTCTTCTCCCCTCCCGCCCTTCTCCCCTCCCGCCCTTCTCCCCTCCCGCCCTTCTCCCCTCCCCGCCCGCTCTTCTCCCCGCCCGCTCTTCTCCCCGCCCGCTCTTCTCCCCGCCCGCTCTTCTCCCCGCCCGCTCTTCTCCCCGCCCGCTCTTCTCCCCGCCCGCTCTTCTCCCCGCCCGCTCTTCTCCCCGCCCGCTCTTCTCCCCGCCCGCTCTTCTCCCCGCCCGCTCTTCTCCCCGCCCGCTCTTCTCCCCGCCCGCTCTTCTCCCCGCCCGCTCTTCTCCCCTCCCGCCCTTCTCCCCTCCCGCCCTTCTCCCCTCCCGCCCTTCTCCCCTCCCCGCCCGCTCTTCTCCCCGCCCGCTCTTCTCCCCGCCCGCTCTTCTCCCCGCCCGCTCTTCTCCCCGCCCGCCCTTCTCCCCGCCCGCCCTTCTCCCCGCCCGCCCTTCTCCCCGCCCGCCCTTCTCCCCGCCCGCCCTTCTCCCCGCCCGCCCTTCTCCCCGCCCGCCCTTCTCCCCGCCCGCCCTTCTCCCCGCCCGCCCTTCTCCCCGCCCGCCCTTCTCCCCGCCCGCCCTTCTCCCCGCCCGCCCTTCTCCCCGCCCGCCCTTCTCCCCGCCCGCCCTTCTCCCCGCCCGCCCTTCTCCCCGCCCGCCCTTCTCCCCGCCCGCCCTTCTCCCCGCCCGCCCTTCTCCCCGCCCGCCCTTCTCCCCGCCCGCCCTTCTCCCCGCCCGCCCTTCTCCCCGCCCGCCCTTCTCCCCGCCCGCCCTTCTCCCCGCCCGCCCTTCTCCCCGCCCGCCCTTCTCCCCGCCCGCCCTTCTCCCCGCCCGCCCTTCTCCCCGCCCGCCCTTCTCCCCGCCCGCCCTTCTCCCCGCCCGCCCTTCTCCCCGCCCGCCCTTCTCCCCGCCCGCCCTTCTCCCCGCCCGCCCTTCTCCCCGCCCGCCCTTCTCCCCGCCCGCCCTTCTCCCCGCCCGCCCTTCTCCCCGCCCGCCCTTCTCCCCGCCCGCCCTTCTCCCCGCCCGCCCTTCTCCCCGCCCGCCCTTCTCCCCGCCCGCCCTTCTCCCCGCCCGCCCTTCTCCCCGCCCGCCCTTCTCCCCGCCCGCCCTTCTCCCCGCCCGCCCTTCTCCCCGCCCGCCCTTCTCCCCGCCCGCCCTTCTCCCCGCCCGCCCTTCTCCCCGCCCGCCCTTCTCCCCGCCCGCCCTTCTCCCCGCCCGCCCTTCTCCCCGCCCGCCCTTCTCCCCGCCCGCCCTTCTCCCCGCCCGCCCTTCTCCCCGCCCGCCCTTCTCCCCGCCCGCCCTTCTCCCCGCCCGCCCTTCTCCCCGCCCGCCCTTCTCCCCGCCCGCCCTTCTCCCCGCCCGCCCTTCTCCCCGCCCGCCCTTCTCCCCGCCCGCCCTTCTCCCCGCCCGCCCTTCTCCCCGCCCGCCCTTCTCCCCGCCCGCCCTTCTCCCCGCCCGCCCTTCTCCCCGCCCGCCCTTCTCCCCGCCCGCCCTTCTCCCCGCCCGCCCTTCTCCCCGCCCGCCCTTCTCCCCGCCCGCCCTTCTCCCCGCCCGCCCTCTAGCTCTCTAGCTCTCTCGCTCGCTCTCTAGCTCTCTCGCTCGCTCTCTAGCTCTCTAGCTCTCTAGCGCTCTCGCTCGCTCTCTAGCTCTCTAGCTCTCTAGCGCTCTCGCTCGCTCTCTAGCTCTCTAGCGCTCTCGCTCGCTCTCTAGCTCTCTAGCGCTCTCGCTCGCTCTCTAGCTCTCTCGCTCTCGCTCGCTCTCTAGCTCTCTCGCTCTCGCTCGCTCTCTAGCTCTCTCGCTCTCGCTCGCTCTCTAGCTCTCTCGCTCTCGCTCGCTCTCTAGCTCTCTCGCTCTCGCTCGCTCTCGCTCGCTCTCTAGCTCTCTCGCTCTCGCTCGCTCTCTAGCTCTCTCGCTCTCGCTCGCTCTCTAGCTCTCTCGCTCTCGCTCGCTCTCTAGCTCTCTCGCTCTCGCTCGCTCTCTAGCTCTCTCGCTCTCGCTCGCTCTCTAGCTCTCTCGCTCTCGCTCGCTCTCTAGCTCTCTCGCTCTCGCTCGCTCTCTAGCTCTCTCGCTCTCGCTCGCTCTCTAGCTCTCTCGCTCTCGCTCGCTCTCTAGCTCTCTCGCTCTCGCTCGCTCTCTAGCTCTCTCGCTCTCGCTCGCTCTCTAGCTCTCTCGCTCTCGCTCGCTCTCTCGCTCTCGCTCGCTCTCTAGCTCTCTCGCTCTCGCTCGCTCTCTAGCTCTCTCGCTCTCGCTCGCTCTCTAGCTCTCTCGCTCTCGCTCGCTCTCTAGCTCTCTCGCTCTCGCTCGCTCTCTCGCTCTCGCTCGCTCTCTAGCTCTCTCGCTCTCGCTCGCTCTCTAGCTCTCTCTGAGTGTCAGGGATTTACTTTGTATTTAACCACTAGAAGTAGCTGAAGTGCAGATCACGCCATTTCACACACATTTCTTACAGATTATAAGGCGAGGTACTCTCATTAGGTGTTTCAGTGTTAGCTCTCAGAGGGAGAATCAGCCTCTGCTTTATAACAGTTGTCAAACATGATTTCCCATGTTGACTCTGCCCAACTTCATTATTTTGCACATATCCATTTATCACATTTTTTATAAAAGATTCTAACATTTTCCCTACTACTGACTTAACAGGTCAGTAGCTTTCAGCTTCTTCTCTCCCTCCCCTTTCTGTGGGTTACATTTGTGACTTTCCAGTGTACAAGACCCTTTCCAGAATCTGTAGAGTTTGAAAGATAACTACCAATGTATCCACTATCTTTGTAGCCACCTCCTTCAATACACTACGATGTAATTCATATGATTCATGGGATTTATCAATTCAATTAATTATTGAAGAACTACCTGTATTATTAGAATTTATTCTGGATCCTCATTTTTGCAAGACCTTGTATTGCCTAATTCTTTGGGAAATTTTCTGTATCTTGCTCTCTGAAGACAGACACTAAGTAACTGCTTAGCTTCTCTGTGATTTCTCTACTCCATAATGAATTATCTTGCTACCATCTGTTAAAGATCCACATTTGTCTGACTATCATAGTTTACAGCCCATCAAATCCATGCTGCTCTCTGAATTGTGAGCCAGTCAGTCCCATTCATGTTCTGAACCCATATATCTGCATGTTAATTTCTTTAAAATGCCCACCCAATTTATTTTTCAAATCATTAATTGTCCACTTGTGGCACTTCATCAAATGTCTCCTGGAAATTTAAGTACAGTAAATTTACTGTCGTTCCTTCAGCCACAGCATATGTTACTTTTTCAACGTTCTCCAGTAAATTGATTAAACATGATTTTCTTTTCACAAACCATATTGACTTTGCCTGATTGCCTTGGGCTTTTTTAATTGCTGTCATAGCATACTTAATCGTACCTTTTAACATTTTTGATAGGGCAGATGTTAAGCTAATTGACCTGTTGTTTCCTGCTTCTCTCTCTTTTTGAATAAAGGCGTTAAACTTGCTATTTTCCAATTTAGCAGGACCTTCCCCAATTTGATGGAATTTTGGAAAATTAAAACTGATGAATTAACTCTCTCACCAGCCACTTTTTTTAAGGCCCCAGGATGACGTTCATCAGAATCTGAGGATTTGTCGGTTTGCAGGTCCAATGATTTTCTTGGTTTGATAATCTGAAACTCCCTGTCAGACAACTTGTGCTGGTCTTCCACTTCCACTTTATTGGAGGAAATAACTTAAACGTCTGTTGGGAATCTAAGAAATCCACTCACTTGTTTTTCACCCTATCTTCTGTATGATTCTAATTTTGCTGCTTGTTATCTATTGAAGTGCTCGAATGTTGGAAAAAACTCGACAACAGCTTCAGGATGATGTTCTGAACTTGAGGGCCCAGCTTCTCCTGGAACAGAAGAAACGGGAACAACAGGAAGCAAATGCCCGACGCATGGAGAAACGCAATATTCTGCTTATTAAGGTGTGTATATTGCTAATTGTGTGCCATTGCTTTGTACTCTCTGCCTCTAGACAGAAATTTGAACATTCAGTTTGCCTTTTTGTCTCATGTTACCAATGTGGGGTTTTATCTTTTGTGATCTATATGGCTGCACATTAAGTGCATCCTCTTGCTCTACTCCCAATTAAAATACAGCCACATAAGGTCTAATTCCTGCATCCTGCTGCTTGTATAACTTCATATTTTCCTGTCTTGAATTGCAGCTCTCACTTTTTAGCCCATCCTTTTCATCTTAGACTTCCATGGACCTTGGTCACAGTTTGCTGTACAATTCATTTTGGGACCATCAGCTAATTTTATTGTTTCCTCCTTCATTAAGTTCAGATCCTTTTGCTATGTAGGAAACAACAGCAGCCCCAATATAAACATTGTGCAGTGTCACTCACTGCATCATTCTCATCTGTTAAACCTCCTTATGTCCATTACCTTTAATTCATGATGTCTAATTTTGCCCTGCTATGTTAATTCTATATGGCTTTGTTTGTTCTAAGTCTTTTATATGGAATCGTATTAAATGTGTTTTGGAATTCTGTGTAAAGCATGCCTACTGTACTTGATTTATAGACAGCATATAAGATTGATCAAGCATGACCTTTTCAGAAATCTATGCTAATGGATCCCGTTCTCTAAATACTTAGCAATTTCACCCATATTATAGTCTGCAGTAGTTTATCAACAACTGAAGTAAAACCAATGCATCTCCTGGCTTAAGTTTGTCTCTCTTTTGAAGAAAGGTATGACATTTTGGAAAATTTTAGACCAAACTTCCCCCATTTCATTTGATTTAATATAAAAACAAAACAAATGTGCCCATCTTGTGTTTGTCCAGATGAATGCAAGATGAAAAGCTACAGCAACAGATGTATTTTTACAGCAATATAAAAGCAAAATATTGCAGTTTCTGGATAGTCAAGATAAAAACAGAAATGCTAGAAATACTCAGCAAGTCAGACGTTTGTGGAGTGAGAGCAGAATTAATGTTTCAAATCAATGATCTTTCAAAACTGGAAAAAATTAAAGATACAAGGTCTTAAGCAAGTACAGAGGCAGGAAGGTGAGATAGACTAAATGATAAAAGGGATAATGTGCAAGGCAGAAATAGATAATTAAAAAAAAAATCATCCATGGGATATAGGCTAGGCTGGCATTTATTGTTGATCTCTAATCGCCCTTGAGAAGGTGGTGGTAATTGATCTAAAGAAACAAAAGACATGTCTAGAGGAGCTTTGAAAGACTTGCAGTGCAGTGAGTGGCATCCCTGTCTGAGCCAGACGTTTGTGTTAAAGTCACTCTCTGGGACTTGATAGCCAACGAAGGTTTGTTCTTAACTCTCTTTCTTATCAAAGCTTACAGGGAAAAGGTGGGAGAATGGGATTGAGGAACACATCCACCATGATCGAATGGTGGAGCAGACTCAATAGGCTGAATGGCAAAATTTTGCTCATGTATCTTTATGGTCTTATCAGAAATCACAAGAATCTGAATCGTGCAGAAGGAGGCCATTTGGCCCATTGAGCATGCACATTACTACCAGGTCCTACCCCCATAACTCCCAAGTGTTTACCCTGATAACCCCTCTGACATTAAGGGAAAATTTAACATGGCCAATCCATGTTAAATCAACACATCTTTAGACATAAATGGCAAATATAGAATCATTACCAACAGCTGCTGTCTGACAAAATAGAGATAGATGTTATTATCTGAATTTGTTGATTTCTAATGTTGAATATAGAAGGCTTTAAAACACCTGATCAAAACATGAGGTGCTGATCCTTGAGCTTTATTCAAATAGTGCAAGCGGCTGAAGAAACTGGTTAAAACAAGAACTGGGAAAGAGGGTCCACAAGATGCCGAACACTGGGGTCTGTGCCTAGTGGTGGTTGGGGGTCAGACAGTGGTTGCAGAAACCTGTAAATTTTGCCTTCACTGACAGCACCATCACTTCTAACAAGTGGCCACCTCACATGCTACAACAAGCACATGATGGACATTCTGCTTCGGAACAAAGTTCTGAAGTATAAGTGGTTATTGGAGCAAGAACCAAGTCTGTCGCGTGGTTTATTTTGACAGAATGCATTCTGGGTGGTGTAGTCCATCTTTGGCTGGAGACTCTTCGTCTCATGTAGGGATGGCCACTAAAGGACTACAGAATTGACCTCATCATCAAGATGGTGGAGCAGGCCAGGATTAGCAGCAACAGCGAGACCTCGAGCATCTGGAGTTTTAGGCATGGTAGAGGGGAAGCTTGTCTTGCCACTTTCACAGCTGTCATGAACAGCATTACAATCTCCAAACCTTCTGAGGGAGTGAGTAATAATGAGAGCAAATGGATGTAAGAACCCTGAGACTGGGAGTGAGCTGGACATACAAACAGAGGCTATCCAATGCAAGGGTGCACCCTCTCCCCTCGCCTTGTCCTCAAAAACCTATCCATTGATCTGGTTGGGAGACACGTGAAGTTGGACTACGGTAAGCACAGTAAGAAGTCTCACAACACCAGGTTCAAGTCCAACAGGTTTATCTGGAGACAAGCTTTCAGAGTGTTCCTCCTTCAGGTGAGTGAACAGGAACATTCTGAAAGCTTGTGCTACCAAATAAAGTTGTTGGACTTTAACCTGGTGTTGTGAGACTTCTTGCTCTGGTTGGGAGAACCTACAGTGCAGAAGGAGACCATTAGGCCCATTGAGTCAGCATTGACTCTTCAAAAGTGCAACTTATGAAAGTCCACCTACCCCGCGCTATCTGCATAAACCTGTGCATTTAACATGGCCTGTCCACATAACCTACACATCTTTGGACGCCTTTTAGCATGGCCAATCTACCCAACCTGCACACCTTTGGACTTTGGGAGGGAACCGGAGCACCTGGAGGAAACCAATGCAAACACTAGGAGAATGTGCAAACTCCACAAAGCTGAAATTGAACCCATGTCCCTCATGATGTGAGACAGCAGTGCTAACCACTGTGCTACTCTGAAAGCTGAAAAACAACCTACTTCCCAGATTTGCTTTTGTGTGCATTCTACTAAGGCTAGGTTGGAGTGCATGCCACCAGAAATGAACACTGTTAGTTAAACCCAACTCCTTATCTCGACTGAACTCCTCTCCTTCCCCTGATGATGAGGACTTGAGCCTCATCTGTTCCACAAACTGTGCTTCTTCTGTGTAAAGACAAAAATGTTTTATTAATTATATCTCCTGTGTAGCACATTTTAATGGTCATTTTTATTAATTACTCAGTTGTAAAATGATAAATTTATTGCTGTGATTTTTTTTCACTCAGCAAATTTTGTTTTCTTCAAATCTTTGCGCTAAACCAGATCTCTGACAGCTGCTGCTGTGTTTCTTGCTGAAGGGGAATGAAAGGCTCAAGAAGTCTGATTGCTTTTTTGAAGGCTGTTAGAAGGGAGTTATGTTTGCTCCAATGGTAACATGAAGTGTTGGAAATGCTCAGCACGCCTGGCAGCATGTGCAGAGAGAAACCAAGGCCAGTGGTGATTTTTTTGTCAGAACTAGTGCAGATTGTGGACCTGCAGTCTTGACTCTGCTTCTCTGTCTACAATTGCTGCCAGGCGTGCTTGAGCATTTCCAGCATTTTCTGTTCATGTTTCAGATTTCTAGCATTTGTAGTACTTTGCTGTCGTATTATATGCTCTCTGCTGGATTTCTAAGTGTGGCTAGATTCAATTTAAAATGATAAAATGCTCATCACTTTATGCTGAGTATAATTTTTCTGTTAAAGCCCATTTGTGTATGTAGAAGTAGCATATTACTGAAGCTAAAATTGATTGATGCTAATTTACTTGAAGGTTTAAACCAGTGCTCATATGACAATTGAATAAGCTACTATTTGTATAAAATATTCTCATTTGTACATGGATTGTGTTTTGTAGTTCTTGTGACGTTCTTTTTATGTCGTCATCTGGATGTTGTATGGAGCAAGGTTCAAAGAAGTGGAACTGGTTGTGTAATATGGACGACCAAGTTGTGTGTAATTGATAAAGTGGTGGTTGTAAAGTAAATCATGCTCAGCTTGAGCTTTCAATGGGTTTGACAAATGGAGACATCAAGTACAAATGTTAAGTATTGCTAAACCTATATACAGCAATTCGACTCCACTGTGACTGATTCCCCATTTTGGGACCCAAAGGATGTGAAGGCGGCTGATAAGTGGAGTGAGGATAAGGGCCCAGAGCTGGGAGCAGCACCAAGGTCCATGATTTACCTCTCTGGTCCTGGATCAGAATGGGATTATTGGTGAGGGAAGGGAGAGGAATTGAACTAATTGGATAACTGCTTTACAGAGATGTTCCGCAAAGTGAGTATTGGATTGGTCTACATATTCTGGAGGAGACTGCATCATGAGCATTGAATGTAATGCATTGAATTGAAAAAGGCACAAGTAAATTGCAGTTTCATTTGGCAAGATTATTTTGAGCCCAGGGTGGTGGGAAAGGAGGAGGTAAAAGGGCATCTTCTTCAGTTACATGGAAAAGTGCTGTGGAAAGGGAAGGGGCTATTTGGAATTATTGAGTGGAGCATCATTAGCATTTGCTGCCTGTTTTCCAGACAAATCGACTCTTTTAACAAAACACTGCCTCTTAAAGCAACCCTGCAAAATAGCACAGTATCATCACAATATCCTATCTGCCATCTTGTTGCCCGCTCTCACAACCTGTCTATATCATTTCGCAGCCTCTCTGTCCTCCCCACTTAATTTCTGATTATATTGTTATATTGTCAAAAAACTTGGATTAAAATTATGCTGTCTCTTTGTCTAAATTATCAACATAATTTGTAAATAGCTGATGCCTCAGCACTAATCCTTGCGGTATTTCACTGATCAAAGTCTGCCAATTTAAAAATGCTCTATTTATGCCGACTTGTCCTGTCTGTTAACCAATTCTGTATCCATGTTAATATATCAATCCCCAACTCCATTAGCCCGTAGCTTGCAAATTAACCTTTGGCACCTTTTGAATACTTTCTTAATGTTGCCCAGTTTATGAGCAGTTTTGGGCTCTATACCTAAGGAAGGATGTGCTGGCCTTGGAGGGTCCAGAGGAGGTTCACAAGAATGATCCCAGGAATGAAAGGCTTGTCATATGGGGAGCAGTTGAGGAGCCTGGGATTCTATTCGATGGAGTTTCGAAGGATGATGGGGGGATCCAATTGAAACTTGCAGAAAACTGAGAGGTCTAGATAGAGTGGATGGGAAGAGGATGTTTCCACGAGTGGAAAAGACTAGAACTTGAGAGCACAACCTCAGAACGAAGGGATGCTCCTTTAAAGCTGAGCTGAGGAGGAATTTCTTCAGCCAAAGGGTAATGACTCTGTGGAACTCATTGCCAGGTCATTGAATGTCTTTAAGACAGAATAGATAGGTTCTTTATCAATAAGGGGATCGAGGGTTACAGGGAGAGGGCAGGATAATGAGGATGAGTGTCATATCAGCCATGATTGAATGGCGGAGCAGACGTGATGGGCCTAGTGGCCTAATTCTGCTCCTATGTCTTATGACCCTTCGACTTGTTGTCTGTACCACTCCCTGCCCCAACTTATTTATTGAGTTCAAATAAAATTTGAATTCAATAAAGATTTGGAATTAAAAGTCTAATGATTGTGAAACTGTTGTCAATTGTCAATAAAAACCCCATCTGGTTCACTAATGTCCTTTTGGTAAGATAATCTATCATCCTTACCTGGTCTGGCATACATGTGACTCCGGATCCACAGCAATGTGCTTGGCTCTTAAATATCCTCGGATGGGCAATAAATGTTGGCCCAGTTAGTGATGCCCCCATCCCGTGTGGGTGGGAAAATGTCTCCAGGAGTTTGATCAGTGATAGTTGAGAGAACAGCAAATGTTTGGTTTGGAGGGTCACTTGCAGGTATTCCCATGTTGCCCATGTCCTTGTTAGTGTTAGAGGTTATGGACTTGGAAGGTGCTATTGAAGGATTGTTGGTAAGTTGCTGCACTGTATCTTGCAGATGGATGGGTTTGAAATGTGCTTTTGAAGGAGTCTTGATAAGTTACTGTAGTTGATCTTGTTGATGATGCATGCTACTTCCACTGTGTGTTGGTGAAGGAGGGAGTGAATTTTGAAGGTGGTAGAAAGCATTGCTGAAAGATTTGCATTGGCTGTTAAGTTCTCATCTTCAGCTTTCATTCCAGCTAGACTGTTTAAAGTTTTAACAAGAGCTAATAGTTTGCTTTCTTGTGCCAAATGACAGTTCTTATCAAATTAATTATTTCTTGCCACTTAGTATTTTTACAAGATGGTAGTGTTATAGTACAGGATTTCCCAAACTTTTCCAGACATGAAACTCTTTTGGCCTCCAAGTAGTACGAAAGGACTCCTGAGAAACATTATTGTGTTGAAGAGTCAAACTATAAAAAAAAGATTGTTTTTGCACCGTAGATACAAACACACAGAAACCTGACAGATGGAATTATTTTCTATTTGTTATATGAATACAGTTACTTTAATTAAAAAGCTCTATTAAAAAATGTACTTGGGTCTTGCCATTTTGTCACTTTTAATGGGAGGACTGTTGCTGCTCGTATGGTACAAATGGGAAGAGTGCTGTTGGAATGTGTGCATGCACACAAGTCGCTCTAACGCCCCTGTCCCTCGTTTTGCATATGGATAGCTTTATATAGTTTTTCATGGGTGGGAAGTTTTGATTCCATTAAAGGCTTTAGTGAAAGAATAACTAGAAATCCACTATTTAAAACAGTATTTTTGCAACAAAGATAAATGTTTTGCGTGTATTTGCTAGCTTAGATGAAAATTTCCTGAATAGCCACATAATCAAGATATTTGCACTATGGCTTATGTAAATGAGATACAATTGTTGGCAAGTATGCCAGCCAATATGTTAAAGCATTTAAATTTTTTTTTTGTTGCTCATCACCAACTCAAATTCACTAAACTTAATACCTGAAAATTCATTCTACCTATGGGTGGGGGACTTAAATGCCCATCATGAAGAGTGGCTTAATAGCACCTCAATTGACTAAGCTGACCAAGCCCTGAAAGACTTAGGTATCAGACTGGGTCTGTGTTAGGTGGTGAGAGAACCGACAAGAAGGAAAAACCTATGTGACCTCTTGCTCATCAGTCTACTTGTAGGTGCAACTAACCACTACAGTATTGATGGGAGTCACTGCCGCCCAGTTCTAGTGGAGACTAAGTCCCATCTTCAAACTGATATCCTGTACTGTGTTGTATGATACTACCACTGTGCTAAGAGGGATGGATTCTGAATAGATCCAGCAGTGCTGGATAGCCATGGGATACTATGGGCTGTCAGCAGCAGCAGAATTGTACTAATTCACAATCTGTAGCCTCATGACTCAGCACTCTAACATCAAGCCAGGGGATCAATTCTGGCTCAGTGAGAGCAAAGAGCATGGTACAAGCAGCACCAAGAATGCTTAAAAAGAAGGTTCTAACCTGGGGAAGCTCCAGCATAGGATAATATGCATGTTTAATACCAGAAACAACTCGCCATTGGCAAAGTTAAGTAATCGCACAACCAATAGATAGAGCAAAACTCTGCAGTCCTGCCACATGTAGTTGTGAATGATGGTGGACAGTTAAACAACTAATTGACCCTTGGCCTCAAGTGCTATTTCCAGTCAACCCAACATGTCTGACAAGGAATATGAGAACAGCCACAACAGGAATATGACGGTTGCTAATGTGAATGGTGACCACCCTGTACCTTTGTGAACTGCCAATACTGGTAACATTGAGACACTCGCCTTACCCTGAATGCTAAATTTGATGGTGTTAATATCTGGGCTAATACGTGTACAGACTGACATTCACATAACCATCAGCTTCATCGGCATGTGTTATTTCAGCTTCTTAATTACATTGGGCTCAGGAACCTCCAATGTAATGCTACTTCAATCAATAATTTGTTTTGCTTAAAATAAAAGCTTATAGTTCTTTTTCAACTTGTAAACAAACACAATTAGGCCATTCTAAATGAGGGAAAGTCCAGAAAAATTGTATGAATGGTTTAAGAAGTATTTCCTGTTGCTGAAAACATGTGTTTCAAACCAGTTGTTTGAGACACTTCCCTATCTATACAGTGGCCAAGTGAGAAATACGTTTTATTTTTCCTTGTTTTTGAAACTTCCTGTTTGTTGGCTTTTTTATTAATTCATTATATTTCCCAGTCTTCTGCTAACTTGTCTGTTTGTACGTACTCTAGTTGTAAGATTTCACAAAGCCATTACTTTTTTTTTGTTTTGAATTGAAAAATGGCTGACCAGTAGTAGATTGTATTTGGTATTTTTCAGGTCATTGGAAACTGCAAGCTAATTTGAAAACTACTTCTCTTGCTCATGCTGCCTCAAGGTTTAATAACAAAAGGATGTTCCTTGATTATATTTTCAAAGCAGCATATTTAAATTTTTGTACTTTCATAAAATTATTCTTTTAATCTGACAGTTCATACTAATTTTTTGACACTTGTGCAGGCCAAGACTTTCTTACAACACTTTTGTGATTCATTTGTATGTGAGGTTGAACAGATCACTAAGAATGTTTGATTTACTTGTGTGTGCATTATTGATATAATGCAGCTTACCTTTTCCATCTAAACCTCCAACCCCCACACTCTGTTTCTCCTTGCAATTTACTGCAGCTACAATTTTGTATTTTGCGATTTGCCACAATTGCACTAAATTTGCTTCTGTGTTTTGTCTTCCATAGATGAGGTATGCTAAAGGCCTTGTATACAGTGCGACCATAAATTAGAAGCATTATTTCACATGGTTACTTGAGGATGGTGCTGTATCAAAGGGACAATATGCCATGGTTTCGCAGTTGATTTTCAGCTTATGCATTTTGCATGGAGGTTGAACTATATTTTGTATATAAAAATGCTGAGTGTGTTACAGCACTTCAACAGAAGACCTTGAATACTCCTAGGTCAGAATTTGTCAACGAGAAAACCTATTTTAAGTGTGCCTGCATTTAATTTTATCGGTTTCACCTATAGGTAGTACTGTGATTGATTTACAATTTTGATTGGCAGATAAGACCTTGGATTTTTCTTGAAACTTCACATTTTCAAATATTTAAAAATAGCCAATCTAATCTTTCACTTTTTTTTGTAAAAAGGGATGCTTTGTGAGCACTGACTTGATGTCATTTCATTCCTGAACACTTTTCAGGGCAATGTTGGAGGACAAAGTATAAAAATTCCAATGTTCACATTGTTAAGAAAAAAAACATTTCAGGTCTATGCTGCTATGGAGACATTTTTGTTAATTGAAGCCTACTTGTAACTAATTGAACCTATTTTTTTTCCCTATTGCTTCACCTTGTAAATCCTGCCAGTCAGAGCCCTACTCTCAAATCCAAAATGTTGTCCAAGGACTCAACAGTCTCTAGCACGATAACTTGATATTAGACAGGTTTGAGATTTAATCTGTGACCATCCGTTTGAGAGGAAGTTGTTTTTTTCATTTATTCTATGCCCTCATTCATTGATATGAATACTTACAATATGTTTTTAAAATATTAATTGAGCAGCATCTGTTTATGTTTTGCCTTTCTAATAATGCTACATGGATGCAAGAGAGTGATCGTAAAAAAAATTGAATTGATAGAAATATAATAATACAGATCAATGATATCCCAAGAACATTGGGAAAGAGTTAGCATTCACAATTTATTTTTTTCTCTGGAATTATGCTGTGTTGGTATTTTATTGTGATTATATTTAATATATACAAATATAACCATTAATTTGTAAACCACAAATTAAAGGTGGCATGTGATTTAATTTTGAATCTTACATAAAGCCTTTAGAATATTTAATAAACTTTTATTCTTTCATGGGATGTGGATGTTACTGGCAAGGCAAGCATTTATTACCCATCCTTAATTACTCTCGAGAAGGTGGTGGGTGAATCACCTTTTTGAACCATTGCAGTATCAGTTGTCCCAGTGCAGGGAATTCCAGAATTTTGACCCAGCAACGTTGAAGGAATGCAACATAGTTCCAAGTGAGGATGGTGTGTAACTTGGAGGGGAACTTGCAGGTGGTGGTGGTGTTCCCATGTATCTGATGCCCTTGTTTTCCTAGGTGGTAGAGGTCATGAGTTTGGAATGTGCTGTCCAAAGAGCTATGGTGTGATGCTGCAAGCACATCTTGTAAATGGTGCTTACTGCTGTCACTGTGCATTGGTGGTGGAGGAGTATGAATGTTTAAGATAATGGATGGGTTACTGATCAAGCAGGCTGTTTTGTTCTGGATGATGTTGAGCTTTTTCAGTAGTGAACCAGGCAAGTGTAAAGTATTCCTGAATTGTGCCTTGTAGATAGATGGTGGATTGGCTTTGGGGATTCAGGAGGTGAGTTGTTTACCATAGAATTCCCAGTCTCTGACTTGCTGTCATAGCTACAGTATTTACATGGATGGTTCAGTTCAGTTTCTGGTCAATGGTAACCCTTGGGATGTTGATAGTGGGGGATTCAGTGATGCTAATGTCATGGGGGTGAGGGGAGAATTCAGTTTTCAGTTGCCTCTCCAGTGAATTTTGTTGGGTCTGTTAGACTTGAAGACTGTTTACCCCCTTGACATAAACAAGTTGCTATTCTCGTGTTAACTTAAACTTTGATGATTTTTGACTGAGAGGGGTATCATGAAAGTGATTGATTCCTTCCTTAATTAAGGTGCAGGCTTTCCAACAGGATCGACTGGAAGGCATCAAATGTCGATGCCTTGACAATCTTTCTTTCCCAGCTGCAGGCTGTCAGTTAGTCTGGCCCATCTGAGATCGACCAACTCAGTGTAAACTTGAGATTGAACCTAAGAACTTCTTGATCTATGTACTGAGATGTTGTACCATAGTCCACTCAGCCAAGGATTTTTAATCCCATTACTCCACTGTGATGACTAAATAAGTGGAAATTTAGGAAGTCACGTACATTTTATGTATCTTTTTATTTGTAAAATGTTGTTTGAGATAACCTAGTGCAGTAAAAATAAAAATTACTCTACTTGAAGCATCGTTTGAATTACTTCCTGAAATATTCATCCACCCTTTCATGAAGTTTCCTTTGGGCAGCAGTTACATGCCTTCTGGAACTTCATCCACAACTGAATATCTGACACGTGTTTGCTTAGATTGTGTTGCAGATGTCTGACTGGTTGCAGATAGGGGATGGGTCTGTGAGCATTTGTGATTATGATCCTGTCTTTGTCCCACAACAGCCATCTCCCTATCTGACTTTTCTGTTAAAGATTGTATGCTCTTCCTCTTTGTTTGTACTTTCTGTAGGTAATGCTTCTAACAGGATTGTCCAGTGCAATTTATATTGTGTAGCCTGAGTGTGAGCAGTGTAGATTATTTACCAACTCCATCAGTACCATTCAATTAACAATGTACTATATTTTCTTGTAAATACTTTTTCTTTAGCTTCTTGCAATTTTTGCACAAAAGTTTGAAATGTAAATATCTTAAAAAGCTAAAGAAAAATTTCAAGAGTTTAACTAAAAATTCATGGTGGTTTTAAAAAGCAGGCTCTGTGTGAAGAGAAAATTACTTCCGATTTCACAGTTGTTGGATTTGCTTTGTTTTCATAACCTTCGGAAAATGGAAGAAGGACGCAGGGCCACAGTGAGAAAGGGGAGGATATAAGAAGCCAAAAGAGTCTTCATGCATTTTTCAATTTAATAAAAAGTGTTTTATTTAAAGCCAACTAATTGCTTCTTTGTGTTTGTTAACATTTGGAATAATAACTATGACCTGTGAATGGACAGGTGGACAGAACAAAGGACATGTATTTTCCTCATGCTAATCTGAGTTGATTATTTTCTTCAAGTTGTGTTTTGCAAGCTTTTTTGAGGGGCATGGGTTAGTCAGTAAGGAAGATAGTAAAATGGTTGATTGGGAGGAGGCCTTGGGCCTCTTGCCATTAGTCTTAAGTGTGAGGAAAGGAGGAGTTGGTTGCAAATTGAGATTGAGGTGTTTGACATGGGAGTAAATGGGTGAGGGGGATAAAGAGCAATTGGAAGTGGAAGTAGGAGTAGTGATGGAAGTGAGTTTCTGGCAGGAAGAAGTCAGGGTAGTGGGAAAGTGAAAAGGTAGGAATTTAGACTGGAGCAAGGAGGTGGGGGAGAATCAGGACCAAAAGTGGACAATTTGTCTCTGAACCCCCTTACGCATTGGCAGTTGTAGGTGGCTCCTTTCTTTACCACACGTTATACCAACCATGGTACCTTGGAAAGAAAAAAACACAAGCAAAATACTGAGAGATAGAGAAGCAACAATATGGTGATGCAGAGAGAGAAAAACTATTCTCCATTTAATTGTGTGCCATGTCATTCCTTTACTTTCTACTGTGGAGATGTCAAGGGATAATAAACAAGAGTCACATCTCAGAGTACTTCTCCCTCCAGCTGAAGGGCAATAATGTCTATAACAGTGTCCCTACTGCTCCAGCTCTTACTCTTATATTGATATTTTCCTCTAAAGAAAGGACCACGGGCAACCTGAATTGAACCATCATTGTCAGTGCGATGATAGGATTAGTTGTTTTAATCTGTGCTGAATTCAACATTTGTTATAATAAATGAACAGTTAAGAGTTTACACTTTGCAGCTCATTCTTTAAAACATCCTTCAGTACATGTCCTTGGTTGATTGACATTCAAGAAATTGTCACTTCTTTGACAAGGGCCTGTATATTATATACTGTCTCAACATGCAGACATTTGCTGAGTTGCCTTTTAATTTCTTAAATTTAGTTTTGAGTGTAACATTCTGCAAAAACAAAAAAACCCAATTCTAAAAATAATAACCTGTTCCATAAAATTCACGTACTATTTTTCAAGAAAGTAAGCCTGCACTCTGGAGCTTGGCTAATGAAACTTGCGTCATATGGATCCATAGCTTATTAGCTAGCCACTGAATGTGACAGTTTCTCCCTTGTCTCCCAGAGTGAGGGCGAAAAGAACTGTCAGATATTGCTTTTGCTTTGAGATCTCATGGGTCAATCTGTGTTGTGTAGTGAGGTACAGCATGCTGCCAATAAAACTGAAAAATTGCTTGCACGTTTGTATATTTTGTTTCACAATATAACTTTAATATCAGCATATGGTTAAAAAGGGAGATTTTAAAATGTCCACTTTTGAACTTAGTTGTTTGTCCATTGTTGTCGATGAGGACCTTGACAGTATTAGTCATTTTGAGGCTGAATGTGGTGTGTCCGAAGATGATTGATCAGGCCAATTTGGGCATGGAATGTCCTGGCACATATTGGGCAGACTTGCATAAATGCTGTAGTTGTTGCGCTGGTTGCTGTGGACTTGCGCAGCTCGAGCTTAAGTTGTGCTTCAGCAATGCACCTTGCACTGTAAGCTTGACAGCCCTTGTGGACGAGGCAGCGCCAGTAGGGTGGTTTTGTGCCAGCGTTTCCTAGGTGGTCGTGTCTATGTCAGGCGACTTCAGGGAGGCTTTGATTGTGTCTTTGTAACGTCTTTTCTGCCCTCCATGCAAGCGTCTTCCAGTAGAGATTTCCCCAAAAAGGAGCGGCTTGGGTATGCGTTTTTCTGGCATCCAGATGACATGACCTGCCCACCGATTCTGTGCTCTCATCAGCAGTGTGTGGACTGGTGGTAGACTTGCTCTAGAGAGAACTTCAATGCCTGGTACTTTGTCTTGCCATCTGATGCATAATATTCTGCAAAGACAAGTCATGTGGAAATGATTGAGCTGTCTTGCGTGCCTTTGATACACAGTCCACATTTCACAGGCATACAGGAGGGTAGTGAGTACCATGGCACTGTAGATCTTCAGTTTTGTTGCTGGGCTGATTCCTCGACGTTCCTGTACAGTGGAGCGCAGTCCACCGAAAGCAGAACTTGCCTTTCCTATTCTGCAGTTAACTTCTGTATCAATAGTCGGTGCTTGGGAGAGGGTGCTGCCAAGATAAGTGAACTGACTCACTGCCTGTAGTTTCTGCCCTTTGATTATGATTATGGGTTCAGTGTATGGTGCATGAGGAGCAGGCTGGTGCATGACTTTGGTCTTTTTAATGTTGTTGGTGAGTCTGAAGTTGTCACAAGATGTGGAAAATTTGTCCATACTGATTTGCATCTCTGGCTCTGAGCCTGTATACAGGACGCAGTCATTGACAAAGAGGAAGTCTCTCAGAACAGCCTCCTTCACTTCGGCAATAGCTTGAAGTCTCCTCAGGTTGAAGAGCTTCCCATCTACTCTGTACTTGAGGCTGATTCCAGCAACACTGTCCTGGAAGGCATCATTCAGCGTGGCAGTAAACATCATGCTGAACAGTATGGGTGTGAGCCCTGTTTGATGCTATTCGTGACTGGGAATGCCTCAGAGGATTCTCCGCCATCCAGTACTCTGGCCATCTTGCCAAGATGGAACTGGCGTACTATCTGAATGAATTTGGGAGGGGGCAGCCGAACTTTGACATGATCCTCCACAGGCCTTGTCGGCTGACCGTGTTGAAGTCTTTCATGAGGTCAACAAAGGTTGTGTAGAGCTTGCGATTCTGCTCCTGACACTTCTCCTGAAGTTGACATGCAGGAAAAATCATGTCAATAGTCCCGTGACCTTTGCAGAAGCCACATTGTGACTCTGAAAGCAGGCCCAGCTCCAGACGAGTGACCAGACGATTTAGCAGGACTCTTGCGAGGTTTTTTCCTGTGATGGAGAGCAGCAAAATTCCTCGGTGGTTGTTGCATACTTGCTGATTGCCCTTCCTCTTGTAGAGATGTATGATGGAAGCATCTTTAAGTTCCTGAGGAATGGATCCTTGCTTCCAAAAGGATTGGAACAACTCAATGAGCTTCTCAATAACTACAGGACCAGCAGCTTTGTAGGTCTCTGTGGGTATGGCATCCGCCCCTAGGGCTTTGCCACTGGATAGCTGGCTGACAGCTGGATAGCTGGTGGGTCATCCATGGCGCTGTTGATATTGACCTGGGCAGTCCTGTCTGTTGCCTCATCGTTAATAGATGACGGTTGGTTGAGGATGGCTTTGCAGTGTTCAGTCTATCTCTGCAGGATCTGAGCCCTCTCTGTAATGAGAGTTGTACCATCTGTACTCAGGAGGGGAGAACTCCCGAGACATTGAGGTCCGTAGATAGTGTTGAGGGCTTCATAGAACCGTTTCAAGTTGTTTCTGTCAGCATATCCCTGTATTCCATCTGTCTTGGCACTCAGCCAGGCATCCTGCATTTTACGTGGTTTATTCTGGACTGTCCTGCGAGCACTGGTAAAAGCACTTTTCTTGGCAGCTGATAATGGGTCATTCTGACAGACCTGATGAAGGTGGTGCTTTTCAACAAGTAGAGCCTGTATCCCCTCATCATTCTCATCAAACCAGTCCTGCTGCTTGCAGGTAGAAGGCCCGAGCATCTTCAGTGCAGATGAATGGACAGCATTCCTGAAGCGTTCCCAGCCATCCTCAGCGCTGCCTGCGAGGTGTAGGTCAGCAAGCTTGATTTCTAAGTCTTCAGCCAGTGCTGAAGCAATGCTGGGGTTCTTTAGCTTGGCCGCATTGATTCTTTTCATAATCTTGCTTCCTTGTGGTTGTCTCTTGGGTCTAATGCAGAGCCTTATTTTGGGTATGATGAGCCTGTGATCTGTCCAGCAGTCAGCACCACACATGGCCTTGGTCACTCTGGCATCCTGCCTATCTTTTTTCCTGACAGCGACATAGTCGATATGCCAATGCTTAGACTGGGGTTGCATCTAGGAGGTCTTGTTACAGGTAGGCAGATGGAAGGTTGTGTTGGTGATGAGGAGGTTGTGTACTGCACGAGTCTTCATTAAGAGTAGGCTGTTACTGTTACACTTGCCACTCCATGCCTCCCGATGACTCCCTGCCAGATTGCAGAATCACACCCTACTTTTGCATTGAAATTGCCAAGCAAGATCAGCTTGTTGGTACTGCTCACTGCTGATAGTAGGGTGTCTAGTTCTTTGTAGAACTTATCTTTCATCTTGTCCGGGTTGTTCGTTGTGGGGGCGTAGGCACTGATCAGGGTGGCTTGACTTCTGTTCTGTAGCGGAAGCTGTAATGTCATAAGCCAGTTGTTCACGTTCTTGGGTAGACTAGCAAGTTTCCGAACAAGTATTCACTGTCAGGAGTCACCAACTCCAGCATCACGACACTCATCGCTGCCACGACCGCTCCAGAAAAAATTGTATCCACCTCCAGTTTCAGTCAACTGACCTGTGTTGGCAAGACAAGTTTTCACTCAGGGCTGCTATGTCAGTGTTGTATCTTGCAAGCACTTTGGCAACTAAGGCTGTTGTCTCTGGTCTGTCTGCTTTTGAACTTAACCATTAAGTGATTGTCAAGACAAATGGAAGTTCTCTTTGAAGGTTTGCTGTTGTCCCTGCCCTCTATTCGTAAAATAAAAACAAATAATATGTTTATTTGCTTTACTTTTGGATCCAGACAATAACTTGTAATGTTTTATTTCTGATTTTTAAGGTTAAAAGTTCCACCCGTTAAGTTCATATCTTCCTTGGAAGATCAATAAATGAGTAGTGAACTGGAGGCATCAGCTATGCAATTATGAAATAGCTTGCTAATGTGATGGGGGAAAAAAGCAACTTTGTTTCTGCCCATGTGAACTAGGGCGGGCCATAAAGCTTTTTAATATTTTGTATTTGGCTTCTGCAGAAAGCAGTATTGTCTAATAGAAGTTTGCTGATTTTGCATTTGGCAAGATAATGACGTGTCTTTTAAGAACTGTTGCACAGGAAAACCTGCTGGACCATGAACTCCAAGAAGCCATGCACACCATGTTGAGTGCTTGTCAAAGTATGTTAGTGAACTTTGATTTTCAAACTAAATCTGCCTCCTGGAGCACAGGTGCAGCAGCAGGTGGTGCATCTCTGAGTTGATTTGTTATTGTCCCCAGTAAGTGTTAAGTTTTTCAGCTGTGGCTCAGTGGTAACTTATTTACATCTGGATCAAGAAATTGTGGATTCAAGCCCTGCTACAGAAACCTGAACGCACAATCAAGGCTGCCACTCCAGTATTGAGGGAGTCTTGCACAGTCAGAAAAGTCATCTGTTCAATGAGATTTTAAACCAAAGCTTCAAGCTTCACCTTCTTCTTCAGGGGAACACAAACATTCCATAACACTCACGGAGGCAGGAGAGTTCTTCCAGTATCTTGGCTGTTATTGATCTATTAGCTAACGTCTAAAACACAGTATTCGGTCACTTATCCGTACATTGTTTGTGGGACTTTGCGCGTGACTGTATAGGCTGTTCCTGTGTTTCCTACATTACAACACTTGCACTTCAGAAGTTCGTTATTGGCTGCGATTCTACCAAAAATGTTTTTAAGTGCCAAATTCATGGGAAAACTGGTGTAAATCATGCTGTTTTTTTCAGTGTGACCTCAGACAAGAATCTCCCACACTCTGTGTAATGCAGATGTCACAATGGGGAATATCATTAAAAGCTCAGGGGACAGGGCCTATTCATGCTGGAGACCCACCCCCTCCACCACTACCACCACCATCACCACAAGCGCTTCATAAATGCAAGTTTATTTTTTAAAATTATTTTTATTGATGACTTTTCCAGTTTTGAAACAACAGAACAAACCCTCAAGTGATTGGTACAGTCTAGTATTATTTCTCCACATCTACATACAGCAAGAGAGTACCAATGTTGTTTGTTTGGATTATTCATTATTCAAAGCAACTTTTCCTTTTTTGTTCAAAGATGCAAACAACAAAAGGATGATTCAGAGATTAGGGGCAAACAGGGTACCAAGATAAAACCATGAATACATTGCTTAATGGTGCATGCATCGCATATAGGATACAGAGATAGAGCCATGTAACTTGCGTTCCAGGATTTTCAAAGTAGCAACTCCATTGTGCATTCAGCCAAGGAGAATATAGTGACAGTGGTATAGAAAAGGCTGATCAGCCAAGGATTCTCACACCATGCTTAGGCACACACCAAAGCACACTTCTGTTCCCATGCACCATTAGCAGCTGGCACTGCAGGAAATCTGGAAGCAGATTTTTTTCCGGTGGGCACGGTGCAAGAATAAGAAAAAAAATCTGATCATTAATCAGTGCGTGATGAGCCAGTAAATGCTGCTCTGACTGTCTGGTCATTTGCACGGCCATTTAGGTTGGACATCTGATATTCACATTGCTTAATCCTTTTGAGCAGTAGCTTGGCAATGCATGGCAGAATATCACTGCCATTTTGCTTGGGACACAGTAGCACTGATTAATTCTGCCACTCTTTAATGCAACTTTTCCTTTTTTTTCCCCCCTAAACTTGAACTATTGGTTGTAGGGATGTTCATTTCCAATGAACAAGCACTTGATGTTGAGATGCATACTTCTGATTTTGTATCATATTGTATTTTTATTAAGTCCAAGGAAAGCGAACTTGAAAGGATTTGGCAGACAACTGGTTTAACCATCCATAATCAGGTATGATTGGATTGCATTTAGCAGTGTCGGTTATGTTCTTGTCTGCTAAAGCTGCTCACGATTCCTGAAATGCTGGTATAACCTTGCTTTTTTTCTCTAGTGCAAACCACTTTCTTAAAAACCCTGCCTCCACTCGCCTCCAAATACAAGTGTGCAAAGCTTCCCAGATGTCTTTGACACTACGATCATGATCACCTGACCAGCTGCCTTTGTTGTGCTCTTCCCTGCAATTAGCCCACCTGGCCAAACTTCTCCCCTGCCGGAGCACTGAACTTGCATCTTCCTCCAGTTTCACTGCTTTCTCTTTTCATGTCTTTCCCAAGCTCATCTTAGGCATGAGATCCGAATCCTCCCTCTTTGGTTCCCATTTTGACTGATGTTGCTAATGGTCCTTTCTCTTAAAGTGTTGTACTTATCTCCTTTTAAATCCACTGTCGTCACCCTGTCTCAAAAACCTCCCTTTGACTCTACCATCGTTGTAAACTACCATCCCATCTCCAACATCCTTTTCATTTCCAAGCCCTTGAACGTGTTGTCGTCTCCCAAATCTGTGCCAGTGTTTTCTAGAACTCCGTATTTGAATCTCTCCCATCAGGTTTCAACTGTGCCACAGTACGAAAACAGCAGTTATCAAAGTCATAAATAACATCTTCAGTGACTGTGACAAAGGTAAATTATAATTCCTCATCCTTGAGCTGTATGAAGCATTCTACGTTGTTGATCATGGCATTCTCTTGCTGTGCCTCACCACTGACTTCCAGCTGGGTGGGACTGCTTTCATCTGATTTTGTTCTTACCTAACCATATCCAGATATCATTGCAATGGTTTTTCTTCCTGCTCCTAGGGCTTTAACTCTTGTTTTCTCCATGGGAGCTAACCTTGGACCCTTTTTCTCATCTACATGCTGCTCCTTGGTGAGATCTTCCAAACGCACTGATAATTTTCGCATATATGCTGATGAAACTCTGCTGTACCTCATCACCACCTCTCTCATCTCCTCAACTGTTGGTAAATGCTCAAAGCTTGTTTGACACCCAAGCACTGGATGAGTGGAAACGTCCTTATTATATATTGAGAGGACAGAAGCCATTGTTTTTGGTCCCACCCATACAACCTTACAATGGTTACTGTACACAAGGAACCCATTCGGGCCATAATGTTCATGCTAGCTCTTCAAGAACAATCTGCTTATTCCCATTCCCTATCCGTTTTTCTCTAGCTCTAAGTATTTTCTGTTCAGATAGTAATTCAGTTGTCTTTTGAAGGCCTTGGTTGAATCTGCCTTCACCAACACACACTGACTAGATCCTAACAACAGGCTGAATATGGAAGTTTTTCCTCATGTCAAGGTGCTTTTTTATGACAATCATAAATCAGTATCCATTTTTTCTTAATCTTTCTATCAAAGGGAGCATCTTGTCCCTATATATGCTGTCCTGAAGCTTCATGATTTTGAACAACTCTATCAAATCCCCTCTTAATCTTTTTTCCTCCAAGGGGAACAGTCTCAGCTTCTCCAATCTATCCAAGTAACTCAAGTTCTTCATCCCTGGAGCCATTCTCAGAATATTTTCTTTGTCCTTCTCTCTCGATGTTTTTATATCCTTCCGAAGGTTCCTTCCTTCAAGAGGTGGCTGGATATAGCACTTGGGGCAAATGGGATCAAGGGTTATGGAGAAAAAGCAGGATTAGGCTATTGAGTTCGACGTTCAGCCATGATCATAATGAAGGACCAAATGGTCTCCTCCTGCTTCTGTTTCTATGAAGGTGTGATGTCCTGGACTGAATACCACTCCAAATGAGGCTGAACCAGTTCTCTGTAACTTCATTCCATTTGTACTCTATTCCTGTACTTAAAGCCCAGGGTCCCATATGCTTTAATAACCTCTTCCACATCCTCCCTTGATGCGTATATCCCCAAGGATCTCATGCTCCTGCACTGCCTTTAGAATTGCACAATTCATTTTATATTGGCTTACCTCCTTACCAAAATGAAGTCCCTCACACTTCTTTGCATTACATTTCATATGTCACTTGTTCAGCAGCTCGTAATCACATTGCTGCTCACAATAGTTTCAAGTTTGGTGTCATCTGCAAATTTTGAACTTGTGCCTTGTCCACCCAAGTCCAAGTATTTGATATATGATGATAAAAACAAGAATCCTAACATCCAATCCTGGAAATCCCATTGTAAATCATCTTTCAGTAATGAAAGTGTTATGTAATGAGATGTTATGTAATGAGGCAGGTAGAATTAGGGACCTTGCAGTGAAGGATCCTCTTGGGGAGAGTGATCATTGTATGGTGGAGTTTCTGGTGCAGATGGAGGAGGAGAACGTGGGTTCCCGGACGCGCATCCTTTGTTTGAACAGAGGGGAGTACGGTAGGATGAGAGAAGAATTGGCGAATGTTGACTGGGGGAGCGTGTTGGAAGGTAGGTCTGCTGAGGGGCAGTGGAGGATCTTTAAGGAGATCTTTCTTGGTGCTCAGCAGAAATTTATTCCAATGGTTAAAAAGGACCGTAGGAGGAGAGGTAATAAGCCGTGGATAACGAAGGAGGTGAAGGAAAGTGTTAAATTAAAAGCGGAGGCGTTTAGAGGAGCTAAGAGTAGTGGGCGAGAAGAGGATTGGGAGAGGTTTAAATGTCAACAAAGATTGACGAAGAAGTTGATAAAGAAGGGTAGGAGAAACTATGAAGCTGGGCTAGCGCTTAATATAAAAAAGGA
Source organism: Carcharhinus amblyrhynchos (assembly GCF_965287045.1). NCBI lineage: Eukaryota > Metazoa > Chordata > Chondrichthyes > Carcharhiniformes > Carcharhinidae > Carcharhinus > Carcharhinus amblyrhynchos. Next base: position 19,900,936 of record NC_137341.1, on the reverse strand, counting down.
TAGCAAGAGTTTTTATAAATATATAAAAAGGAAGAGGCTGGCTAGGGTGAACGTTGGACCCTTAGAGGCTGAGAGGGGGGACTTAGTGGTAGGGGATGGGGAATTGGCTGAGGTCTTGAATAACTTTTTTGTTTCGGTCTTCACGGAGGAGGACGTGAATAATTTGCCTCGTGTTAGTGATGGAAAGGTGGTAGGACTGGAGGGTCTCAATGACATTATTGTTACTAGAGAGGCGGTGCTCGACAGACTGGAGGGACTGATTGTGGACAAGTCCCCAGGACCGGATGGAATACATCCGAAGGTTCTGAAAGAAATGGTGGAGGTGATAGTGGATGCCTTGGTGGTTATTTTCCAAACGTCGCTGGATTCCGGGGAAGTGCCGGAAGATTGGAAAGCGGCTAATGTTACGCCGTTGTTTAAGAATGGTGGCAGGCAAAAGGCGGGGAATTATAGGCCGGTTAGTTTAACGTCTGTTGTAGGTAAAATGTTAGAATCCGTCATCAAGGAGGAAATAGTGAGGCATCTTGAGGGGAATTGCTTGATAGAGCAGACGCAGCACGGTTTCGTTAAGGGGAAGTCGTGCCTGACAAATTTATTGGAGTTCTATGAGGATGTGTCTAGGGCAGTGGATAGAGGAGAGCTGGTGGATGTGGTCTTTCTTGATTTTCAGAAGGTGTTTGACAAGGTACCTCACAAGAGGTTATTGCAGAAGGTCAGGGGTTATGGAGTTGGGGGTAGGGTGTTAGCGTGGATAGAGGATTGGTTGTCAAATAGGAGGCAGAGAGTGGGGGTGAATGGGTGCTATTCGGATTGGCGGATGGTGACTAGTGGAGTGCCCCAGGGGTCGGTGCTGGGGCCTCAGCTATTTACCATTTATATAGATGATCTGGAGGAGGGAACCGAGTGTATGGTGTCGAAATTTGCTGATGACACCAAGATTGGGGGAACGGCAAATTGCACGGAGGGTGTGGAGAGTCTGCAGAAGGATCTAGATAGGCTGGGCGAATGGGCCAGGAACTGGCAAATGGAATTTAATGTTGGCAAGTGCGAGGTGGTCCACTTTGGTCGGAATAATGGTAGGAAGGACTATTACTTACGGGGCGAAAAGCTGCAGCAGGCGACGGTGCAGAGGGACCTCGGGGTCCTTGTGCATGAGTCGCAAAAACCCAGCCTGCAGGTGCAGCAGGTGGTCAGGAAGGCGAATGGGATGCTGGCCTTCATAGCGAGGGGGATTGAATATAAAAGTAGGGAGGTCTTGCTGCAGCTGTATAGGGCATTGGTGAGGCCGCAGCTGGAGTACTGTGTGCAGTTTTGGTCGCCGTACTTACGCAAGGATATTTTGGCCTTGGAGGGAGTGCAGAGGAGGTTTACTAGGCTGATACCGGAGTTGAGGGGGTTGAGCTATGAGGAGAGGCTGAATAAACTAGGCTTGTACTCGTTAGAGTTTAGAAGAATGAGGGGAGATCTCATTGAGACATATAAGATGATGAATGGGATGGATGGGATAGAGGTGGAGAGACTCTTCCCGCTCAGAAAGGACAGTAGGACTAGGGGGCACAGCCTCAAGATAAAGGGGGGTTGGTTTAGAACGGAGTTGAGGAGGAACTTCTTCACTCAAAGGGTGGTGAATCTCTGGAATTCTCTGCCCGTTGAGGTGGTGGAGGCTGCCTCACTAAATATTTTTAAGACGCGGGTTGATGGGTTTTTGCTAAGCGAGGGGAGTAAGGGTTATGGGGAGAGGGTGGGAATGTGGAACTGAGCCACGACAGATCAGCCATGATCTTATTAAATGGCGGGGCAGGCTCGAAGGGCTAGATGGCCTACTCCTGCTCCTATTTCTTATGTTCTTATTCAATAAGGCTTTACATTTCCTGTCATTCAGCCAATTTCTTATCCAGGCTGTCTACATCCCTTTTTAACTCCATGGGCCTCTAACTTTCGGTGGTACTTTATCAAATGCCTTTTGGAAGTCCACGTGCAAGCAAACTTGTTAAACATGAAATAAAATAGAAAACACTGAAAATACTCAGCAGCTATGATGAGAAAAACAATTAACATTTTGATTCAGTGGTAGTTCATCAGAACTGGAAAAGGATGGAGAAGTTTTGAGCAGGAATAGGTAGATAGTGGAAGATGAGAGATTGAATGACAGCTTAGAGGGGCAAAGGAATGGAAGATGTGTTGAATCTACAAGGCTGTAAAGTGCATAATTCCTTCCATTAGCCCACCAGGCCAAACACCTCCCCTGCCGTAACACTGAACAGACACCTTCCTTCAATCTCATTGCTTTCTCTTTTCATGCCTTTCCCAAACTCACTTTAATCTGAGACCCACCTTCTGCTCCATCGATCATATTCCTGAAACTTCCCTTCCTGGTCCCCATGTTGGCTGCTATTGGTAATGATCCTCTCCTTTCAGATGTTGCCTCATCTCTTTTAAATCCACTGTCATCACCCCTGACTAGAGAATGGTCAGCCTGTGGAATTTGCTACCACAGAAAGTAGTTGAGGCCAAAATATTGTATGTTTTCAAGAAGCAGTTAGATGGGGCGAAGGGTATAAAAGGATATGGGGGCGAAGGTGGGATCAGGCTATTGAGTTGGAAGACCAGTCATGGTCATAATGCATGGCTTGAAGGGCCGAATGTCTTCTCCTGCTCCTATTTTCTATGTTTCTATTTTAATCAGAAGATGAAGCACTGTTTTCCAGTTTACATTGGGTTCACTGGAACTCTCTCAGGTTGATGACAGAGCATGAGAGCAAGAGAGTGAATTGAAATGGCAAGCAACAGAAAGGTCGGGGTCATGCTTGCGGACTGAGCAAGATGTTCCCCAGCTTGTGTGTAATCTTGCAAACGTATAGATTTTAATCTACTATGTTCTGTGCAGTGAAAACAGTAGACTAACTTGAAAGGAGCACAAGTAAATTACATAGAAGGAGCATTTGGGGCCTTGGATGGTGATGAGGGAAGAGGTAAAGAAGCAGTGATTGCATGGGAAGGGGATGAGATGATGGGTGATTGATGAGTGGATCAAAATGTCACCGAGGGAACTGTCCCTTCAAATGATACAGAGGAAATGAGGGGAAGTTGCACCTGGTGGTCATATGCTGGAGTTGGTGTAAATATAGAGAATACAGAGGCTGGTGGAATGGAAAGCAAAGACAAAGGAATTCTATCATGGTTCTGGAAGGAGAGGAAGGGTTGAGCGTAGAAGTGCGAGAAATGGGTTGGACACAGTTGAGGGCTCCTGTTAACCAGAGAGGGAAGGGGATGTGGGGCATCCTTGGCTGAAGGAAAAGGAAGACATGTCAGAAGCACTATTATGAAAGGCAGAATCACTAGAACAGATGTGATGGAGAAACTGGGAAATTGAATGGAGTCCTCGCAAGAAATGGTATGAAGTGTTGTTGAGGTAGCTTGTACCCTTGTAATGAATATTGGCAGAGTCAGTCATCAGAAGTGGATTCAGAGAAGTATCAGGGAAGTGTCAGGAATGGATCAAGTGAAGGTGGGAGCTGGTTGGAAATTGGAAGCAGAATTGATTTTTTTCAGTTTTGGATGAGAGCAGAAAGTGGCACTGAAACAGTTATTGATGTTCCGGGGGGGAGAAAAGAAGTTGTGGGAGGGGCCCTGAGTAGGACTGGAACGTGGAATGTTCCCCATATCCCACAAAAAGACGGGCATACTAGGGCTCATGTGGGTACCTATAGCCACACCTTTTATTTGGAGTGGAACCATGGCTGTTTTTCACTTCAGTGGATCCTGTGAACCATATCTGCACCTTTTGACTGCAGAACTTAATTTCCGTTCAAACGCACTTCACAGGAAAGGTTCAAATATGACTTTTCAATCAAAAAATTAAGGATGAATATTTACCATAGCAATAAAGTGCCAGTACTCAAAGCAGTTTCTCACTGAGCTCGAAGAAAAATGTCGAAATGTAATTTTTGCTTGTTACCAAGGGGAAATTTGAGCAGTCCCTGTAGAATTAATTTACCTCAATATCATTAAAAACTTTGACACTGCTGGATGCTTTAGGGATTAACAATGCAGATCTTGCTACAGTTTAACGATCAGCTTCTTTCTTGACCATGTCACATTCCATCTACTTAATTACATGAGGTTAAGCCTAAAGGGCCTTGGCTGCACAATCAACTGAATAGCTGTCTTTAGCGCATCAATATGCTATCACCCTCGGCTCAGAAATTCATTGCGCTTGGACTTTAGGAAAACAATTGTTTCTGTTCTTAAATAATGGGACCAAGGTTGTATATCCTCCCATTTTTTAATCTTGTGCTCCCTTTTACTCCTGAAAATAAATAACTTTCTATTTTGTATCTATTCAAAAGAAGAAAAAAAAGCATACATTTTGGAGTATAAATTGGTCCTTGAAGCCTCCAAAAATCATCCCACAATTGGGAGTCGACTTGTACACTGAGTATTAAATGTGCCCCACTGGTTTAGGTGGTTGCCATTTTGAAATGTGAAAAAAAAGTAACACCAGTAATTCATATTAAATGAATGACATGGTATATTGAGTAAACTAATTGTACAAAGATACGTTGAACCACAGTGAAAGCCTTTAAAGCCCATGAAGTTCTCTTTGACTTTCACATTATCGTAAATATCCCATTCTGGATCAGATATGGCACTTCATCATCACAACAAATCACCTTTCTTTCCATCTATTGATAGTCCAAAAATGCGCAGGTTAGGTTGATTGGCCATGATAAATTGCCTCTTAGTGTCCCAAAATGTAATGGTATGGTATATAAATGGTGAGTCAGCTTATATGGTAAACCTGTGTGGTTATAGGAATAGGACAGGATAAAGGGCCTGGGTATGATGCTCTTTTGGAGTGCTGGTGCAGACTCAATGGACCAAATGGCCTCTTCTGCACTGTAGGGATTCTATGATTCTATTGATTTGAATAGTTGGCAATTTTTGTCATTTGAAGACACTTTGTGAACTAATAGCATCCCATGATTTGATGATGAAGCTATTCAAAGCACCAAGTAGGACATAGTGCATGTCAACCATCCACATATTCGATCCAGTACGTGCGTGATCCTTGAATGGTTTTTTGAGGCTCTCATCCAAAGGTTGATCTTGATTTCATCAGTTAGACGGGATCTAAAAGTATCCCATGCGTCAAGCGGCTTCATTTACACTGACCACTAGGATGCCTATTCTACACATCAATCCACAACTTCACTCCATCTTCATCCATCCAACCATTGTCATGGACAGGTAAAAAATCACCTGCAGAGAAATGTGGTTTTCAACATGATTTTAGGTTTGAAAATTACTATAGGCTTTAATTTTGTTCAGTCAGCAAGCCAATAACAAGTAACATCGTGAATCATCTTTTATCCTGTGGCTGTTAACAGAGATGTTTTCAACTCTTTCCACTCCACTGTTTGGTCGCAGGGCATTTCAAGATTCCCGGGTGGTTCGTCCATATTGCTGACATAATGGTTCTTGTGTTTTTGAGTATACTTGTTCGCTGGAGACTGGTAATTTTGGATTTGGCATCTTTTAGTAGTTTCTGAGTGATCTTTGTTTTCTGCTATAACACTAAATATATTCCGTAAAGCAACTACACCAACTAACTCTGAAATCTTTGCTGGATCAAGAATTTGATTTGGCCCACTCAGGTGCTTTTATGCGCATTTTATTTCCAGTGACAATGGAACTGTTGTGATGGTTTTTGAGGACCCAACGTGAAACGGGCTGTTCTAGATCAGGACAGTTGCTTGCCCCTATTCACATTTGATTTGCGGCATCCTCAGGACAGATTCCTTCTGTTTGCATTTTTACACCATTTTTTCACTGATGCCTAATTCCCTTGCTGCACCACAGTTACTTGATGATTTAGTAAGCGTTACAACTTTTTGCTTGAAACCAGCTTCCTGTTTCATTCTGGAAGATTCATTTATCTTTGTTTGCCGTGAGGTGTTGCTCTGTGTGGGTGTTTTAAACTCCCATACATCTTTGTAACATGGTCTGTTTTGCCTGCCTGATTTCTTTAGCTCAGTTGTAAGGCAAGTAGTGGAGCATAATATTAAGGTTAACTCTAATGTGAGTGTATGTCGTGGTTTGGGGGGTGGGGGGTTGACTTATGTTGAATATATGCAAAAATATGACTTTTGGCAGTAGAAAAATTGAGCTGTTGTAAATGGCGAGTCGGCTTGTATGCTGCAATCTACTGTAATTGCATACTGATGTGGTTGACAGCATTGCATGGACCCAAAACCTGAGGCAAGTGATCTCAATGTGCTGGTTTGAACTTAATTTAAAAAAAAACTCTATTTCCCTCTTATGTATTTGATACCAAATTTTAGAAACTGTGCAACATTAATCAATGCACTCTTTCTTTCTTGCCTGTTCATTAAATTTCTATTCAACTAGTTTGCATTATTCTATTAAAACATATGCCTGAACATTGTAACAAGCATCTGTTGCAAGGCCTTGTGAAAACCCAGATAAACTGCACCAATACATTGTTTTACCAGCCCAATCAGTCTCTTCATTCAAACACTAGATATTATTTGTCAGGCAGTTTGTTGTGGAACAGTGTTGAAACTGTACTACCGGCTTGTTCTTTTAACTTGATCTTGATCCCACTGAGTTTATGTGGCATTTTACTTGTACATTATAAGTTTGTTTGCTTGTTGAGATGATTGAGCAGATCAGTTTATGATAAAATTGCAGTGTTTTGTTTTACCACAATCTCCATGCAATAGTTTAGAAAAAGTATATGAAATTGGTTTAAAATGTCATGGTTCATCTTTCACTGATTTCAAGCCTGAGCTCTCAAAATTGTAGCCCTAACAGGTGGGGGACAGTGAGCTACAGGTCCTGTTCTATTCCTATGAAATTGGAGATGGAGGCTCTGCGAATAAAATATTTAGAATCAACATTGCGTTCCACTGGATGACCTCAGGAGATCACAAATTTCGTCCCACAATCCAAAAGACGTGCTGGTTAGGTATATTGGCTAAATTCTCCCTCAGTATTCCCGAACCAGCGCCAGAGTGTGGTGACTTGGGGGATTTTCACAGTAACTTCACTGCAGTGTTAAAGTAAACTTACTTGTGACACTAATAAATAAACTTAAACCTAAAACTTAAGTAGTCTCTAAAAGCGTGACAGGGAGAGACCGTATTTTCATTTCTGAAATACAGAAATTATTTAATACTAATTTTAGTCCTGCAAGTCATCATGAGCTTTTATGGCATTAAACATATTTCAGTGTACAATGCACAACAGCTGAGCCTGCATACATTAAACAGTGAGACTATTTTTGTTGCTGATGCATTTAAAAATACAAAGGGTATAATAAAAGTATAGAAAATGTCTTGGTTTACATTTTTCTCTCTCTGTAGAAGAGCTTTCCTTTGGAGAATTTATTTAGCTTTTTTGACTGGAAGTTGAACAAGATTTGGAAGTTTCAGGCTTATCGTGTAGAAGAAAGAGGAGGCTATGAGAAACTGTGATTTAGTTTGAATACCCCCTGGATATGAAGCATAGATAGTGAAAAAGAGAAAAATGTTAACTGCATTTCAAACTAGGAAAGATCCTCACGCCTCATTGACTAAATAGAAAAATATTGAAGCACCTGAAGGGCTTAAGAACAGTGAGAATCATACCCACCAAGTACTTTGACAAAGAGTCAGAAAAAATAAGAAAAACTGTTGGTAAGCATGTTTGAGAAAAAGACCAAGAAAATATGGCTAGAGGATTTAAAGCATGAGACAGGAAGGTTGATCTGGGATTAGAAATCAAACATCATGGTCAATACCTGTTCTGGATCTTTCATATAACGTCAGACACCAAGATGACAATTGAGGTAAAACTTTTGGTACACATGAGCATTGATGGGGAGGGCTGCTTAAATGTTGCTCTGAAATTTGTAGTCACAACTTTTCATGGAATCTGATCTGGTGTAGCATCTTCCTTAAGAAATCTGGAACCTTAATGAATAAGTCACACAACACAATGTTTCCTAAACCAATCAGATTGCAGAATTCTTACCGAGGCATGCGTAGTCTGAAGTAGTAAGTGTAAATTAGAATATTTAATCCAAAGTAAATTCCGTGCACAGTGAGCAATAGGAAGCGAGGGAAAGAAAAATTACACATGGAGAAAGGAGAATTAAAAAGGAAATTAACTCTTTTTATTAACTTGCTAGCTATCACTAAAATATGAAGGGGATCAGGCTTCACAATTGTGGAAGCAAATTTTCAGCACCAGAGAAGTTGTTTGAGAGTACCACGATTTACCATGTCATTAAAGAAATTCTCTTGTACTTAAGTGGACAAGCCGAAAGCATGTTTAGTGGGCATCTGGTGTGTAAGTAAAGCAACTTCATAATCTTCATTTGTTTGAAAGCCACAGGCTTAGTCAGGTACCAGTGCATCAAATCTTGAAGAGGAGCTTTGTTTTTACTATGCTTATTTAGGCACCTGCAGCTTTCCCATTTATTCCTGGATAACGTTGAATCCTGATGGTCTAACCATTATTCCTACAGTAAATCCAGTCCCTTGTATTCTTTAATTATTAATAATTTCAGTTCAGTAGTAAATTACCACTAACTTGTTTTTACTCTTCAATGTTTATCCTGGTCTGACTCAGTAAACAAATGATTCCAAACAGAAGCATGAAATAAATATGTAGCTGTATAATGCACTGTATCAATGGGTCTGTTGTCGTTTTCAATATTTGAGAAGCTGTATCTGTAACAAGTGTTTTATAGGTGGTTCACTTCTGCTTAGTAAATCTAAACTTATGTGCCTGTGGAAATTTTCAAAAAAGGCGAGTCAAATATGCAAGTTACAAGCACTAATGGTGAACCCTGCTGTTTCTCAAACTGTGCGCCATGGCAGTGCAGATGACAAGATTTGTATAGTGCTAGTTTTGACAGACGGATGTGTAATAGTCCTGTGAATAACAACGAGATGAAGAGAAAACAAACATTACCTCTTTTCCCTGACTGATTTGCAAGCTGCAATGAATTGGCATGTGCCAGGGGGCGAAATATAGTTTTGTGCTCTGTGTATCAGCTAATTTCTCGTCGAAACTGCCGATGGGTCCTCCCTCACCATCTGGCATGATTTCACTTTAATTTGCTTTGTTAAGCATCTTGCCTGCTTCAGTACCTGTTTACTCTTTCCAGGTACCAGTGAATTGTTTTAAACTTATTTTTGTCATTTTGTCTGTCTCAATTTGTTGGACTAACATTTTGTCATTAATTGCAAGCCGGATGAGCGCATTTTAGGGATTAGGGATGCTATGTGCTATCAGCTGAAAAGTAAGCATGTTCAGTTATTAAATTTTTTGGAGAGCTGAATTGAATGCTCAATCAAATCGAGCCTTAAAATACATTATAATAGGCTCCTGCAAGTGATTACTTGCAGTTCTCTCATTGCGACGTTCTGATAACATCCTGAAACATGAGATCACGAACAGTTCATTATTGTTGTCTGATCTCATCTGGGATTACAGTCTGAGACTCACTTACACATATCCATTTTAAAAAGAAGATTGCGTTGTGGTGTTGATGTTTTGTTCCTGTCTGTGGCAGATGTCATGGCAGACGTTGACCAGGATGTTTCATATCTGATTCATGATGTAGTCCTTTGTGAAGGATTAATGTTTGTGGTATAATTGCTGCAAATTTATTGAGTCTCAATTTATGATTAGTGACTAGAAAGTAATTTTTTAAAAATATTTTTTAAATATTGTATTTATTTAACCCATTCTTTTTCTCCCTTCCCTTTCCCTCAAATCCCCTTGCAAGTATATGCTTTTTTTCGTTTCCTACTCTTGGCCTTAGAAATGCAGGAAGGAATGTGGGAACAAGAGAACAAATGATATATGCCCAAACCCTAGCTGCTTGTTATTTACGTTAGTTTAGTCCATCAGGAAGGTTAGCTTATCCTGAGCAACCGACCAACTATTGTATCAATCGAATAAGTACTTTCTGTGTGGCTTATGTTCTCTTTGCAATTCTCCAGGCATCATATATTTATTGAATCACATAGAAAATATGAATTAGACCTTGTGAAGGGGGGCATTTAGACCACCTTGACTATGACAGCTCTTTAAAAAAAATCCACTTATTTCCATTTCCAATTCTACTTTTAAAATAAATTCTCCTAACTTGTATGTTAGTATTTTCATGCTTTTGACGATATTGTGTTGGGCTTTAGAAATGTGTATGTTTATCAGTGTGCATGACTAGTTTAATTAAGCTGGAGCCTGAGCATCTATGGAATTGAGACTATCAAAGGGGTTAGGTAGGAAAAGCAGGCATTTGAAGTGAATAGGACCAAGTTGGATGTTCTACATGTAAATGTGGTATTGATAGAAATTTGCAGTAGGAGATGAGTGAGATCTAGATTTTTAGCTTTTGAATTTCAAAGTGAGTTAAGAAGAACTTTAGCAAAGTATGTAAGTAAATATAGGCAAGGTTAAGTTTTATTTGATCAAGAATGGGGGTAATAGAGAATATTAAAAATGTTTATTTTGAAGACCGTTAAGTTCAGAGATGTTTTGCAAACAATGATTATAAAGATGAAACACAAAAAACATATTTAAGGAAACGTTGGGAATTGTGTGATCTTGTAAGACCATGGAGTGTGCTCTGTGGATAAGAGCTGTGAAAAGAAGCAGCGTGAGCAGCCTTCAACCACCCCAGAGAAGTGTCTGCCTGTCCCCGAAAGTGGGGTTCTTTATGAAGCCTTGGATTTCCACAGTACGTGGTAGGACCCTGTTACATATCTTCCCATAATGTGGCATTGAACTGGGGTAAGCATAGTAAGAAGTCTCACAGCACTAGATTAAAGTCCAATGGGTTTATTTGGTAGCACAAGTTTTCAGAGTCTCGCTCCTCCTTCATGTGACTGAGGAGTTGTGTTCACAAACAGGGCATATACAGACACAAACTCAATTTACAAGATAATGGTTGGAATGTGAGTCTTTACAGGTAATCAAGTCTTAAAGGTAAAGACAATGTAAGTGGAGAGAGGGTTAAGCACAGGTTAAAGAGCTGTGTATTGCCAGGACAGTTAGTGAGATTTTGCAAGCCCAGGTAAAATTGTGGGGATCACAGACAGTGTGACATGAACCCAAGATCCTGGTTGAGGCCATCCTCATGTGTGGAACTTGGCTATCAGTTTCTTCTCAACAATTCTGTGTTGACATGAAGGCTGCCTTGGAGAACGCTTACCTGGGGATCAGAGGCTGAATGCCTGTGACTGCTCAAATGTTCCCCGATTGGAAAAGAACGCTCCTGCCTGGTAATTGTCGAGCGGTGTTCATTCATCCATTGTCATAGTGTCTGCATAGCCTCCCCAATGTACCATGCCTCGGGACATCCTTTCCTGCAGCGTATCAGGTAGACAACGTTGGTCGAGTCTCAAGGGTATGTACTGTGTACCTGGTGTATGGTGTTCTCACGTGAGATCGTGGCATCCATGTCAATGATCCGGCACGTCTTGTAGAGGTTGCTGTGGCAGGGTTGTGAGGCATCGTGGGCACTGTTCTCCTGAAGGCTGTGTAGTTTGCTGCAGACAATGGCCTATTTGAGTTGTGTGGTTGTTTGAAAGCGAGAAGTAGGGATGTGGGGATGGCCTTGGTGAGATGTTCATCTTCACTGATGACATACTAAAGGTTCCGGAGAAGATGTTATAGCTTCTCCACTCCGGGGAAGTACTGGACGACAAAGGGTTCTCTGTCTGCTGTGTCCCGTGTTTGTCTTCTGAGGAGATCGGTGTGATTTTTCGCTGTGGTGCATCGGAACTGTCGATCAATGAGTTGAGCGCCATATCCTGTTCTTATGAGGGTGTCTCTCAGCGTCTGTAGATGTCTATTGCGATCTGCCTCATCTGAGCAGATCCTGTAGGGGATGGCTTCTTTAATGTGTTTAGGGTGGAAGCTGGAGAAGTGGAGCATTGTGAGGTTACCTGTGGGCTTGCGGTACAGTGAAGTGCTGAGATGACCATTCTAGCTGGAGATGTGTGTGTCCAAGAGTGCAACTGATTCCGGAGAGCAGTCCATGGTGAGCCTGATGGTGGGATGGAACTTGTTAATGTCATCATGTAGTTATTTCAGTGGTTGTTCATCATGAGTCCAAAGGAAGAAAATGTCATCAATATATTTAGTATATAGCATGGGTTGAAGGTCCTGTGTGGTGAAGAGGTCTTGTTCGAACCTGTGCATGAAGATGTTGGCGCATTGAGATGCGAATTTGGTCCCCGTGGCTATTCCATGTGTCTGGACGAAGAACTATTGTTGAAAGTGAAGACGTTATGGTCCAAGATGAAGTGGATGAGTTGTAGAAATTCGACTAAATTCGCACTTCAATATACCAACATCTTCTTGCACAGGTTCAAGCAGGACATCTTCACCTCGCAGGACCATCAACCGATGCTATACACGAGATACATTGATGATATTTTCTTCCTTTGGACTCATAGCCAACAATCACTGAAACTTCAATATGATGACATCAACAAATTACATCCCAACATCAACAAGTTCCATCCCACCATCAGACACACCATGGCCTCCTGCTGGAATTGGTTGCATTCTTGGACACACTCATCTCCATCAAGGACGGTCACCTCAGCCCTTCACTGCACTGCAAGCCCACGGATAACCTCACAATGCTCCACTTCTCCAGCTTCCATTTCTAAATACATTAAAGAACCCATCCCCTATGGACAAGCCCTCCATATTCACAGGATCTGCTCAAATGAGGAGGATTGCAGTAGACACCTACAGACACTGAAAGACCTCCTCATAAGAACAGGATTTGGCACTCGACTCATTAATTGACAGTTCCGACACACCACAGTGGAAAACTGTACCAACCTCCTCAGAAGACAAACACGGGACACGACCGACAGAGTACCCTTTGTTGTCTAGTACTTCTCCAGAGCGGAGAAGCTATGTTATCGTCTCTGGAGCCTTCGACATGTCATCAATGAAGATGAACATCTCACCAAGGTCTTCTCCACACCACCACGTCTTGCCTTCAAACAACCACACAACCTCAAACAGACCATTGTTTGCAGCAAACTACCCAGCCTTCAGGAGAACAGTGATCACGATGCCGCGCAGCCCTGCCACAGCTACCTCTGCCAGAAGTGCCGGTTCATCGACACGGATGCCGTCATCTCACGTGAGAACACCATCCACCAGGTACACGGTACATACACTTGTAACTTGGCCAATGTTGTCAACCTGATACGCTGCAGGAAAGGATATCCTGAGGCATCGTACGTTGGGGAGACCATGCAAACGCTACAACAATGGACGAATAAACACCGCTCGACAATCACCAGGCAGGAGTGTTCTCTTCCAGTTGGGGAACACCTCAGGAGTCACGGGCATTCAGGCTCTGATCTTCAGGTAAGGTTTCTCCAAGGCGGCCTTCATGACACATAATGCAGAATCGTTGAGCAGAAACTGATAGCTAAGTTCTGCATACGAGGATGGCCTGAATGGGGTCTTGGGTTCATGTCACAGTACCTGTAACACCCACAACTTTGCCTGGGCTTGCAAAATCTCACTAACTGTCCTGGCTGGAGACAATACACATCTCTTTAACCTGTGCTTGGCCCTCTCTCCACTCACATTGTCTGTACCTTTAAGACTTGATTACCTGCAAAGACTCACATTCCAATCATTATCTTGTAAATTGAGTTTGTGTCTTTATATGCCCTGTTTGTGAACACAACTCCTCAGTCACCTGAAGAAAGAGCGAGATTCCGAAAGCTTATGCTACCAAATAAACCTGTTGGACTTTAACCTGGTGTTGTGAGACTTCTTACTGTACATATCTTCCCTGCAGCAACAGTTTGTTATGCTAATATTACTGGAATTATTATTAAATTTAACTGTTGTTGCAATCCTGTTTGCCTGAATGGCAAGATCTCAGAATGAAATCCTGGCTTAAAGACCGTAACTTTGATTTTTTGTTACTATCGAATGTAGAGGTGATAGAGTCACAAGATCGTTAATTTGTTTTTTCCAACAAAAGAAAACATTTATTAAGCATGAAAGAAATGGATTATAATTCAATATTCCTTAACTCTCTCCTTAGCTTAACAAATACACACGTTTTAAGATTAATATGGATGACAAAGTATATTCAAAGCTACAATGATCTCATGAGCACTCAAGTTTGTGCTTTCTGGATTCTTCCTCAGAATTTCTGCAGATAATTTTTGTAGGTGAGTTTTCACTTCACCTTTAGCAGTAATTCCTGTCAGGATTTTGAACCAATTCATTTTGGTCTCCTCTGCCTCGCCTGGATTACAGTTCCTCCTCACTACCAATTGTTTTAACTTTCAAAACCCAGCTTCTTAGAATTGCTTCAAAATGTTCAGTTACCTCTGAATGTCTTCTCCCAACTATGAATCTTGTTAGAATGATTTCTTTAACTCAAAGCCCTTGTTTCTCTCCTCTTTGATTTCTTCTATAGTGTACGTTATTCATTTAACTTCGGCATTCTAAAGTCTATTATCTATCGCTTGTTTGGTTTTGTTCAGTTGGCTTATTTAGCTTCACTTTATTTCATCGTTACAGCCTTTCTCAATCTTGAGCAAAACTGAGAGCGACCTTCCCCCAAATCCCCATCAGCCCTCAAAAACACGCCTGCTATGCTTTTGCTACACTTAAGAACGCAGAATTCTCTGGCCCCACCCTTCCTCTCTAATTTCTAAACTTGTTGCCAAGACAGATTGCTTTGGATTTCAGCAGGAACTGAAGCTAATCTTAAATAGCCAAACAATTTTTCCACATAAAATCTAACCACTGCTTCCCTCCAGGCACAAAAATATTAAATTAAACCAACTGAGAACTAGCCTTGCTTCTAATGTTTTACCCATTCCAATATAAGTTCCTTAAATCCATCTTTGGCTTTCTTAGCACTGTGGAAGTGTAATCTTGTGTGTTTACATTTTCTTTCATATTGTTAACAAATGCCTTAATTTACTACTGAAAATCCCCAAAAGTGTTATTGAAATTTGTGATTCCTGATTCAGCTCATGTACCTTCTCATAGTAAAAATACCAGTTGAAAATCATTGTGATAGCTTGCCAAGTTTCCCTTTGGGATTTGATTAGCACAGCCAGATCAAAACACTTGGTGATACTTTATTTTATCTGATTTTTTTTTACCTTACAAATGGCCATTGGATATACCAAACACATGAAATTTGTTTGGACAAGGCTGCTAGAGTTTACAGGCTAGGAATAACATGCATACAACCTACCTAATTTTGAGATAAGCTCAGGTAATTTAGATTTGATCTTGCTTTGGAGCCAGAAAGAGGTGAATCATGGTGTAGTGCTGAATCAGGCATTGCATGTAATGCTTTGAAATAAGATTCAACTAATATGTTTCAAAATACATTAATCAGATGATTTAAGCATGTTGATCGAAATCTGAACAAGATCTGAGCTGTGGCTCACTGGTGGCACAATTGTCTTAATTAGAAAGTTATGGGTTGAAACTCCGCTCCAGTGTCTAGAGCTGGCTGGCGCCCAATACTGAGGAAATTCCTCGCTGTATTGGAGGAGACAACATTCAGATGAGACATTAAACTAAGGGTCATCTGCTCTGGATATAAAGTGTGGGATTTTACGGCCTCGCTTGAGCAAGACTGGAAATTCCTACCTAAGGTCAATTTCTGTTGCCTGTCCCTTGCTCGCTCCTATTCCGTGGTGGGCATGGCAGTAGAATTCTAGAACATAGAACATTGCAGCACAGGACAGGCCCTTCGGCCCTCGATGTCGCGCCGACCAGTGGACCCAATCTAATGATCCTCTAACCTAAACTATTCCAATGTTATCCATATGCCTACCCATTGACCATTTGAACGCCCTTAAAGTTGGTGAGTCCACAACTGCTACAGGCAGGGCATTCCATGCCCTTACTAGCCTCTGAGTAAAGAACCTACCTCTGACATCCTTCCTATAATTACCACCCCTTAATTTAAAGCTATGTCCCCTCATGTTAGCCATCACCATCCGAGGAAAAAGGCTCTCACTATCCACCCTATCTAACCCTCTGATCATCTTGTATTCCTCAATTAGGTTACCTCGTAACCTCCTCCTTTCTAACGAAAATAACCTCAAGTCCCTCAGCCTTTCCTCATAAGACCTTCCCACCATACCAGGCAACATCCTGGTAAACCTCCTCTGCACCCTTTCGAATGTCTCCACATCTTTCTTATAATGTGGCGACCAGAACTGTACGCAATACTCCAAGTGCAGACGCACCAGAGTTTTGTACAGTTGCAACATGACCTCACAGCTCTGAAATTCAATCCCTCTACCAATAAAAGCTAACACACCGTAACGCCTTCTTAACAACCTTAGCAACCTGGGTGCCAACTTTCAGGGATCTATGCACATGTACACCGAGATCTCTGCTCGTCAGCACTACCTAGAGTCCTTCCATTAGCCCTATATTCTGTATTCACGTTACTCTTACCAAAATGAATCACCTCACACTTTGCTGTATTAAACTCTATTTGCCACCTCTCGGCCCAGCTCTGCAGCTTACCTATGTCCCTCTGCAAACTGTAACATCCATCCTCACTGTCTACAACTCCTTCGACTTTGGTGTCGTCAGCAAATTTACTAACCCATCCTTCTACACCCTCATCTGGGTCATTTATAAAAATGACAAACAGCAGTGGCCCCAAAACAGATCCTTGAGGTACACCACTAGTAACTGAACTCCAGGTTGAATATTTCCCATCAGCCACCACCCTCTGTCTTCTATCAGCTAGCCAATGCCTGATCCAAACTGCTAAATCACCCTCAATCCCATGCATCTGCATTTTCTGCAGTAGCCTACCATGGGGAACCTTATCAAACGCTTTACTAAAATCCATATACACCACGTCAACTGCCTTACCCTTATCCACCTCTTTGGTCACCTTTTCAAAAAACTCGATAAGGTTTGTGAGGCACGACCTACCCTTCACAAAACCTTTTGTTTTGGGATTGGGTTTTGGGATTTGGTTTGTTTTTCTGGTGAAAAGATCCCAAGGCACTATTCAAAAAAGAACAAGGGAGTTTTCCCTGGTGACCTGGCCAATATTTATCCCTCAGATAAAAGAAAATCAAATTTCATTTAATGTAATGTATTGCCGTGGACAATTAAATTTCATTGCTGTTTCAGGGACCTTGATGTGTGCAAATTGGCTGCCACAGGTTCTTTGTTATACCAATGACAACACTTCACAAGGCACTTAATTGGTTGTAAAGCACTTACGAATGTCCTCAGGTCTCCGAAGATACTATTTAATTGCAAGTTCTTTGGTCTGTCTTCTCTATATTGGCCACCAGAATGTTGCATAACCTGGTAAACAACGTATCTTATAAAAGACAATACTACCAATTAAAGTCAATGCATAACATTGCAGAAATAATATTGTTTATCTAATCACTTTTATTGAACAGTGGAAATTGAAGAATGAATGTGATATTTGAAAATTTTATGGCAAGTGTTTTGGGGTGAGTCTTGTGGCCTTATGTATATCGACTCATGAGTAACTCTGGCCTGACTCGGGTAGATTATTTCAAAACCATTTACACAACATAGACTATATACATGATGAGCTATTAGGCAAGCAAATCTCTCATGTACAAATTATTCTATCAGTAAATGTATTACTGCTGATGTCATTGTTGCAGCATAATGCACATCACTATATTGTCACAATGACTATATCCCAGTGAATCCTGGCCAGACAGTGATGCCCATGTCCTATGAATATATACAAGGGAAATAGTCAAATGTCAGAGGTGGCACAGTGGTTGGCACTGCTGTCTCACAGCACCAGCGACCTGGGTTCAATTCCAGCCTTGGATGACTATCTGTGTCTATGTGGGTTTCCACCAGGTGCTCCAGTTTCCTCCCACAGTCCAAAGATTTGCAGATTAGGTTAATTGGCAGGGGGATTAGTGACAGGGAGATTCACAAGGTAAATATATGGGGTTACGAGAAAAGGGCCTGGTTGGGATTGTTGTCAGTACAGGCTGGATGGGCTAAATGGGCTCATTCTGCACTGTAGTGATTCAGTGATTTAGATGCTTGGATTTTAATGCTTTGGTCTAATAAACATCACCTGTTTTGTAATTCTTTTGCATGTAAACACAAAAGAATTGTTTTACAACAAAACTATGTACACATTCAGCTTTGGCACACATTGAGTTTCTGATTATTCATCTGCTTTGGTTATTTTCTGAAGTTATGATAGTTGACTTCATTCTTAATTGCATTTGATTATCTTGCTTTTAAAGCTTAATATGCGCTATGGGTGGCACTTGAACAATGTGTTTTCCAAAAAAAAATCAAAAATAAATGTTTTCTGTTTCAATTTCAAAAAGACCTTTTGGCTTTGTGACCGCAGTTCAATGTTATGATTGGGGTTAAGAAGTGATCTTTCGAAACATGTTTTTGATAAAATAAAATCATAAATGCAGTCGAAGTTGGAAAATGATCTTTGCCAAGCAAGAGTTATTTATTTAGAAAGTGAAACAGAATTTTAATGCATAAGAAAGACATGTGGTGCAACTGCTCTAGGCAATATTTCAGAAAGCTGAACTGTGGGAAACTTGTGTGAAAATTAACAATTATGACAAAAAATAGAACATAGAACATTACAGCGCAGTACAGGCCCTTTGGCCCTCGATTTTGCGCCGACTAGTGGAACCAATCTAATGACCCTCTAACCTAAACTATTCCAATGTTATCCATATGTCTATCCACTGACCATTTGAATGCCCTTAAAGTTGGCGAGTCCACAACTGCTGCAGGCAGGGCATTCCACGCCCTTACTAGCCTCTGAGTAAAGAACCTACCTCTGACATCCGTCCTATAATTACCACCCCTTAATTTGAAGCTATGTCCCCGCGTGTTAGCCATCACCATCCGAGGAAAAAGGCTCTCACTATCCACCCTATCTAACCCTCTGATCATCTTGTATGCCTCAGTTAGGTCACCTCGTAACCTTCTTCTTTCTAACGAAAATAACTTCAAGTCCCTCAGCCTTTCCTCATAAGACCTTCCCACCATATCAGGCAACATCCTGGTAAACCTCCTCTGCACCCTTTACAATGCCTCCACATCCTTCTTATAATGCGGCGACCAGAACTGTATGCAATACTCCAAGTGCAGCCACACTAGAGTTTTGTATAGTTGTAACATGACCTCACGGCTCCGAAATTCAATCCCTCTACCAATAAAAGCTAACACACTGCACGCCTTCTTAACAACCTTATCAACCTGGGTGCCAACTTTCAGGGATCTATGCACATGTACATTGAGATCTCTCTGCTCGTCGACACTACCAAGAGTCCTTCCATTAGCCCTATATTCTGTATTCCTGTTACTCTTACCAAAGTGAATCACCTCACACTTTTCTGCATTAAACTCCATTTGCCACCTGTCAGCCCAGCTCTGCAGCCTATCTATGTCTTTCTGCAAACTGTAACATCCATCCTCACTGTCTACAACTCCTCCGACTTTGGTGTTGTCAGCAAATTTACTAACCCATCCTTCCACACCCTTGTCTGGGTCATTTATAAAAATGACAAACAGCAGTGGCCCCAAAACAGATCCCTGAGGTACACCACTTGTAACTGAACTCCAGGTTGAATATTTCCCATCAACTACCACCCTCTGTCTTCTATCAGCTAGCCAATGCCTGATCCAAACTGCGAAATCACCCTCAATCCCATGCATCTGCATTTTCTGCAGTAGCCTACCATGGGGAACCTTATCAAACGCTTTACTAAAATCCATATACACCACGTCAACTGCCTTACCTTTATCCACCTCTTTGGTCACCTTTTCAAAAAACTCGATAAGGCTTGTGAGGCATGACCTACCCTTCACAAGACCGTGTTGATTATCCCTAATCAATCAATAAGTCTGAAGTAGTAGGAAAATTCTAACGTCCATTATCAAAGATTTTATAGTAAGTTGGAAAACAGTAGCAGGATTAGACAGAGTCAGCATAGGTTAATGAAAGAAAAAAATCATGTTTGACAAATCTACTGGAATTCTGCAAATTGATGAGGGGGAGCTAGTGGATGTGGTTTATTTGGACTTTCAGAAGGCTTGCAAAAAAGTTCCACATAAGAGATTAACGTGCAAAGTGAAAACACATGGAATCAGGAATAATGTATCAGATAGAAAACTGGTTGGTAAACAGGAAACAGAGCACGAGTAAACAGGTCACTTTCCAAATGACAGGCAGTGACTAGTGAGGAACCATAGGAATCAGTGCTGGGACTCTAGCTTATTCATCCAAAATATTGATCATCCAGGGAAATAAATGTCATATCTCCAAATCTGCAGATGACACAAAACTGGGTGGGAGACTAAGCTGTGAGGAGGATGCAGAAATCCATCATTAGTGTCATTTGGATAAGTTGAATATGTGGGCAAATAATTGGTAGATGCAGTATAATTTGGATAACTGTGAGATTATCATCCACTTTGGTAGCAAAAACAGGAAGGGAGATTACTATCTGAATGGCCAGAAATTAGACAAGACCTGGGTATCCTCATACACCAGTCACTGAAGGCAGTTAAAAAAAGGCAAACGCTATGTTTGCCTTCATAGCGGGAGGATTCGATTACAGGAGCAAGGGTGTCTTGATGCAATTATACAGGGCCTTAATGAGGCCCACACCAAGAATACTGTATGCAGTTTTGGTCTCCTTATCTGAGGAAGTTTGGTGAGACTGATGTACGAGGGGAGATTGTGCCAATTAGGGTAGTATACACTGGTATTCAGAACATTGGGGTGGGGAGGAGATCTCCTAGAAACCTAAAACATTCTAATGGGACTAGACTGGGTAAATGCAAGAAGGCTTTTCCCAGCGGTAGGGGTGTTCGGAACTAGAGGTCACAATTTGAAGATACAGGGTAGCCAGTTTACGACAGAGATGAGGAGAAATTTCTTCACCCAGAGAGTGGTCAGCCCACGTAATTCACTAGCACAGAAAGCAGTTGAGGGCAAAAGATTGCATGTTTTCAAGAAGCAATTAGATATAGTAATTGAGGCAAAGGAGATCAAAGGACGGGGGTGGGGGGAGGTGGAAGAGAATGTGGGATCAGGCTATTGAGTTAGAAGATCAGCCATCTATTTATTGCTCCTTGGTTACTCCTAGGGTTCTTTCTCACAATTACCCAATTCCTGACATGTAGAACTACCAAAAGATTCTCTGTTCTCGTTTCTTTTTTATATAGTTCTTCATTCATATTGATGGTTGTGCTCCCATTGAATCCTTCATTTTTTGTGTTACTGCTGAATAACTCATTAATGAAAGTACTGGACACAAATGTATTCCCAGAATTTTTTTTAACCTTCAGAGATTCCAAATGTGTATCTCTTTCTGAGAATCGAATTCCAGACAAAACCAGGCGCTTATCCATGTTCGATACTTTAGCACAATCCAACAATTTGAAAACAAGCACCGAACTAGGAATCTCAAAAAAAGGATTTCTGCAATCTTGTAAATAACTTGTTAAATTTCATGATATAGTCTTCTGTGGAATAACCATCCATCCTTTCAAATTTATCAAAGTCTCATCTTTCCCCATGTGCATTTAATAGATCATCTTTCTTATCAATTTTATCCCTAAATTTTGAGAGTCTATCCAAACCTCCCTCCATATCCAATTGACAAGCCTCTAGCTCCAAAAATATTTTGCACTGATCCTGCTTCTGTTGGGAAGTGAAAGTGCTAAGTCCAAAGCTAGCTTTTTTTTGGTGAGGATGTAACCCATGTCCACAGATCCACTTAATTCTTCCATTGGGCATAAGGTTCTGCTTCACAGAACAATTGTGGAAAATCACACCCTGATACTTTATTCTTGGTTTCAGCTGTTCTTTTCCAAAAGTAACTCCAATTAAAATCTTCTGTCTGAAATTAAGTCTTAATTTCCGATCTTCAACTTTAGACCAACCATTCTCTGATACCAATGTTAACAGAGTTCAAGTCAGTTGGTGAAATCAAAATCAAGACACACAGCTTTTCTTTACTGAATCAATTTATTGACTGTGTTCAATCTCACAGCCTTCCTTCAACCCCTAATATCCCAGCTGTCCCCTATTTATATGATTGAAGCGCTTAATTAAGCAATGCCCTTCACCTGTATTTCTTGACAATATAAACAATACAATCAACATACTATTAACATTATGGACTCCTTTCCTTCCTGTCATCCCCACCGCTACCTAACTTCTTAGAGAAAAGGTCAGCTATCAAAAGGAAACAGGACTTTAATTAGAGAAAATGTATTATTTACATATAGCAACAAAAATAATGCGCTAGAAAGCCAAGAAATACGGTGAAGTTAAAATTCAGATTCTCTTAAAGTATCCCAGGATCATTTCATGGACATCAGATTGAAGGTATTTCCTACAAAGGAACAAGTTTTTCCACGCATCTTTTTGCTACAAATGAGTAATGTTTTTCAAATATGTTTACTCAGTATGCATAATGTCAGCAACTGTATCCGAACAAATTGATCTTCTGGAGAAGAACTATCCAATATCTGTTCATCATCATTCTCATATGATCCAGCAATGCTTCCCTTGACATTGATAAACAATAAGAAATCTTTTCACATACATTTAAATCAATGTAAAGCACACATATAATATATATTAAAGGAAAATACTTCTAAGCCTGATATTTACTCCATTCAGTTCAGTGAATTTAATAAAATTGCCATAATATTGCACAATGCATTGGAAAATAAACTAGGTAAATTGTAATAGTTCATCTCAGTGCTGTTGAAATACTTGTCCAGTCTTTTTTAACTCATTTTCTGCTCTGGTCACAAAAGCATTGAAATGCAAGTTACAGGAATTCATCAATTCCTTCGTTTATACAAACAGGATCAATTTATACAACAGCACAGGGAAATAATTTGAACACTGCAACCTCCACACAGATGCCAGGGATAAGAATTTAAACCACACGTTCGAATAATTCTTGTGCAATGTATAATAGTCCTCATGTTTATAATTTCAGCTACTTACATTAATGTCCTTCCATTATGAACAAAATACCACCACAATGAAGTCTTCTGATATTATATACACAATAGAAACAGACCAATCATGCTGCTGTTTATGCTCCGCTCGAGCCTCCTCCCAATTTACCAAATCAAAACCTACATCGCCATTCCCTTCTCCCTCATATGTTTGTCTGGCTTTTCCTTAATTGCATCTACACTATTTGCATATCTTGTGACAGCGAGTTCCACATCATCAGTCTTTCTGTAAAGAAATTTGTCCTGAATCAATTATTATTGGATTTGTTGTTGACTAACTTATTCGATAGCCTCTAATTATGTTTTTCCCCATTGAGAGGAAACATTCTCATTATACTCTCTCTATCAAAACCATTCACAAGTTTAAGACAATAGGCCATCCCTCAACTGCATTTACACCCTGTGGGAAAATATAGTAATAACTGAGATTAAAGAAAGTTTATAAAACATGTTAAGGTATATATTTGGACAGAAGCCTTTGGTGGAACAGAACAGCAGTTTAAATGTTTAAACCATAAAGGTTGTGTGTGTGTTTTAGGTCTTCAGTTTAACTTGTAGGGTGGTAGATCAAGTGGCAACAAAAAAAAACAAATTGTGACTTTTATTTGGTTTGGAGGCAGATATATATATTTTGTTTTAATGTTAGAGCTTTATTTTAAGCAATGACAGTCTGAAGTAATATGTTGATTTTTTGATGTACAAAAATGACGTGAATATGAGAATACTGAGTAAAGGTTCAAGATGTGCTGGTGTTACCGGACTTGAATGGTGAAGAGCGAGAATGGTACCTATCAGTTGCAGCAGGACATAAGGTAAGAATGGGCAGACAAGTGACAAAAGGAGTTTAATGTGAGTTTGATATGGACAATTGTAAAGTGTGCAGGAACAGAAGGACTTTGGGATGCATGTGTACAGACATTTGAAGGTGGCAGGACATGCTGAGGAATGGTCAGCATGTCCAGCTACAATACGGGATCTTGGACGCAATAAATTGAAGTGTTGAGTGCAAAAGTAGGGAAGTTATGCTGAAAATGTAAAAAGCGCTGGTAGGCCACTACTAGAGT
The DNA here is from genome assembly GCF_965287045.1 of Carcharhinus amblyrhynchos. Taxonomy (NCBI): domain Eukaryota; kingdom Metazoa; phylum Chordata; class Chondrichthyes; order Carcharhiniformes; family Carcharhinidae; genus Carcharhinus; species Carcharhinus amblyrhynchos. Next base: position 19,876,769 of record NC_137341.1, on the reverse strand, counting down.
ATGGTGTCAGTTCTGGTCACCACATTTATGAAGAATGTGGGGATCCTTGAGATGGTGCAGGGTTGATTTACCAGAATGGTTCCAAGATGAGTGATTTTAGCTCTAAGGTTAGGCTGGAGAAGTGATTGTTCTCATTGGAGCAAAAGGGTTGAGAGGAAATTAAATGGGGGTGTACAAGATAAGTTAGATAAAGCAGATATAGAAAAGCTGTTCCCCTTAGCTGATGATACAGGTACTAGAGGACACAGATTTAAAATTTTGGCTAAGAAATGTGAACAGACTTTGAGATGTGAGGAAGAATTTTTTTATACATGAATGGAACTTGCTGCTCACGAGGGTGATAGATCTGGAGATGATTGATCGCCAGATGAAGTTTTGAGGGTTGAAGAAAACAGCTTGTAGATCAGTAGGATTTGAATGGGGGAACGGGACTGATTGGACAGCCGACATGCACTCAGTGGGTCAAATGGCCTTGTCCTGTGCAGTATTGAGTCTGATTCTAATTATGTTGCTTGACTGATCTGTGGGAAAGATATTCTAGCTGGCAGATATCCGAGAATGACCGACTTGGCTGTGGTTGTCATGTGTTTCAATCAGCTGACGTTTCTTACTGTTTTACAACTAGGTCACCTCCAAGAGAGTTGAGAACAAACTATATATTGTAACATTGGACAAACGTGTAGGCTGGGTTCGAAAGGGTGATGCTCTTTTTCTCCAAAAAACATTCATGAACTCATGGCCTTTTTTTGGTGATAAATCTCTCTGTTTTGCTTTTTTCATTCTTTCTTGTACTAGCCCAAATTGCCATTCAGATTTTAACTCTTAAAACTTCTAATTATTAGATTTGTATCATCCCAATGACTCTGATGTACCCTCCAATGTTATGACGTACAATTGCAATTTGATAGAAGGCAGTCTAATCCTGGGGTTCAAACTGTTGTTGAAACTTCATCTTTGGTAATAGTACTGCCAAGCATCAATTACTCCCTACTTAATTACTTCTAAAATCATTTATCTCATAATGCTTAGGAAATTGCAATTGTGTGCAACAAAGCCAATCTGTTGAAACACAGCATTTCTTACATATTGCGCTGTGCTTTAGAGAGTAACTCCACTAGTTGCCTCAAGCAGAATGAAGATGCTTTCTCATATGCTGCTTTTCACTGAATGATGATCAAAAAGTTGTACTTAAGTGCTAGGAATTGTTTCAATCCTTTTTCCTGTATTAAGACAGTGGTAGGAGATGACAAAAATGGAATGTTGGGCATTGTATCAGAGTTGGGGAGATGGATTGTTGCGCTGAATTTGCCATAGTAAGTATGGTGCTCCCAATTTGGGATGTCAGCTCGCTGGTGCACAGTAAATGTTCACTGGAAAGTTCAACAATGGGCACTTAAATTCACTATTCATCTATCTGAGTTGATTTCTTCCAGCTGAAGATGGATTTTCTGTGCATTAATTGGATGTATATACTTTGCAGAATGCCTGACTAGATTGTTGGTTGAGTTTAAGCATACTTTCAAGTCTATTAAACGATGTTTCTTACAGTGAGATCTAAGAACTGTTAACTGTTCACATGCTAATTGAAGAACACCAAAAGGGCTAACCAGCACACAAAGAGTGGCTGCTGTAGTGTCCTAAACAATGACACCATCAGCACAAAATATATTAGCTTTGGCTCACACTGGCTTGTCTTGCATTATGTGATGCTAAGTTTGGGTTCCACCAGGGTTGCTTAGCTCTTCACCTTATTATAGTCTTGGTTCAACATGGAAAAAGAGCTGAAAGCCATAGGTGAGAATGACTGACCTTGACCAAGTGTGGCATCAAGGAACCTGAGTAAAACTGGTCAATGGGAATCAGGGGGAGAACTCTCCACCTAGCACAAAGGAAGTTTGTTGGAAGTCAATCATCTCAATTCCAGATGTAAATACAGGGATGCATTCATTGCTCATCCCTAACTGCCCCCGATTTCAGGGGACATTTGAGAGTCAGCCACATTGCTGTGAATCTGGAGCCTCATGCAGGTAAGGATGGCAGATTTCCTTCCCTAAGGGACATTACTGAACCAAATGGGTCAATTAACAATGGTTTCATGGCCATCATTAGATTTCTGATTCCAGTAATTCCAATATTTTGTATTGAATTCAAATTTCACCATATGCTGTGGTGGGATTTGAACCCAGATCTTGCCCTCGATGTCTGGGTTGCTAGTCCAGTGACAAGATCACTACGCCACTACCTCCCTATATTGTCTAAATGCAGCAATACCTGGGCAATATTCAGGATTGGGCTGGCGAGTGGCAAGTAACATACGCTAGGCAATGATCATTTCCAGCAAGAGATAATCAAACTTGTGACATTCAATGGCATGACTGTTGCCGAATCCACACTATCAACATCCTTGGCATTACCATTGACTGGAAACTGAGCTGGACCAGCCATATAAATACTGTAACTATAAGAATTGGTCAGAGGCAAGAAATTCAGCAGTGAGTAACTCATCTCCTGACTCCCTGCCCACCATCCATCTACAAGGCACAATTGAGTGTTATGGAATACTTTCCACTTGCCTGGATTAATGCAACTCCATCAAAACCTTCCAAGACAAAACAGCCCACTTGATTGACAACTCATCCACAAACATTCACTTCCTGCATCACTGATGCAGTGTGGCAACTTTAACTATCATCTACAAGATGTACTCGGACTTCTTGAACAGCACCTTGCATATCCACGATCACTATCAGCTGGAGGGACAAGGGCAACGAATGCATGGCAGCAACACCACCACCTGCAAATTCCGCTCTAAGCCACACCTTATCTTGACTTGGAATTATTTTGCTGTTCCCTCACTCTGCTGGAATAAAAATCCTTCCTACCAACACTCTGGGTATACCAGCACCACATGGCCTGCAGTCGTTCAAGAAGGCAGTTCATCACCACTTTCTCGAGGGCAATTAAGGATGGACAATAAATATTGATCTAGCCAGCAACACACACATCCGATGAATGAATCAAAAAAATTAGGTGATTTTATGTCATGCAGTCCATTTGAATCAATCAGCTTAATGTTATCAAATGGTGCATATTGTATAAGTTTGAGTTAAACGGTAGCACTTGCCAAAGGATTTTACCAAGGATTTCCTGTAATACAGTTAAACCTGTAAGATGTGTGATGTGTAGAAGAAATACTGTCTGAAACAAGAGCCAAGGAGATGGACAAGATGTCTCATTCAGAAAGTTAGTGACCAGCATGGTGGAGGATGTTTTTCAGCAGAAGGTTAAAGTAATGGCAGGTAAAGCAGTGGCGTCTGCTTGTGGAGCTTTGCAGTTGCATGTTGGTTATGTCAGCCAAGTGGAACACGATGAATCACTTCCCTAACATTTTAATAAGAATAAGATTATATGGGATTGTGGGGAGGTTACATCGGTCAGGAATGACAAGACCAGTATGTGTGGGTTTCCTTTCGGTGCTCCAGTTTCCTTCCATGACCCAAAAGACGTGCTTGTTAGGTGTATTGATCATGCTAAATTCTCCCTCCATGTATCTGAACATGCTGGATGCGGTAACTAGGGGATTTTCATAGTAACTTCATTTGCAGTGTTAATGTAAGTCTACTTGTGACACTGATTTTTTTTAAAAAACCTTTAAAAAAATCCATGAAAGGATTTGACAAAGTGAGTTTTTTACATGTGTGGAATAGCGACCATAACCAAATTAATTTTCCATTTGGAATAAGGAAAAAGGAGGAAAAGATCAGAGTTGAATGCAAATTAGCTTATCTCAGTGGGATAGGAGGGATCTAATGCGAAATAATGTGGTGAGTAAGAGAAACATCTATTTATAAGATAAGACCAGCAATGGGAGTTACTAAATTTCGGGTGAATAAGGTACAATTTGTAAATACATCTGGGAGGAATGAAAGGCTAAGTTCCATTCTTGAATAGAGATTGTAATAAAACTGAGATTTAATGAGAGGTATAAATATATGGGAGCTAATACAAATAAAAACTGAGAAATATTTTATAGAAGAAAAATGCAAAGGAAACTTTGGGCGTGAGAAAGAAATCTGAAAAAGACTAATGCCTAATATAAAGGTAAATAGAAAGAATTTCAAAAGCTGATTTGGGAGGGAGGACTTGAACCTTGAGGGAGTCTGCTGTAATTGAGAATCAACAAATGACTCTGATGCTCAACAAGTATTTTGTCTCCTTCTTTAAACGAGAAAGATAAAAATAGAGTTGAATGTACATTTGATAAGGATGTGCAAGTGTCATCGCTGACGGTAAAAGGTACAAAGAATAAGCTTTAAAAGAGAATCAAAGGAAATTGGGTTTTTGGGAGAAGTTAGTGAAGTTGTGGAAATTAGTTAGATATATGGATTTTCACACGAGTCTTTTTGTGCATATTCAAATGCATGATATTGTAGAGAATGGAAAGATGCTGAAGTACAGAAAGCACAGTGCTAGACTAAATGTGCTCTTAATTGATGAAGCGTGAAGAGCATCTATTTGCTGATGCCATTGTTTTTGCAGTTACATAATTTGCAGTTGGGCACAAAATGCCTGGCATAGAATTTGTTAATCGTGAATGGCATGGTCAACTGAGGGAAATGCAGGAGGGCATATCGACATGGTTAATGGGGTTAGCAGATATGTGGCATTAGCAGTTCAGTGCATAGATGTAATGTTCATCTGATAAAAAGAACAGTGGAAGTAAGTATACTCTAAAGCAATAAAGCTGCTTTTTGAGAGAAAAATGGGACAATATAGGAGTACTGGTACATAGATCTGTAAAGTTGGAAATATAGAATAAAATAGCTCCTGTGAAATGTATGGGCTTTGTACATAGGAGGTTGAAGATAAAAGCAAATAAGTGATAATGTACAGATATTGGTTAGACCTCAGCTGGAGGAATGCAGGCATTTCTGGGTGCTATGGAAAGAGTACTTAAGATGCACAAAAATTAAACCATGAATGAAAAATTATGTTTCTCACAAAAGGCTTGAAAGCCTGGCTTTTTTAAAAAGACCAAAATAGTGAGGCTTGCATAATAATCTAATAAAAAGTTTCCAAACTCATGGAAGGTATTCATTTCCAGACAAATTGCGAAGAAGAGGGCCATGAAATCAGGATTATCACTAGAAGAATGAAAGTAGAAGTTAGGAGATTTATTTTACAGAGAGCATTATTAGAACATGGGATGTTTATCTCACATGGCTACTGAGGTAAAAGAAATAACTTGCATTTATATAGCTGCGAGCATAGTGTTTTACAGCCAATGTGGTACTTTTGTAGTGTAGTTACTGTCATAATTATTTTTCTTTATTCATTTGTGGGACATGGCCGTCGTTGACTGGCTAGCATTTGTTGCCCATCCCTAACTGCCTTTGAACTGAGTGTCTTGCTTGGCCATTTCAGAGGACAGTTGCTGTGGCTCTAGAATCACATGTAGGCCAGGGCAGGTAAGGACAGCAGATTTCCTTCCCTAAAGGATATCAGTGAACCAGATGGGTTTTTCCAACAATCAACAATGGATTTATGATCATCAATGAACTCTTAATTCCAGATTTTTTTTTAATTGAATTCAAATTCCACAATCTGTCATGGCAGGATTCGAACCCAGGTCCCAGAACATTAGCTGAGTTTTTTGGTAATTAATAGTATAGCAATAATACCACTAAGCCATTGCCTCCCACCAGTGTAGGTGTAGTGAGTCTATCAACTTAATTTTAAAAGGGAATTGGAAATTTGAAAAAAATATACAAGTATGAGTATGGTGCAGAGAAATGAGTCCAGTGGTATGTAAATGTGTACAACGTGACAAAATAGTGCAAATGTACCCTGATGAGCACCGCCATTACTCACCACTAGACACCTGGTCCATTGATGTCTTGGACAATAAATCAGGATGCAGCTAAGATCTGGAAGGTCAGTTGCAATGTCAGTTCTGCTGCTGTTTTTGTTTAGTCAGAGAAGGTGGTTTGTTTCCATAAAGTTTTCAGTATTTTATCTGCCCTTCAGAGCAGTTGTACCACTCTTTGAGACGTGGCCAGTCATTTTGCTGCCATATCATATGATTCCTGTAAATCCTGTCTCTCAAAATATCTTCCAACAATTTGCCCACCACAGATGTGAGGCTAGCTGGCCTGTAGTTTCCAGACTTTTCCCTGCAGCCCTTTTTAAACAAAGGCACAACATTTGCCGCTCTCCAATCTTCAGGCACCTCACCCGTGACTGTTGATTCAAATATCTCTGCTAGGGGACCCGTAATTTCCTCCTTAGCCCCCCCACAACACCCTGGGATAAACTTCATCAGGTCCCGGGGATTTATCTACTTTGATGCGCATTAAGACTTCCAGCACCTCCATCTCTGTACTATGTACAAGAGATCAAGACATCACTTGATCTTGAGATGTCACTATTTCTCAAGATCATCAAGACATCACTATTTATTACCCAAGTTCCCTAGCATTCATGCTTTTCTCAACAGTAAATATTGATGAGAGATATTCATTTAGGATCTCACCCATCTCTTGTGGATCCGCACATAGATGACCTTGTTGATCCTTTAGAGGCCCTACTCTTCCCTTGTTACTCTTTTGCTCTTTATGTAACTGTAGAAGCTCTTTAGATTCTTTGTTGCCTTATCTGCCAAAACAATCTCATGTCCCCTTTTTGCCCTCCTGATTTCTCTCTTAACTATTCTCCTACACCCCCTATACTCTTCAAGAGAGTCACTTGATCCCAGCTGTCTATACATGTCATGTGCCTTTTTCTTCTTCTTGACCAGGGCCTCAATTTCCTGAGTCATCCAGGGTTCCTGACTTCTGCCAGCCTTGCCCTTCACTCTAAGAGGAATGTGTTTACCCTGAACTCTGGTTAACACACTTTTGAAAGCATGCCACTTACCAGGCATCCCTGTGCCTTCCCACAGACTCCCTCAATTAACTTTCGAAAGTTCCTGCCTGATAGCATCAAAATTGGCCTTGCCCCAATTTAAAATTTTAACTTTTGGGACAGACCTATCATTCTCCATAACTATCTTAAAACTAATAGAATTATGGACACTGGACCCAAAATGATCCCTCACTAACACTTCTGCCACCTGCCCTTCCTTATTTCCCAAGAGGAAGTCAGGTTTTGCCCCCTCTGTAGTCAGGCTATCCACACACTGAATGAGAAATTCCTCCTGAATACACTCAACAAATTTCTCTCCATCCAACCCTCTAATACTATGGCTGTCCCAGTCAATGTTGGGAAAATGAAAATCTCCAACTATTACCACCCTATTTTCCTTGGAGCCATCTGTAATTTCCTTACATATTTGCTCTTCAATTTCCTGCTGACTATTTGGGGGCCTAAAGTACCACCCTATCAAAGTGATTTCCCCTCCTTATTTCTCAGTTCTACCCATGTTCTATCCCCTCTCTTTGCATCATGGCTGTGATGCTTTCCCTAATCAAAAGTGAAACTCCCCTCCTCTCTTACCTCCTGTTCTATCTTTCATACAGCATCTATATCCTGGAACATTAAGCTGCCAGTCCAGTTCTGTCCCTATCTTAGCCATGTTTTAGTAAAACCATTACCAGGACTACTTGCTTGTGTTTCCATACATCTCCTGTCCTCCTCAGCACTGCTGAAAATTTTATATGCGCTTTTCCTCCAGACATGACACTGCCAGCATCTCTTTTGGTCATATAAATTTTAGCTTTTCCAAACCTTGACCCACCTGCATCTCATCCATTTATTAAGTCCTGTTTGTTCATAAATGCTCATTTGCTTCCTGTGTCCTGGTGCATTGAATTGAAAACCTTGCCTTGTTTACAAATCTTTCTATGGCCTCATTCCAGTCTATCTTTGCAGTCTCTGTTGATCCACATTGCAACCTTTGGTCTTTTAATTCTGATCTTGTGTACAACATCTGCTCTATAGTTGGATGCACACATAGTTTCTGGAACTCCCTTCCTCAATGTTCCTTTTACTTCAATTTCAAAATTACTTTCAGGCTTCTTTCCTAGATATTCTTCTGTGCTTGCCATCCATCTCATTTATTCTTTGTTCTGACCCCTTCTGCAGTTTAGAGGTTTGGAATTTTGTGGCAGGTAACTAACCTCCTGTAACTCCCCAAAAACTGTCCTACAAGATACAAGTCAGGTGTGTGATGGAATACTGTCCACTTATCTAGATGTGTGTGCAACTCCAACAACACGTAAGAAGCTCAACACCATCCAGGACAAAATAGCCCACTTGATTGGTTCCCTATTCATAATCTTTAACATTTAATTCCTCTACCACTGACACGCAGTGGTGGCATTTTGTACCATCTGTTAGATGTATGGCAACATTTCGCAATGGTTCCTTCATCAGTACTTTTCAACCTCACAATCTTTGCCATCTCTAAGGACAAGGAAGGCAGGTGCAAGGGAATAGTACCACTTGCATGTTCCCCTCCAAGTCTTGTGCAATTTGATTCTGAACTCTATCATCATTCCTTCATTGTTGTTGGATGAGAATCCTGGAACTGCCTCACTAACAATGCTGTGGATGTTCTTCACATAGACCGCAACTGTACAAGGAAGCAGCTCAATACTATCTTCTCTAGGGCAATAAGGGATGTGCAATAAATGCTGGTCTATCCAATAATGCCTGCATCCCATGAATGAATAAAACTAAACTATAGATACGGCTGTACAGCAGTACGAAGCAATTATATGTTTTATATTGAACCTGAGGGATCGTGTAGTGAGGTTTAGCATATGCCATTTGAAGTGAAGCAACTTGTGTGACTAAGATACAATAAGATACTTTTTCACCTTATAATGTAGTATTTATGTGATGGTTTATTTTGAGTGTAGTATCATCAATCATGGCATCTTTGTACAGTGTTGCTTTTATATGTACAGCATGGTGTTGATCAGCGCTATGTTAACCATGGCTCTGTTAGTAGAAGTCTCATCTGAGTTAGTTGTGTGATTATTGGTTCATGTCCAACTTCAATGACTTGAGCACAAAATCTAGGCTGCACATCTTTGCAGTGCTGAGGAAGTGCTGCACTATCGGAAGTGCTGTTTTTTAAATGAGACATTAAGTTGCAACCCATCTACCCTTGGATAGATGTAGACGGTCACATACTACAGTTTTGAAGAAGAAACGTGGAATAATCCCTCAATATTTATACCTTAGCAATATTGACTAAAAATAGATTAACTTTTCCATATAACCTGTCCCTTATAACAACTACTGCTGATGTTTTAAAGGCTGCGTTTCTTTCTTGACCTTTAATTCACAGAACATTGCCAAATGTTTATTTAGACCTTAGTGCTTCCGTTTTGAAACTTAATAGATATTTTTGCCATTTCTTCCTAAGTGTAGCAATATGAATACTGGTCATATGGTGTAGACTGCTAAACTTAAAATTGTTTTGTTGGAATACTTATAGTGGCCTAGATACTGCAGCCATTGTATAAGTAAAGGTCAGCTGTACGGTTTGTTATATTTTTGCTTCAAGCCTATTTCTTAGAAGAACAATATTACAACAGTAAAAAAATCACATCAGAAACCTTATTTTCTAGAGTTTGGTGAACGTCCATTGTCTACAGTTGAAAGACCAACATTTCAAAGCTGTGCTTTTCCACTGCCAGTATTAGATCCTTAACTTTTGCTGAGGCTGGGTTTTAATCTGGAGCTTTCTTTGAGCACTACACTCTTGTATTTGCTTTTCTTTTGGAGGTTACACCTGAGCACAAGTTGCAAATATAAAATTTGTCATGTTTTGCTAGCCTGTTTATCGAGTCAAAGTCAGAATCCAGCTTTTATTTGCCACTGAAAATCTCCTGCGTGGAATTATTTAGAATATACAACAGAGACTATTAGACCCACTTGGTCTATACTGATGTTAATATTCCACACAAATCTTCTCCTACTCTTCTTAACTCCCTTTCCCATACTGTCCCTATACCCTTCACTATTTTCTCCATCAGTAATGCATTAAACTCCCAATGCATCAACGTTACTGACTTCAACTAGTAAGCTCACATTCTCACTTCTCCCTGTGTAGAATGTGTGGGATAGTCAGAAAGGACTGTGTGAGAACTATCACAAACCTGTTAGACTCAATAATTTGAATGATATGTGAATAGATAAATTTAAACTTTCCCTGTGCCCCCTCTTTGTCATACACTGATGCCTATCTCGCTCAGAAAGATCAAATACATTGGTTTACTGAGTTACACTTTAATTACACACTTTATTCGTTGTTCCTTTCCTGAATAAACACTGGTGCAAACAAATGCATGTACATAGGTCTGTGCTTATTCTCATTAACCTGCATAAGCTGCTACATGTGCTCTTGTACTTGGAGGCAGATACATTAATGCATCAGCAAACATTAATTCCCTCAACTCAGTTTATGATACCAAAGTATGTACATAGTGCTGCTCAGTCTTAACATGAAAGAAGAAATGAATTTGGGATAGCAGAGAGAACCTTTGGCTGCTCTGAAATTGATAAGAGCCTAGAAATCAAAGACTTCTAACAAGCTGCATTGCTCAATCTTTTTTAAACAGCAACATCTAAATCTTGCTGCCGTTCATGCCAGCGGGATCTTACGGTTCCACCAACGGCACACTGCCGCAGGTTTCACAATAAGAAATGCGTTCAGTGGGAAACCCAGTTGGCCAAGGCGGGACTATAACATCCTTGCTGCCAGTGAGTGGCATATTGCCTCCTACCACCGTGAAACATGCCACGGAGGGGAAGAAAAATCCCACCCCTGGGAGCAAATACACAGCATGTCCATCGCTACCTGAAAAACAAGAGAAGGGTCAACATATCAGATTTGAGGCTTCGTTGTGATGAGTCCTAGCTCTACCCTGATGCATATCGCTTCATATTACATTTCTGCTTTTATGGTTTTTGTTTCTCGTCTCTTGTGTTGAAGAGAATGGTTCTCAAACTTGAATTATTCATATTGTATCTGTCCTACCCACTGAATATATCTTAAAAATTCTGTATTCTAGATTTATTTTACTTGCAGGTTGACTTTTGGTTTAAAAAAAAGTCATTATTTTCTTTGTTCGTGGGCACTGTTCTTTTCCAGTTAGCACAGGGAATGGCCATATTGGCATAGGACATTACAGCTATATTAGACCTGTTACAATCATTTTCTTGTTGTATTTAAAGCCATCATTCCTCTCAAATAGCCATAGTAACAGTGTGGTTCCAAGGTAAACTTTAGGTTAGTATAGGACCCTGAACGAAGCCATTTGGAGTGAACAGTTCAGAAATACGTAGGCAATTAAAGCGTCAGCTTCGATTATAAGTAATTAGCATATGCCAATAGACGTATAGAAGTTGTCTCTATCCGATCATAATTAAGGTTACATCAAGTATACATAAGGGCACAATGCCCAATTAAACGTATGCATGTTGTATCATCAATAAATGACAGCTATATCTCTGATCAATGGTTTCTCAATTTCCCTTTCCGTTATTCCTTGTTCTAATGGGCAGACATAAACTACAGCAGCGCATCATTCATTTATCTGGACTTACTTTAATCAAAACCTGTCATTTGCACATAGCTTTCCCTGTGTGACTGAGGTTCAGCTTGCAACTTATGTGATTTCTAAACTTGTGTGATTATTAACCCTTTCAGGCTATTTAAAATTAGTCTATTAACACAACAGTTATTCATTGCCCTCCAAAAAAAAACATAATATTATTACATAATTGTTCAATTGTTACAGCACAGGTGCTTAGTTTAATAAATAGCCATCAAATAAATGAAATGGATTGGAAAGTGACTGTAAATTTACAAAGGGAATGACAAGGATGTATTAAGGACCGTTTCACATTATTTCTCAAGTCTGTTAAAGAATATTTATGATTTAAATGCTTATTAATACATTGAATTATCTTGAAAATTACAGAGGCTAAGAGACTTTAGGTTTTGCATTGTATTGTGAGATCGTAAATAAATCCAGGGCAGTTGTTGCTACATAGTGGCATTCATTAGTAACTGCAAATAATACTATTATACTTTGTGTTGATACTGTACTGAAATTTCTCTTGTGTGAGTGCCAAGGGTGCAGTATGCTGGCTGCTCTTGGCTGTCCATGTGAGCAAGTCTTAATTCTGAGAGGTCATTTGGAATTGATTTTTATTCACTTGAACAAAAATAAAACTGAAACTATTGCAAAACATATCCTTTATTTGTACTTTCTAAAAGAACTGTACACTGTTATAACCACTGAAATAAGCATTTGTGCTTCTGTCCTTAACAAAGCACAGCAGTTATACAGGATGATAATTACTTTCAGTCATTGTATGCATAGTATGCAATAAATGCCGGGATAATCTGTTTCATTGCCATTGATTAAGGGTTGAATGTTGGTTAGGACTTCTGGTGTACTCCCCTGCCCATCTTGAAATAGTTCCTTGGGAGCTATTACATTGCCTGATTAGACAGATTGCGCCTCAGTTTAACTTCTTATTTCCATGTTCATAAATCCCTACTGTTTGTCTCCTGTAGTTGTTATAAGCATAATAGAACTGTGCTCCCTGCAGTCACTGCCACACAGCAGGTTTAGTGTTGTAAGAAGTGAGTTGGTGAACTGCATTGTAGTTTATAAGAAGAAAACAGGAGCAGACGTACTCCATTGAGCCCCTCAAGTCTGTTTTACGTTTGGTTAGATTTGCTGATTTGTATTATAATTCCATTTACTTGCTTTGGTTCTATAGCTTTTATTGCCTTTGCTTAACAAAAATCTATCAATGTCAGTTTGGGATTACTAATTAATCCTCAGCCTCAGCGTCCTTTTGGGGGAGAATTGTCTAAATTTCCACACTCATTTTTTGTGAAGAAATACTTCTTAACATAATACCTAATCAACCTAGCTCAAATTTTAAGGTTATGTTACTTGTCTGGACGAGATCCGTTCATCTTACACAAATACACCTTCCCTTGCCCACTGTCCCTGTGCCCTTGTCTCCATCCGCATCTTCTCTATCTATCCTCATTTGGCCTGAGTGAAAGAGCAAGTAATCTGAAGTGTGAATATCTCTACAGAGAAATTGGAATGATTATTTATTCCTAGATTCCAATTAATTTTCCTCCACAAGTAACACCTTTCCTACTCAACAACACCAACAGTTTAGGAACTATTGTGTCCATTGGAGCATTTGATCGTTTTACTCTTTATGGAGCTTTTTAACTTCCAATGCCATTGCTAGCTTGATTCAGAAATGAAAGAGTTAATTGAAACCCCTTTTTGCAGGGATCCATTCCATTAAATCTGCATCTCTCTGGAGAAAACGATTTCTTCTAATTTCCAGTGTCATTTTAAAGTTGTTAGTTTTGTGCCAATGTTTTCTGGTTCTGTACTTTACTGACGCTTTAAATAAGTTTTTTGCCTCCGTTTTCATGGAGGAGGACACGAATAGTTTGCCGATATTAAAGATAGAAGGATGGTAGGAGTTGAGGGCCTAAATGCGATTACTGTCACTAGAGAGGTAGTGCTTGATAGACCAATGGGACTGAAGGTGGAAAGTCCCCAGGACTGGATGGAATGCATCCTAGGGTTCTGAAAGAAATGGCAGAGGTGATAGTGAATGCCTTAGTGATTATTTATCAAAATTCGCTGGACTCCGGGGAAGTGCCAGAAGATTGGAAAAGGGCAAATGTCACGCCACTGTTTAAAAAAGGTAGCAGACAAAAGGCTGGGAATTATAGGCTGGTTAGTTTAACGTCTGTAGTTGGAAAAATGCTAGAATTCGTCATCAGAGAAGAAATAGCAAGGCACCTAGAAAAGAATGGTTTGATCGAGCAAATGCAGCATGGATTCGTTAAGGGGAAGTCGTGTTTGATGAATTTATTGGATTCCTATGAGGATGTGACTGGTGCGGTAGACAGAGGGGAACTGGTGGATGTGGTGTTTTTAGATTTTCAAAAGGTGTTTGATAAGGTGCCTCATAAAAGGTTGCTATAGAAGATTAGGGTGCACGGAGTTGGGGGTAAGATGTTAGCGTGGATAGAGGATTGGCTGCCTAATAGGAAGCAGAGAGTTGGTATCAATGGGTGCTATTCTGGTTGGCGGTTGGTGACTAGTGGAGTGCCACAGGGATCGGTGCTGGGGCCTCAACTATTTACCATTTATATAGATGATCTGGAGGAGTGGCCTGAGTGTAGGATGACATGAAGATGAGTGGAAAAGCAAATTGCGTGGAGGGTGTGGAAAGTCTGCAGAGAGATCTGGATAGGCTGAGCAAGTGGGCGAGGACCTGACAGATGGAGTATAATGTTAGCAAGTGTGAAGTTATCCACTTTGGCAGAAATAATAGTAGGAGGAATTATTATTTAAAAGGTGAAAAGCTGCAGCATGCTACGGTGCAGAGGGACTGGGGGTCTTTGTGCACGAGTCGCAAAAACCCAGTCTGCAGGTGCAGCAGGTGATCAAGAAGGCGAATGGAATGTTGGCCTTTATAGCGAGGGGGATAGAATATAAAAGTAGGGAAGTCTTGCTGCAACTGTACAGGGTACTGGTGAGGCCGCAGCTGGAGTACTGTGTGCAGTTTTGGTCATCGCACTTGCGGAAGGATATATTGGCCTTGGAGGGAGTGCAGAGGAGGTTCAGTAGGCTGATACCGGAGATGAGGGGGCTGGACTATGAAGAGAGACTAAATAGACTGGGTCTGTACTCGGAGTTTAGAAGGATGAGGGGGGATCTTATAGAGACGTATAAGATAATGAAGGGGATGGATAGGGTAGAGGTAGAGAGATTCTTCCCGCTCAGAAAGGATAGCAGGACTAGAGGACAGAGCCTCAAGATAAGGGGGAGGCAGCCTAGATCAGAGTTGAGGGGGAACTTCTTCACTCAATGGGTGGTGAATCTCTGGAATTCTCTGCCCATTGAAGTGGTGGAGGCTACCTTGCTAAATATATTTAAGTCATGGGTAGATAGGTTTTTGATAGGCAGGGGAATTAAGGGTTATGGGGAGAAAGCGGGAAAGTGGAACTGATCCACTTCAGATCAGCCATGATCTTACTGAATGGTGGGGCAGTCTCGAAGGGCTAGATGGCCTACTCCTGCTCCTATTTCTTATGTTTTTATGTTCTTACTTATATCGCAAATACTGTGCGCAAATATGCAATAGTTTTTCATTGGCATATTAAAGACCTGGATCACATCTCAGTCTCTTTTTCTAACCATCTCAAATAACAGAAAATTTAGGCTTACAAGGGTGTCTCAAATAGTAGATTCCTTAAAATAAAAAAGGGCTTGCATCTATATGGTACCTTCTGTGAGCTCCTGATGCTCCAGAATGCATTACAGTCAATGAAGTATCTTTGAAATTTACAGTCAATGAAGTATCTGAAATTTCGCCACTTTTGTAAGGTCAGAAATTCAGCAACCAGTTTGCTCACAGAATGCCCTGCTAAGAAAATATGATAATGATCAGTTAACTGTTTTTGTGATGTTGATTTGAGGGATGAATATTGGCCAACGCGAAGTGAAAACTCTTGTGTGTTGATCTGAATTTTTGTGCTCTAGTCTCTAGATTAGGGCTCAAACCCACAGTCTCTCACTCCTAGGCAGGAGTGCTACCATCTGAACCATATGTACACAGCAGTGACAGGACTTGAAAAATACTCCATTGTCTATAAAGCATTTTGGAATGTCCTGAAGTCCCCAAAAAAATCACAAAAATACAAGCTACTTTTTCTAGAACAGTGCTGACCAGGAAGAATCAAAGTTTAAGCTTGTCTGAGTTGGCTGAACCCAGCTGGAATGCATTACAATTGGCCTTCTCCTCCACTGTTTTCTTGACTTGGTTTACAGCCTTCAAATATTGATAGTTCTAATGTTTGAATTTAATGTTTCCTTTGGAAAGTTTGAATTCTTATTTTAAAAACTTTGCATTTATCGAGTGCTTCAAATGTAATTCCTGAGTTTAAGGTCTTGATAGCTAGAGGCATGGCCATCAATGGTGGAACAATCACAGTCAAGAGGCCAGAATTGGTGGAATGCAGAAATCTAAGGAAAATGCAGGGCTGGAGGAGTTAACGAATGGGAAGGAGCGAAGCCATGGAATAATTGAAAATGATGATGAGAATTTTGAAATTAAGATGTGCTGAACAGGGAGCCAATGTTATCAATGAGGGAGATGGATGACAAGAGCTTGGCCCGAGGTAGAATATTGGCAGAAGAGTTTTGAAAGACCCCAAGTTTGTAGATGATATAACATGGGAGGTTGTCTAGAATTAGCAAAGTCAAGGATGAGGGCTTATTTAGCATATAAGCTGAGGCAAATGTGGAGTCAAATAATGTTGTGGATGTGGAAATAGGCAATTTTGAAGCTGGGCCAAACGTAACACCTAGATTGTTAATAACCTGGTTTGAGAAATGATAGCAAAGCTTTCTGTCTTGCCATTATTCGTGTAGAGGATATTTCTGCTTATTCAGTGTTTGATGTTGAACAAATGTTCTGACAACTTAGACAGTGGAGGAATCAAGAGATGGATATCATTTGTGTATATAGAATCATAGAATCTGACAGTGCAGAAGGAGGCCATTTGGCCCATCAAATCTGCACCAACCACAATCCTACCCAGGCCCTGTCCCTATGCATTTACTCTGCTAGACCCCTGAAACTCAGGGGCAATTTAGCATGGCCAATCCACCTGACCAGCACATCTTTGGAATGTGGGATGAAACCAGAGCACCTGGAAGAAACCCATGCGAACATGGTGGGAACTCCACACAGACAGTGACCCATGCCAGGAATCGAACCTGTGTCCCTGGCACTAGTAATGCTTACAGTTTGCAATCAGGTGCAAATCTTAGAATCCCTACAGTGCAGAAAGATGCCATTCGACCCGTTGAGCCTACACTGACAACAATTCCACCCAGGCTCCCATCCCCATAAACTCTCATATTTACCCTGCTTAGCATCCTGACACAAAGAGGCAATTTACCATGGCCAATCCACCTAACCTGCACATTTTTGGATTGTGGGAGGAAACCAGAATACCTGGAAAAAAACTCACGCAGACACTGGGAAAACGTACAAGCTCCACACACAGTTACCCAAGGGTGTAATTGAACTTGGGTTCCTGGTACCGAGACAGTAGTGCTAACCACCCAAATAAATTTCTTCTTCCCCCATTTTTTCAAAATAGGACCCTTTTCATTGTACGACGTGGTTCAGTTCAATTCTTCTGCTTTTACACCAAAGGAGGAAGGGAAGTCAGCCTTTGTTACTGGTTGTAACCAGTCATCTTTTTTGTCTCTTATGGGGTCCATTCGCAAATCTCCATTTGAATACTGGACAGTGCAATGCAGTTTACCCCTGTGCCCTGAACGAGGGAGGTATTATGATTTCTAATGGGTATCTAGCAACCAGCAGTGAGACAGGTGTCACATGAGGAAAGAATCAGGGTTGGAGTGATGAGTTCAAGGAAGGAAAAAAATTTGTACGTGAAGGGAATTTTTTTTATCGTTTTGAGAAACGAGCTTGCTTGCAACACCCAAGCTAATGAACACAGCCAGATGAAATCAGTGCATCTTCTCCATGCCAGAAGATCACATTTCAGCTGTTGCCGAATCAAGTAAACTTGTTTCTCTCGTTCCCTGAGCAAGGCCCTATGGACAAATGGTCTATTAAGCCAAAGAGGTGTCTATTTGATTCTGGTTTATCCAGGTTTTGCTTTATTCATAATAAGTTTCTAGAGGATTTGATAGGGAACCGCTACCACCTTAAACCATGAATTGGATATGGTTCTGTGCCTTTGATCTGGCATTGCTTCATTTGTTATGTTTGTAATTGTCTCTCAATAGTTGATGAGCTAGGATAGAAAATTACATTTGTTGCTCTTGTTCTTGGACTCATTCTACAATTGTAACTGCATTAGTGAAGTGAGGTGGAACAGAATCTATTATAAATGAGCCGATACCTTACTTGATTCTAAGTCCTTTTCAATTTCACACCATTCATAATTTTGAAATTGTTCAATTGAGATTGATGTTTTCAAATATTATTACATTTCCATGCATTAATTTAAAGATGCTATATTTTTCTTTGGTTTGATTCTGTAATTTTTAAAAATAGCCTAACAAAAAAAAATGCCAAATATATATCTTTTGAATGAGACAGAATAAAAATGGGATACAACACTCTAAATGTGGCCTCACCATGGTCAGGTTCTATTATAAAATCTCTTTTAGAACCATGAAATGGAATCCCTATAGTGCAGAAGGCGGCCATTCAGCCTATTGAGTTTGCACTGACTCTCAAAGAGCGTGTTACCCACACCCAGCCCCCACCCTATCCTCATAATACTGCACATTCACCATGGCTCATCCACCCATCCTTCACTAAGGGGCAATTTAATAGAGCAAGTCCACCTAACATGCACATCTTTAGCCTGTGAGAAGAAACCCATGCAGACACAAGAAGAGCATGCAAACGCCACACAATCACCCAAGGCTGGAATTGAAAATAGGTCCTTGGTGCTGTGAGGCAGCAGTGCCAATCACTGTGCCACATTGCCATTTTGTATGTTATACTTTCACAAGTTAACCTGTCATTTTGCTTTCTTTTCCACGGAAGAACACTGTCCTGATGGTGGAATTGATATCTCTACAAATATTCTAAGATCTCTGTCCTGTTACAGTGACCCTAGAATGTTCTCACCAAGTACATTGTCCATGTTCCTCCTCTTCAACCTACCTTCAGCATTTATACATGTTAAACTGTATGAAGTATAATTTCCTGCCCTGAATTTTAGCACCAAAGCATTAAATTTTCACAACGTGATTCCTACCACTTGTCCTTGTTGTTATACTTGTGGCCTCTGCAGATTTAGACATCTGTGAACTGATTCCACTTTCTTAGTTTTAGAAATTATGAAATTATAACAGTTGCAACACCACCTCCTATGGCTTCTACTCTTTGCTTTATTCCAACTAAAGAACATCAGCTTGCCTGGGTTTGTTGTACCATCACCTGGAAGTTGGAAAGTTTTGAATTTTAACCCCAGTTTCATTATCAAGGACTGACCACATATCTCGGTTGTTGTGGAAAATACTGACAATGTTATTTAAAGAAAGTTGATTGGCTATGATGTCCCAGTCAATAACTCTGCCCCGTTATCACCACCGTAAAAACGAATCTCATTTACTATTTGTGGGACCTTGCTGTGTGCATACCATCTGCTGCATTTGAATGCCATTACTGTGGCTTTTATAGAATAGAATCATAGGATGGCCACAGAATAGGAGACTTTTTGATCCATTGACCCGTGTCGAGTCTCTGTGACAGCAATTTAAGTAGTTCCATTCACCAACGTTTTCCCTGTAACTCTGCAAATTTTTCCTTTCAGTTGCTTATAAAAGTCATGATTCAGTCCGGCTCCATGATCTTTTCAAATGGAAGAGCAGTGTATTCCAGATAGTAACTATAAACTACTTTTCCCTCTGCCCTCTTTTGGTTCTTTTGTCTTAAACTCGAGTGCTCTGATTTTTGATTCTTACATCCTTGAAACAGTTGCCCTTGATCTACAGTACTCTGTCCTGATTTTGACTGTAATTCATGACTTGAAGCACCTCTATCAAAACTCCTTTTAATCCTATTTTCTCTGAGGCAAAGTTGTGCCAATTTATCCATGTAGTTATAATCCCTTATCCCTAAAATTATTCTTGTAAATCTTTTCTGAACCCTCATATAGCTGTCACATGCCTCCTAATGTGTGGTGCTCGGAAGTGGACAGAACATACAAATTATGAGCAGGTGTAGGTTATTCTTGCCCATGAATCTGCTCCTTCATTTGAAAAGATCATGGCTGATCTGATTGTGACCTCAACTCTACTTTCCTTTCTACCCATTATATCTTTTGATTCCCTTGTTTGCCCATTTAATCTACTTGCATACACTGTCTCCATTTACTAATGCCCAAGATCCCATATGCACTTTTAACCACCTTCTCAAACTGCCCTGCCACCTTCAACAATTTGTGTGCATATGCCCCCAGGTCTCTCTTGTCCTGTATCTTTTAATTTAAATTGCCTGATCTTATTTTCCTTAAAAAAAACACTTTACACTTCTCTCCTTTGAATTTCATCTGTTATGAGCCGACTCATTCTAAGAAGTCTCCCAACACCAGATTAAAGTCCAACAGGTAGCAAAAGCCACTAGTTTTTGGAATGTTGCTCCTTCATCAGTTAAGTGGGAGTTCTGTTCACAAACAGGGCATTTAAAGACACAAACTCAATTTACAAAATAATGGTTGGAATGCGAGTCTTTACAGGTAATTAAATCTTAAAGGTGCAGACAATGTGAGTGGAGAGAGCGTTAAGCATAGGTTAAAGAGATGTGTATTGTCTCCAGACAGGACAGTTAGTGAGATTTTGCAAGCCCAGGCAAGTAATGTGGGTTACAGATAGTGTGACATGAACCCAAGATCCTGGTTGAGGCTGTCCTCATGTGCGGAACTTGACTCTCAGTCTCTGCTCAGTGACTCTGCGTTGTGTGTTGTGAAGGTTGCCTTGGAGAACACTTACCCGAAAATCAGAGGCCAAATGCCTGTGACTGCTGAAGTGTTCCCTAGCAGGAAGAGGACACTCTTGGTGATTGTCGAATGGTGTTCATTCATCTGTTGTCGTAGCATCTGCATGGTCTCCCCAATGTACCATGCCTCGGGACATCATTTCCTGCAGCGTATCAAGTAGACGATGTTGGCCGAGTTCCAAGAGTATGTATCATGTACCAGGTGGATGGTGTTCTCACGTGAGGTGATGGCACCCGTGTCAATGATCTGGCACGTTTTGCAGAGGTTTGCTGTGGCAGGGTTGTGTGGTGTCGTGGTCACGGTTCTCCTGAAGGTTGGGTGGTTTGCTGCAGACAGTGGTCTGTTTGATGTTGTGCGGTTGTTTGAAGGCAAGAAGTGGGGGTGTGGGGATGGCCTTGGCAAGTTGTTTGTCTTCATAAATGACATGTTGAAGGCTCCAGAGAAGATGATGTAGCTTCTCTGCTCCGGGGAAGTACTGGATGATGAAGGGTACTCTGTTCGCCGTGTCCCATGTTTGTCTGCTGAGGACCATCAACTCATTCTGCCAGCCTATCTGTGCTTCAAATTGATGACTATTCTTTATGGTTCAATTTACTTCCAAGTTTTCTGTCATCTACAAGTTTAAGTTTATTTATTACTGTCACAAATAAGCTTACATTAACACTGCAATGAAATTACTGTGAAAATGTGCAATTTTGCAATGTACATCTAAGTCATTAATATATATCAGGAAAAATTGTGGCCCTCGAACCATCCCCTGGAAACCACAACTTCTAGTATGAAAAACAATTCTTCACCAATAGTGTCTCTCTCCTGTCACTTTACCAATTTTGTATCTGTGCTGCCTTTGCCTCTTCTGTTCCATGGACTTCATTTGCTGATGAGCCAATTTCATGGCACTTAAATCGCTTTTCGACCACATATCAATGTGCATCAATCATATTAACTGCATTAATTTCATCAACTCTTTATCTCATCTAAAAACACAATCAAGTTGGTTGGTTTACATTTAGCAAAAATAATTAATTGACTATGAAATCGAATTCTGGAATTCTCACAATTCATGAGAATTTTGGGTCTGCAAATAGCCTGCTTCCATCTTCAGTAACAATGAGTTAAATTTTCAATGCTTAAATCCACTTCAATGTGTTCAATAATATCTTTAAAGAAAATAACTTTAAAGTGCCCACTGTCTTTTGAAATTGTGTTAGAAAGACAGGTCAAGTGTTTTATCCAGCTTCAGTGTCTGTAATCTACTTAATATATTCTTTTATGGTAGATCAAATCAGTAGTCTGCACACGTGAAATTTTATTGCCCTTCACCCCCATCACCACTGCACTTTTATATCTCTACTGATAAATTTTGTTGCCCTTTTTTCCGGTGAAGTATTTTGTTCCAGTGGAATTAGCAGTAAAGCATTGGTCCAAACATTATTATCTGCAGTTTGTTTGGATAAGGTGAAATATGATCACCTTGTGGAATTGATATCATTGACTCAGTGAACAGGAATGCATTTTGAAGATTTGCAATAGAAGAAGCAACTTGCTGGTGTTGAACAGTTTTTTTTCTTGAATTTGTTGCCTCTTCGTCCTCCCTCAAGACCCTTTTTCCTGATGTGTGTGGGACCAGCAATTAATGTACAAGAATTAACAATAAAAGTCAATGAGGAGATCTACTGTTTCAATAATATTGAGTATGGATGATGCTCTTCAGGGCAGTTGTTTGAAGAAGTATTGCTCTTGTCCAAATTTTCAGTATTTGTAATTTGGTTTCATTGATTTAGTGTAGATGTTTCAGAAAGAAAGATTGCGCAGGATAAGCTGTACTCGTAAGCAAATGTGTATTTTTATTCGTTTTATTTTGCAAGTCTCTTTTGCTCCAACTTGATTGCAATCTATTTATCATGGTGGTATTAACGTGCAATGTTGTTAAAAGAACAAAGGAAAGCAATCCTGCGTTTTGCAATGGTATTCTTTTGTTCTAATATTTTTGTGAGAATGTCACATGAAACATATACACAAATCTTTTTATTGCTTTTGCTGTACAAATTGTCATGTTTCAACCCAGTCATAATACTGGAAATTTTGGATATCATGACATTTCACTGTGAAGAGCAAAATCATGTACAATTTTTATATCTGTGAAAGTATATTTGTTAATTTTTGTCTCTCAAATTACATTAACCTATCACTATCTCCTGAAATGATGAGATCTGATGGCATTAAGATGATAAATTACCATAGAATCACTATAGAGCAGAAGGAGGCCATTCAGTCCATCTTATCTGCACTGACTCTCAGTAAGAGCATCTTACCCATACTCACCTTATCCCTGTAACCCCAAGCTTTTACCATGGCTGATCCACCTAACTTGTAAATCTTTGGACTTTGGGAGTAAACCGAAGCACCCGGAGGAAACCCATGCAAACATGGGGAAATTGTGCAAATTCCACACAGTCATCCAAGGCCAAAATCGAGCCCAGATCCCTGGCACTGAGAGGCAGCAGTGCTAACCATTGTGCCACTGTGCTCCATCAGAATTGATGTTTTCATTCGGTAATAATTTTCCTAAAAACTGATAAAAGTTGTAACCGATTTTCTGATTTTTGACTTGGTCATTGCGACATATGAAGCAGTCAGTTCTTGAGTTTTGTTCTTGGCTAACATTGAGTTAACTAATTTCAGGGTAACAGTGGGTATTGTCAGAATCCCTAGGCAACAGGTGAAGAAAGGTAGCTCTGTTTGGTGTCAAGTAATCAGTGGTGATGTGCCTTTCTGGGACAGCTGTGAAAAGTTGTCGCTTGAGTAAAGTACCAGAAGAATTGTACCTTGCATGAACCATCACTATCTTCAGAAGAACAAGGATAAAAATGTAAAACCAGATGACCATCTTCTATCATTTTTTTCAATTTTCATTTTATATAGCTTGATTCCACAAATAAATGATAAATGAAATTGCATTTATAGGTGACAATAATATACAGGTACATTGTCAGTTGTAATGTGATAATGTTCTTAAATGCACTTGCCAAAAAAATTAATGCACGGTTTGCAAGCATTTTATGTAATGCAGGCTATTTTCTTTTCTCTCCAATAATTTTATTGAGTTGAGCAAGAGTTGCATTTTTTCTTGGGTTTGATAAATACAGAATACATTTTAGATTAAGAAGTGCTTGCTGATAATTGTTTTATATGGTCAAACACCTTTGTATTAGTAAAAAAGCCTGCAGTGCCGCTGAACAAACTTAATGTTAATTGCATCCAGTTCCTGCTGAGCAGCACCCAGCTTCCTGACCTGCTGTTCTACCTGTGCAGTTCACTTTTTTCCCAGCCCACCTGGTTGCTTGACTATGCTTAATCAATGTCACCCCCTTGGTTTTGCAGGTTTGCTTCCTTGCCTTCAATAGCTTTAGAGATTTTAAGTTAAAAATCAGTCCAAACTGGTCCAGACAAGTAGTCTAAAAGTTGTTAATCATATCAAATAGCCATTAGTTTTTATTCAGGAGTTTTACATCTTCTTGATTGTCTTTATGTTTTGATTTCTTCTGTTCCCCAATAACTGTGCACAACATTTCTGCTGCTTTATGGATTTGTAAAAAATACTTTGCGCCTCTCAATTTATGATTTATTTATTTACTGGCGATTACCAGTAAGATCTTACATTTCCTGATATTTTCTCAGTCTTTTTTGGTCTTGTAAATTTCCATTGCTTACCACTTTTCCTTGATCTCCCAATTTTAGAAAGGCAGAATTGGGGATACAATTGTTAGGGTTCCCGAGCATAAAGCCGGATTAGACCCTAACAATTTAATTTTTAGCGTTATTGTGAAGATAAGGAGTTTCACTTTAGGTGTGATTAGATCAAAATAAGCTTTATTTAACAATACATTTTAACCATAATGAATGAATTAGTTTAACTTTTATCAATTGGAACACTTAAACATGACAAGATACAATTCTTAACTGCTAATCTATCTCTATTAGTTCCAATTTAAGCAATATTCCTCTAATAGGCTTAGATTCCTCTTCAAAATCAGTTAGCAACACACAGGCTTATGTGCTTGGGCTGCCACGCCTCAAGGCTCTAGAACACCTTGAGAAAGAGAGAGACGTACTTTTCTTGGGCCCCAAACAACAACCTACAGAGGGAGAGAAAGACTTCTTGCTTCTTTCAAAACCAAGCAGAAACTGTTTTAAAATCAAAGAGAACTATTTTTCCCTGTGAGCTTAGCTCTGCCGTTTAGCATATGACCCTGCTAATCAAACCCTATTATGAAATCCAGTGGAAAAAACAAATATACACAAATACATTCACTCAGATTCAAACAAACACATCGCATACTAAAATCAGTCATTAGCCTGCATTCTCAGCATGTGAGCTGCCTGTTTTGCTGACAAAGTAGCACCGTGTAAAACAGAGCTGAATTTTAAACATACTCTTTGCAAGAAACATGATATACATCCATTTCTTAAAGGCACAGTATTATCACACAATGGACTAGAACATTGGTCTTTCACAGTGGAATCACAGAACAATTTTACAGTCTTGCTCAACCAGTCAGTTGAATATTTGTATTTGTTCCATGTGGCAGTGATTGAAAAGAAAGACCTGTTCCCCATCTTTTTATTTTGCACACATCGCGTCAAATTCCAGAATGCCAAATTCTGAATGATCATAACTTATCCTGCAGGAGAAAAGGGACACTGGTTGTTTTGGCAAGTTGACTCTCGCCAAAATGTTGTCGTGAAGAAAACAATGGGGAATTATAGTTCTCCTTGCTTCTGGGTAATTCGGAGAAGTTATGAGGGTTGAACATATTTCTTATGTTTGCAGAGAAGGAGTCCATTCATTTAAATGTAAGTTGCTTCTAGCCAGCACGAATGTTATGAGCTTAGTTGATTATCTTAAATTGGTTATTTGTTTAGGTATTTGCACAGGCAGGATTGTTGGGCAAGTATTGCCTAATTGTGGAATCGTAACTAACAGTGGACATTTTTTGTGTTTTGCAAGCATGGGCTGGTTGAATACAACTTGTATACTGATTATTACTAACAGTTGGAGGACAATGTTGTTTGATTCAATCAACCAATTGGGCAGCACCTGCACAATCATGAATGTGCTAATACCAACACTAACAAAAAGTTTAAGTTTTTGAATTCATAACATGGCTCATTTACATTTGCTAGAAGTGACCTTCATTCATAAGCAGGGACCAGTTCTCTGTAAAAATAAGAAATATTTTAAGCCGTTTGCCATTTTTAAATTATGAATATTGAATTATTCTGAAGCATGGAAAGCTTATAGTTGCTTCTTGCTTTCCCCATAGCAACAAAGTGCCGACTGGAGTTGACTTGCCAACAGATCAACATCTTTTTCTCTCATAATGCAAATCGCTGTGCTTGTTTGAAATTTGCCATTCTTGCATTTGTGCAGATGGCTGCAAGATGAAAAGCTTCTGCACCATGTCTCCCTTTTCAGCAATATTAAATTCTTGTACTACCAAGTGACTGTCTAAATAGTAAAAAAGATTAAAAAAAAATTTAGATCTCCAGTGCTGGCATCCCTTGCCTTGAAGAACATATAGCTTAGCTCAAGTTAAGCAGTAATTAGAGGTATATTTCAAAGAAAATTATTTTTATTATACAGCTGAGGAACATTTGAGAGCGTATCATCAAGGCTAAAATGGTCTGATAGGAAATGGGTTAATCCAGCCCCAGATAAAAATGTTTTTCCAGGGCCTTGAATGTTGCCATAATAACGACATCTATTGATGATAAATGGTATTTTAATGATTCGACACTCTAGGTGGCCTATAATATCTAGAATCTTGATTTACAATGTTGCCTTTATTTCTTTCTACATTAATCAGCAGATGTGATCTTGTAGCATGGTGAAGTTGCTGATTTGATTGAAGAACAGTCAGTACATACAAAGAGGAGAATGTCATTTGGCCCCTTAAGCCTGCTCTGCCATTTAATAGATCATGGCTGATCTTCCACCTCAATGTCATCTTCCTGCATCATGCCTGTATCTTTGGCAGCGAAGGTATCCAGAAATGAAACTCTGCTTTGAACATTCTCAATAACTTGAGCCTTTACAACCCTCTGAGGTAGAATTGCAGAAACTCCTAATTTCTCCTAAATGGCCTACCTCTTATTCTGAGACTGTATTGTGGTTCTAGATCCTTCCTCCATCCACCCTGTTGATCCATGTTTGAACTTTTGTAAGCTTTAATGAGATCACATTTCATTTTTCCAAAATCTAGAGAATATAGACTGAGTCTCGATCTTTCCTCATTGGACAATCTTGCCGTCCTGATATTAGTTCCATCCTCTCTATGGCTGGTACATCCTTGCAATAGTAAGGAGCCATCAATCTGCATACAATACTGCAGGTATGGTCTCAAGGTTCTATATAAGTGCAGCGAGACTTTCTTATTCCTTTGTTCAAACCCCCTTGTAACAAAGGTGACATACTATTTGGCTTTGTGAGTGGGAAATCATGTCTCTCAAATTTGATTGAGTTTTTTGAAGGGGTAACCAAGAAGGTAGATGAGGACAGTGCAGTTGATGTTGTTTACATGGACTTTAGCAAGGCCTTTGACAAGGTACTGCATGATAGGCTGTTGCATAAGGTTACATCTCACGGGATCCAGGGTGAGGAATCTAAATGGATACAAAATTGGCTTGATAACAGAAGCCAGAGGGTTGTTTTTAAAACTGGAGGCCTATGACTGGAGGTGTACCTCGGATCAGTGCTGAGTCCACTTTTGTTTGTTATTTATATTCATGATTTGGGTGAGAATATAGGAGGCATGGTTAGTAAGTTTGCAGATGACACCAAGATTGGTGGCATAATGGACAGTGAAGAAGGTTACCTAGGATTGCAACGGGACCTTGATCAGTTGGGCCAGTGGGCTGATGAAGGCAGATGGAGTTTAATTTAGATAAATGTGAGGTGATGTATTTTGGTAGATTGAACTAGCGCAGAACTTACTCAGTTAATGGTAGGTCATTGGGGACAGTTACAGAGCAAAGAGATCCAGGGATACATGTTCATAGCTTTTTGAAAGTGGAGTCACAGGTGGACAGAGTGGTGAAGAAGGCATTCAGCATGCATGGTTTCATTGGTCAGAACATTGAATACAAGAGTTGGGACTTGTTGAAGTTGTACAAGACATTGGTAAGGCCACACTTGGAATACTGTGTGTAATTCTGGTCACCCTATTGTAGAAAGGATATTATTAAACTAGAAGGGATGCAGAAAAGATTTACTAGGATGCTACCGGGACTTGATGGATTGAGTTATAAGGAGAGGCTGGATAGACTGGGACTTTTTTCTCTAAAGTGTAAGAGGCTGAGGGGTGATCTGAAAGAGGTCTATAAAATAATGAGGGGCAAAAATCAGCTAACTAGTCAATTTCTTTTCCCAAATGTAGGGAAGTCTGAAACTAGAATGCATAGGTTTAAGATGAGAGGGGAGAGATACAAAGTGGCCAAAGGGGCAATTTTTTTCACACATGGGGTGGTGAATGTCTGGAACAAGCTGCCAGAGGTGGTAGTAGAGACGGGTACAATTTTGTCTTTTAAAAAGCATTTGTACAGTAACATAGGTAAGATGGATAAAGGGGGATATGAGCAAATGTGGGCAATTGGGACTAGCTTAGGGGTTTTAAAAAAAAGGGCAGCTTGGACAAGTTGGCTGAAGGGCCTGTATCCATGCTGTAAACCTCTTTGACTATGATTATTTGCTTCCCTGATTGCTCATTGCACTTGCATGTTTGCTTCCAGAGTTTTATGAATAAGAATACCTGGGTCCCTTCAAAAATCAACATTTCCCAACCCCGCCCCATTTCTTTATTCCTCCTAAAGTGGAATAAACTTCACATTTTACGAAGTTACATTCCATCTGCTATGTCGCTTTATCTGTCTACATCTACTGACGCCTCTTTGCATCCTTTTCAGAACTCCCATTTCTGCCAAGTTATGACTTATCAGTCAACTTGGAATTGTTAATTTGGTTCCCACATCCAAATCATTGATATAGATTGTGAAGAGTTGGGGCCCAAGCGCTGACCCTTGTGGTACCCCACTGCAAACCTGAGAATGAAGTGTTTGCCTATACTGTGTTTGCTGTCCATTAACCAATCCTCAGTCCATGTCAGTATGATGCCCCCAGTCACATGAATGCAAATTTTGCTTGTTAACCTGTGTTGGACCTTATCGAAAGACTTGTGAAAATCCAAATACACCACATCCACTGGTTCTCCTTTATCTATCCTAGTAAGATACGATCCTCAAAAACCTACCTATATGATTTCCCTTTTACAAATTTACGTTGGTTGTACCTATTCTTGTTACTTTCTAAATGCTCGCTTATCATATCTTTCTGCATCGATTCTAGCATTTTCCCTACTATTAATGCAAGGATAACAGGTCTGTAGTTACCTGTTTTCAATCTCCCTCCTTTCTTAAATTGTGTGGTTTTATTTGCTACATTCCAATCTGCAGGCACCATTCCAGAATCTAGAATTTTGAAAGATGATCACCAATGCATCCATTATCTCTACAGACACCTCTGACAACACACACTGGGATGTAGATCATTCGGTCCAGGGGCTTTGTCAACTTCCAGTCCCATTTATTTCTCCAGCACTTCATATTTTTCGCTAATCTCTTTCACGTCCTCAATTTCCTTGGCTCTCTAACATTTCAGAGATTTTGTTTGTATCTTCCTCATTAAGACAAGACACAGTTTTTTTGTTTAGTTTCTGTGTCATTTTCTTAGTACACATTATAAATTCTCCTTTTTCTGCTTCATCTATTCCAAATGTGTCTTTGCGAACCGTTTCTTTTTCATATACCTATAGAAGTTTTTACAGTCTGTTTTTGTTCTTTGCTAGTTTACATTCATACTGTTTTCTTTTCCTTTATCAATTTATTGACCCTCCTTTGCTAAATTTTGAACTATTCCTTTTATTACCTTTTTTGGCAACTTTATCTATCTTTTCCTTTGATCTAAAAGAATCCTTAAGTTGTTAACCATGGCTGGATCGTTTTTCCTGCTGGATTTTTGTGCCTTAATGGCATGTAAATTTGTAAACCATGTACTAAGTCTTTAAATGCTAACTGTTGTCTATCTATTGTCATGCCTTTTAACGTAGTTCCCCATTCTACCTCAGCCAATGAACCTCTCATACCTTTGTATTTTTCTTTCTTTGAAGACCCCAGTTTTAGATTGAATTACATACTTTTGAATTTCATGTAAAATTCCAGCACATTATGGTCACTCTTCCCTCAAGGTTCCTTTATAATGAGAATAGTAGTTGGCCTTTTCTCATTGAGCAACACTAAGGCTAAAATCGTCTATTTTCAAGTTGGTTCATCAACATACTGGTCTAGAAAACCATCTTTTCTACATCCAGGAATTTATCCTCCTCGGCACTAGTTCAAAGCTGAAGTGGACAGATTTTTCATAAAGGAATCAAGGATTAAGCTGGGCAAGTGGAGTTGCGGATTATGATATCAGATTATTCATGATCTCTTTGACTGACAAAGCAGACTCAATGGGCTGAATGGCTGACTTCTGCTCATATGTGTTATGGTCCATGACATGAGAATTGACCTAAGTGGTTTGAATTTGAACAAAAGCATGGCAGTTAATTGTTCTCTTGTGCATTGTCCGTACCATTGCTTCTACCAATCAGAGTCCACTTGTCAACCAATCAACATTCTTTTCTCATGCAGTCAAAATTGTTGCTTTGTTTACTATCAATATTCTTGCAACTGTCCTGATGAGTGCAAGACAAAAAGCTTTGATAGCATGTCGTTTCTTTTCAGGAACACTTAAGCTCTATTCCATCAAACAATATTATTTACTTTCGTTTCTGCTGTTATTTTTCTCCATACTGCAAAAAAGTGAGAAGGTTTGCACTTATATGGCACCTTGTGCAATCTCAGGATGTCCCAGGTGCTTTATGGTTAAGAAAGTACTTTTTAAGCTTAGTTATTGATGTGATGTAGAAAATATATCAGCAAATTATGCAAGAACAAGACCCAACAAACTGCAGCGTGCAGACCAGATAACCAGTTTTAGTGATGTTAGTTGAAGGACAAACACTGTGTTGGCAATGATGCAGAAGGAAGCCTGCTGTCAACTATCCTCCACCACCTTTTCTCAGTTGAGTTGCTACAAAGCAGCTTACCATAGTGATATGAGGCTGACTATCAGTCAGTTGACATTTCATTTTGTTTTCTCTGTCCTTGTGAGAAAGCATCCAGCCACCACATGGCTGACATGCAGCATTGGAATTTCAGAAGGAGATCATGTTCTGTTGTCTGTTGATGTTTCATATTGGAATTCCAGTCATTTGTACCACCCTCTCATTCTCTTCAAATAGATTATAATACCATAGTAATTTTGGCAGGTGGTTGTTGACAGTTTGTTGCCAAAAGAAACAAAATAAGTTATAAAGGAAATTTAATGTGGCATCTGGCAACATTATAATTTTTCACTGCAGCCTACCCAATTCCATGTTTGCAAGCTCTTATGACTGGATAGAAGAATTGCACATACCATTCACTTAAAAGTTTAAATTGCTCACCAAATTGCTATTCCCCACTAGTAACCAGGATAAAAGAGACTTTAATCAAACTTCTTTTAATAAACACAATGTTTTTTTATTATAAAAGTTTTTTTTAACAAGTTGCAAGAACTGGTTAACACACGTTGGTACTCTGGAAATGTAGCCATCTGTATACTCTTAAGAATTCCCCCAGCATGTGCATGCGCAAAGATGCACAAACAGATAGGGCCTCTCTGTAAAGATGGACTTTCGAGGATGGACATTACAAAATAAATAATTAGGTTTGTAAAGTCTTAGCAGTGGCGATCTGAAGTTCCTTCACAAGGAGATGTGTGCGACTTTGGTGTAGAGGAGAATTTAGGGCTGGATCAATTCTTCTTCTCTCAGCTTTGCAGTTCCAAATGCAAACATGTTACACTCATGAGTTTCTTCGGTAGGTTGAGATCAACTCACAGCATTTCAGGCAAGTCAGGACAAGAGTGAGAGACTGGTAGAGTAGCCTTCCTTTCTCAGCTTATTCCCCATGATTGACTTCAAAACCAGCACGTTCAAACTTCAGTGTTAGCTCTGCCGTGATTTCCAGTAAGTCATGAAGCTTTGCCTTTCAGTTTTTTCCCCATTAATTAAACTGATTACAGTTCAGAACAAACCAACGGATCTTTCTCAAGTACCACGTAGATCACGTGATTTCTTGGATGAAGGCAGGCTTGCTCCCAGTCCAAGATGAACTTATGACTTTTTAAAAAAAATCCAAGTCACCATCCAAATGTCTAGATGATGTCTTTCGACATTTACTTTTGAAATATATGGGGCGGACTTCTCCCGTCCTGCCCGTCACAGGAATCGTAGCAGCTGTGGGGCAGTCCACACAAAGGTCCATTGACCTCGGGTGGCCCTCTCTGGTTTTGGGGCGAGCATAGCTGGAGAATCCCACCCATGATTTTCCCAGCAAAGCAGCAGCTTTGACATTTCAGAGTTGACCTTGACTAGTAATTCTAATTGTTTAGTGTGTTATGGAATACCTGAAAGATGGCAATATTATCTAATCCTGGCTATTCCCATATGTTTCAACTGTGCCTGAGTTCATAGCACACTCGCCTCTGAATCAAATGGTTGTGGATTCAATATCCATTCCAAAACTTATTGCAGTTCTGAGGTTGTGCAGCACTATTGGAGATGCCATCTTTCAGGTGATTGGCAAAAAATTGTATGCCACTGCTTTGAAGAACAGGACAGTTATCCCTGTGTCCTGGCCAATATTTATCTTTTAATCAACATCACAGAAACAGATTACCCCGTCATTATCACATTGCTCCTTGTGGAAGCTTGTTGTGTTGCAAATTAGCTGCTTGTTTCCTACATTACAACAGTGTCCATGTTATTGATTGGCTGTAAATTCTTCTGGTCTTGAAAGGTGTTATATAAATGCAAGCCTCCTTCTTTTTAGTTGCAAGGACAATGAAGAAAGCGGATACAAAGAAGTTGAAAAGTTTAGCTCAATTTAGTTGAAAGGCAAATCTCCCAAGTCATTCACATTTTATTTGAGAACGTAATGAGGAAGAAAAGCATTTTTTAAGTCTGGTCATCTGCTTTTGTGCTGCAGGCCCGTGATGGGATGAAAGGCATTTTGGATTCTTATGACAATGAGTTGGTCACCAATTATTCACCACAGCTGAACCGAAGGGTACGTGAAGCGGAGGATATGGCTAAGGAACTACATGCTCATATTTCTGAACTGGAGGTAAGCAACTTCTGACCATTTCCAAAAAATTGTCCAGTTTGTGACAATGGATGAAATTCCAGATGTTTGAAATTTGCTTAACATCAGCTTTTTTGCAAAAAAGTTTCACGAATATACACCTGCATTAAAATTAAATGGCGATCATATTAGGATTTGAATAGTTCAAG
Organism: Carcharhinus amblyrhynchos; assembly: GCF_965287045.1. Classification (NCBI taxonomy): domain Eukaryota; kingdom Metazoa; phylum Chordata; class Chondrichthyes; order Carcharhiniformes; family Carcharhinidae; genus Carcharhinus; species Carcharhinus amblyrhynchos. The sequence goes on along the minus strand of NC_137341.1, from coordinate 19,843,703 downwards.
TAAACACAAACAAGGCTATCAAAGCAGAGATCTGTAAAGTTTGTGCAGAATGTACACTATATTATCTTTATAACATCATTAGCCATTAATAAATCCTATAAGGAATTCAGGAGAAACTTATTTACTTGACTGCAGTGACAACAAGGAACAGATATTCATTCTCATAGAATACCTATAGTGAAGAAGAGGCCTTAGGCCGATCGCGCCTGCATCGACTCTCTGACAGAGTATCTTGCCCTCTCCCCTGACCTATCTCCATAACCTCACATATTTCCCGTGCCTAAGCCATCTAACCTACATATCTTGGGGCACGAAGGGACAATTTAGCACGGCCAACCACCTAACCTACATATCTTTGGACGTGGAGCAGTTGAACTGAGTGAGTTGATGCATCAAAGGGAAAGTTAATAAAATACTTGAAGGAAAGAAAAGAAAGGTATATTGATAGAGTAAGATGAAATAAGATGGTAGGAAACTCGTGTTGTATCAATCCTGGTACAGACATTTGGGCTGAATGGCCTGTTTCTATGCTGTAAAATTCTATGTAATTATCTCAATGCAGTTGTTTTTACATGTGATATAAAGGAAAAAAGATGCACAGTAGTTTTCTCTCTAGGTTTGTCAAATGTTTTTGAAGGCAATACTGTGCTAAAAGATTGCACCATTGATTTAATAGCAATTCATTTTGATTGCTAAACTCATTTGTTTTGAACATTGAGTTTCTAATAGGTTTCAAGAGATATAACATTGCACAGAGGGCAATCAACCATCAGAATAGGTTGCCAGATAGACGAGTTGCGACCGTATCTTGCCATGGGAATACAGTAGGGTTATTCCGCAAAAGTGAGATCCAGTGGGCTGTATGGCTTTGTCCAAATCAATCTTGCATTTTGATACAGTCCTGCAAAACTGCATTGCATCATTTGTTTTTACTGCTTGGACTGGGAGCTTGGTGCCAGGGTTTGTCACCTTCTTGACAGCATTAGTTTGCAAGTTTTCAAGTTGGAAAACTCAATTTAACAGGAGGAGCACATGAAAGTCGCTGTCTCCTCTGCTCACTGGACATCTGTGCTCTCTGGAAGACTAGTTTAGAAAATGGAGACTTCAACCAAACGTTGCCAAGACTGTTGTTTCAGTTCGAAAGCAAGGGATGAGTGTCATGTCCAGTTCTGTGGGCAATCACTCACCCATGACTCAGTGCCCGAATACCATGGCATTGTTCTTGATTGCCACCAGCAACACCTCCAGAACACCGGAGCCAAGACCAAGACGAGAATGAATCTCACACAGAAATTAGCAGGTACCGTGTAAGACATGTAGATGATCTGGAGGAGGGAACCGAGTGTATGGTGTCGAAATTTGCTGATGACACCAAGATTGGTGGAACGGCAAATTGCGCGGAGGGTGTGGAAAGTCTGCAGAAGGATCTGGATAGGCTGGGTGAATGGGCCAGGAACTGGCAAATGGAATTTAATGTTGGCAAGTGCGAGGTGGTCCACTTTGGTAGGAATAATGGTAGGAAGGACTATTACTTACGTGGCGAAAAACTGCAGCAGGCGACGGTGCAGAGGGACCTCGGGGTCCTTGTGCATGAGTCGCAAAAACCCAGCCTACAGGTGCAGCAGGTGGTGAGGAAGGCTAATGGGATGCTGGCCTTCATAGCGAGGGGGATTGAATATAAAAGTAGGGAGGTCTTGCTGCGGCTGCATAGGGCGTTGGTGAGGCCGCAGCTGGAGTAGTGTGTGCAGTTTTGGTCACCGTACTTACGCAAGGATATTTTGGCCTTAGAGGGAGTGCAGAGGAGGTTTACTAGGCTGATACCGGAGTTGAGGGGGTTGAGCTATGAGGAGAGGCTGAATAAACTAGGCATGTACTCGTTAGAGTTTAGAAGAATGAGGGGAGATCTCATTGAGACATATAAGATGATGAATGGGATGGATAGGATAGAGGTGGAGAGACTCTTCCCGCTCAGAAAGGACAGTAGGACTAGGGGGCACAGCCTCAAGAGAAAGGGGGGGCGGTTTAGAACGGAGTTGAGGAGGAACTTCTTCACTCAAAGGGTGGTGAATCTCTGGAATTCTCTGCCCGTTGAAGTGGTGGAGGCTGCCTCGCTAAATATTTTTAAGACGCGGGTTGATGGGTTTTGATAGGCAAGGGGATTAAGGGTTATGGGGAGAGGGCGGGAATGTGGAACTGAGCCACGACAGATCAGCCATGATCTTACTGAATGGCGGGGCAGGCTAGATGGCCTACTCCTGCTCTTATTTCTTATGTTCTTATGTTCTTAAGACAGCTGAGTCAATTCACAACACATTGCTTTACATGCTGTGGTCTACCCAACAGTAGAGTATTGCTCCATAAACCTGGCTCATGAGCCACCAAACACATGTGGTAGATATCCACCATTTGGAGATCATGATGACTATCTCTGGAATGTCATAATTTGATTGGCTTCCTGTGCTAGCACATGTTCAAGCTGTTGATGTTCACAGGCAAAACATACTCCTCAAAGAACAGCACCAGCTGATTGCTTACAAAACACTCCCATTATCATAGCACTTGAAAAAGTCCAGGCACTCCACTGAAATTCCGCAACCCCAACTGGAACACATTTCAGTAGAAACCTAAGAAAGCCCTCCCCCACCAACACACCCACACATACACACTCCACCCCCATCACTCCTCTTGATGGCACACCACTTGGTTGACTGCAAACATCACCAATTGTAACCTAGTAACTGACCCAAGTGGTGGAGTTCCAGGTTTCAACTTTTTCTCAGCAATTTTGGGGAACATTAAGCTGCTTGTTGACAACCCAGTGAAGATGTGGCCATTTGTTCGACAATTGAGATGTGAGGGGCAGCTCAAATTGTGACTGTGGTCTGCAAAGTCAGAGCATTGCTCACACAACAAGCTTGTGCCCTGAGAGATCCATTCATGTAGGATCAGCTGAAGCAGTTGAAGGGATTATTAACCTTGATCCCAATTGTAACCGCCTTCCCAATCATACCAAAAGAAAAAAGTATGGGCAACGTGCCTGTTCAAATCCCATGATTAAATAATAAAAGAAATCTCAGATTGCAATGGTACAAATAGGCACTTAATACTACCTTGGCAATGAGGGATGCTCTGTAAACCCTTTACTTGCCAATCACGTGCACATCTCAAGAATGAATTTAAAAATATCTTGCCTTTAGATGATGGGAGTCCGAAGGTGAATTGACCGTGCTAAATTGCCTCTTAGTGTCCTAGGTTATGTAGGTTAGGGGGATTTGTGTGGTAAATATGCGTTTTTACACGAATTGGCTCAGGGTGGGATGCTATGTTGGAAAGTTGGTCCAGACTTGATGGGATGAATGCCCTGTTTCTCCACTGCAGGGATTCTATGATTCAGTGGATGGGCTGAATGCTTTCACATTTTCTTCTGTGAGAATGTGTATCATTTATTCTTTCCCACATATTTTTTATCCACAAAACTCACTGTGCTACTTGTCACTTGAGACCAAGAGATCAAGTTTCTTGCATCCATACTGTCAAAATGATTATCAGCTTGTCACTTGAAAGTATCCAACAGTGGACTGATGAGTTTTATCTACTTATCCTTCTGCTCACTTAGAGGTTCCTCACTACAGCAGGGCTGGATTGATAGCTGGAAAAACTGGGGAGAAGAAACTGAATCATGCCTGGAAGTAGTTATCCCAATATTCTATGCCATCTTGTCTTTGCATTCTTGTATTATGCTGATTCACCAAGGTTCTGATGAAAGGCCATTGACCAGAAACATCAACCTACTTTCCTTTCTCCACAGATGCTGTTTGACCCGGTTATTTCTGGCATTTTTTGTTTTTGTTTTGCCGTGCAGGGTGCTGCACTGACATAACATTGCTCAAAGTATGGTTAATTGAAGCTAATGGACTGCTCTATCATTTGAACTTGTGACCTCTGAAATACAAAAGGAAGATGATCTGTATTATGTCTACTTCAAAACACTGTGCATGAAGTATGGTTCTGGGGTCAGAAACTATTTCTGCAGCTGGAGGCTGAACATATGGCATTTAATGTGTCAACTTTGTCAAACTTGCAATTAACTAATTGAGTGCACATATGGCACAGTCAAGGCATAAATTACTTCAACACAAATGTGGTGCAATTTTCACATTAACCTTCTCAGCAGCCAAAAGGTATTTGTGCAGGATTGAATTCTACCACAAGCTGAGAGGGGATAGGCTATGATGACAGTAATACAGATACTAAAATTTGTTGCATTTCTGCATTCAGTCAGATCCATCATCCTTTCAAAAAACAAATTTCATATGGGGTGGTGGTGTTACAAACTCGGAGTATGCTGGATTTGGCTGGGAAAAGGCAATATTGAGGGCACTTGTTTATGTCTGCTTGGGCTCATGACGAGATCTCAGGTTTTAAAGGTAAAGTTGCCATGGTCCCAGATGACCAGAGGCTACTATTGAGAGGGAGAACTGACCTGAGGATCAACACACACCTCAGGCAAGGGGCACAGTTGACAAGACAGGCTTTCATGAATAACTTCAGTCAGTACGGGAATTGAACCCTTGCAGTTGGTATCACTCTGCATCACTAACCAGCTGTCCAACCAATTGAGCTAAATCGACTGACCCAGGTCTTACAATACTGCTCGCATTACATTTTCAAAGAGTGGTTCAATGTTTGTAAGTAAACCATTTGAGCTGTGAAGGTACTTAAAGTAGGGTGACTGTACATTTATACTTTCCAGTGACAGTGTCCAGATGAGGCACAGTGGCCCGGAAGATCCCAGTTACAAAACTAGGCCCTAAATACTCTCCAGTCCTTTTCTTTAATGGAGAATATGTTTAATGAAAAAGTTGCCTTAGATAAAGGTGTCCATTGAATGTCTAGATACCAATTGTGTTAAAGTGAAATACTGAGAATGTTTCTATCGGTATTACTGCTAGCAGAAACATAATACAATGCGATTGCTGTTGCCATAGCTACAACACTGTCTGAATTGCCTCTGACGTAGAACACATTCAGGATTTGTGATGTTGTGTAAAGTGAAAATGGCATTGTCAAAAAAAGTGTAATTGCGGCTTTAACAACCAGCAACAAAAGAATTTTCCATACATTTGCCCAACTAGAAAAGAAACATCAGTATTACGTTCAGTATGCCAGTAAATATTTTCCATTTTGAGTGGAGACAGAATATCTACAAAAGAACGCAAAGGTACCAATGAATATAAAATCCAAAGATGTACAGGTTAGTTTGACTGACTATGCTAAATTGTCTGTTCGTGTAAATGTGCGGGTATATAGGGAATGGGTAAAATGCTGTTTGGGAGAGTTGGTACAAATTTGATGGGCCAAATGGCCTTTTTCTACACTGTAGGGATTCTGTGACTCTCTTGCAGTAAGTGCTATTTCAGATTTTGTTATGGACTTTCCCACAAAGTTGAGCAAACAAAAACTAGGCTGCTCGAAGAAAATGGGCATGAAGGACTGATATTCCTAAATGGTGTTATAGATTGTATCTGTTTTCACAGTAAAATTACAAAAAACATAGCAGAAAAAAAGGGGAATCTAAGATATAGCAAATGTATGAAACGTAAAAGTAATCAGTGTAGGATAAATTGACGAGATTAAGGAGTGACAAATGCCGTGGACCTGACTACTTTCATCTCTTCCCAAGGATTGGAAGATAGCAATCGTAACCTACCATTCAGGAAAAGTGGAAGAAAGAAAATGAGGAACTGTGAGCTAACAGTAATAGGAAAAATGATTATGCAGAATCTACATGGATTTGCAAAGGGAAAATTATTTTTAACAAATCTGTTAAGAGTTTTTTGAAGATGTAGCTAAGGTGGATAAATAGTGGGTGTAAGGTACTTGGATTTTGAAAAAAACATTCAATAAGATGCCACCTATACAAAGGGGATTTATGAAAAGTTTTGACTCAGGGAATAGAGAACTCAACTACAACTTTGAGGACTTGCTGTACTCAGCAGCCTCTTTGCGTCCTCTTCATTATTCACGCTTCCACCTAACTTTGTAACATTGGTTAATAACATCCATTACTCTCATTAAATTGTTAATATAGACAGTAATTAGTTGAGGCCAAAGTGCTGATCCTTGCCATATCCCTTTGGTTACAGCCTGCCAATCCAAAAATGTTCCATTTACTGTGACACTGCATTTTATTTGCATGAAGCAATTCTCACTGCCACTAATGTATCATTCAAACTTTAAATGCAACTTCAAGTGAATCAACTTTTCCAATTAAAACCAATGCAAAAGCTATAGTTAGGTTCTATGGGATCTTTCTCATCATTAAAAAAATAAAAATGTTAAACCCTGTAAGTTTAAAAACTATACATTGCTAAATGATATTTGCAACTGAGGTAACTTAAATAAATTTTAAAATATAAAATAAATATGCTAACTCTCTACTTGCCTTCTGCTTGCTTTGTCTTCTGCTTGCCTCTGATCTTGTGCACTGAATCTCCTACTTGCCACGCATCCAGCACCCTGCCTTTCCAGTAGCTGTGGACCCCTACTCTTGCTGGCCTCTGCTGCTCCCTGTTGATCTGCCAGTTTGTGGTCTCTGCTGCTCTCTCACCCTCCCTCTTGCTGCTGGCTCCAGTTTCTGGCCCCTTCTTCACTCTGATCCTCCACCTTGCAGCCAGTCTTTCGATTCAAGGCTTCTACTGCTCCCTGACTTTCCTCGTTACCTTGGACTTTACTTTTGCCAAGTCTTCCTCTTCCTATCTTTCCTTTCCAAATCCTCTGTGTGCAAGGGCTTGAGTTGAGTGACGAGGTGTCAAGAGTAGCTTTGACTTATAGGGGATAAGTTGCTAGTTAGAGAGACAGTGCAGAGGGTGACCATGAAGTGAAGAAGCTGCTTAAAGATTGTACCAATTGGATCATGCAGTCCTTTGTCCCACCCAACATAAAACAACTTTAAAACAAGATTTATGCTGCTGTAAGTGTTAACTGTTAAAGCCAAACAACTTAATAAAGTACAACTTAAAATGGAAACTTATTTTCTCTGAGCAGGTGGGTGAGCTGGTAGAGTATAAAATAGACTGTGAAGTTGTCTACTTTGGTATGAAAAATACATTTTTTATATTTTTTTTGAATGAGGGCTGATTGGGAAATGTTTGAATTCGGAGAGATTTAGGTATCCTTGCATGTGAAATACAGTAAGTTAGCATGCAGGTACAGCAAACAATTAAGAAGTCAAATTGTAAGTTGGCTTTTGTTATAAAGGGATTGGAATCTAAGAGTAACAAAGTCAACGTACAATTATACAAGACATATATAATTGTCTTATATAAGACAATTATATATAAGACAATTTTTATTTTGGTCTCCTTATCTAAGGAAGGATATATTTGTCTGAGAGTTACTGGTTCCCTGAATGAACATTATTCATGAGGTGAGATTGAATAGGCTATGTCTGTGTTTCCTGGAGTTTTGAAAAGTGAGAGGGGATTTAATTGAAACAAATAAAATGTTCAGAAGCTTGACAAAGTAGATGTTGAGAAAATATTTCCCTTAAGAGTCTAAAACACGCGGTTACAGTCTCAGAATAAGGCGCTGGCCATTTTGAGATGTTAAGAAATTGCTTCAGTCAAAGTGTCGTGAATTGTTGGAATTCTCTATCCAAAGAACTGGTGATGTGCATTCATGAAGTAGGGAATTGAGTATGAGTGTTAATGGTATATTAATTATATTGTTGGGGTACACAGATGAAGAGCATTGTTTAATTAAGTAATTTGAGGACATGTAACTCGGGATTAGCTAGGCACTGGGTGTGTGGGAGGAGAACTATGAGACTGATCAAAGTCAATAAACTCTCTTTGATAAAGAAAAATACTGAGTCTTAGTTTCTGCTTCACTGACCAGCTTGGATCCTTATAAAACTTTGATCATAAGGATAGGTGGATTTGAGGTTGAAGATCAGCCATGATTTTATTGAGTGGCAGAGCCATTGGCTTGAAGGACCAATAGCCTACTCCAGTCCCTATTTTTCCTGTGGGAGAAAGGAATAGGAGGATATGCTGATATTGTGAAATGAAGTAGAGTGAGGAGGCGGCTCGTCTGCAGCGCACAAGCCGCCGTAGGCCTGTTGGACTAAATGTCCTGTTTCTATGTAAATTTTATTTACTTTGTCTAGCCCCAGGACATTGAGGCTTGTTGTAGTGAACAGTTAGCACCTTGGCCATATCAGCTGACTCAACACGTAACTGAGATTGATATTGTCACTTTGCTCATGAATTCTTGGTTCATCAGGCAATACATGGAGGGATACAAGTGGTTGATCTAGATAGACAACGTGATTGGCACAGGCTTGAAGGTCTGAAGGGCCTGTTACTGTGCTGTACTGTTCTTGTTCACATTTACCCCATGGAGGTACCATTTACCTGAGATTAAGCAAAAAAAGCTTAAAATTGAAAACCTGATTTCTTTTTCCACTCACAAGAATTTAATTAAGGTCCGGAAATCTCAAAACTTTGCTTTTACCCTCATTTTGAATTATTATGTCAAAATTTATTAAAAAGAGCTGAATATTGTCATTCTTGCTTCCCCAAGGTTAATGTGGTACAGAATGATAAATAGTAAATGTTGAGCAACTGAGGATGGATTTATGGCCGGGGATATTTCAGCGACATATCTAATTGAGATGAAACAGGAGGCTGATTACAGCATTATAACACAACTTGAAACCATATCATTCAATAACCAAAATATGTCATATTTGAGGTCACAATAATGTGAGTCTCATTTTTAAATTTAACATGTTTATTCCTGTCACACTTTGAAAAGGTCACAGAAACAAAATCAATGATTTTCTTCTGTGAATATAAGCTCCTCTGCTATATATCAAAGCAAGACTTGCATTTATATAGTGCCTTTCACAACTATAAAATATTTCAAAGTGCTTTGTAGCTTCTTAAGTACTTTTGGAGCATAGTCACTCTTGTAAGAGATGCGGTGAGCAGTTTACGCATATCAGGCCCACAAACAAAAAAGTGAAAATTATCAGATAGTTTGTTTTTAGATGTTGGATGATGGAAAAAGTTTGGCCAGGGCACAGAGGAGGAATCCACTGCTCTTCTTTGAGCAATAGTGTGGACTATTTTAATTTCAATTGACAAGGCAAGCAGGGTTTTACAGTCTCATTTGAGAGATGGTTTAGATGTGGGATTTTTTTTAGTTGTCTTGACTTGTTTCCTCTTTGTGGATTGACACTGTTGTGGAACAATGCATGTTAGGAAGTCGCAATTATAATATCCAACTTATGCTGAATTGGCTGTTTGCAGCTTTGGGACAAGTAGCATATCTACGGTTAGTCAGTCTCAGTGCTTCTGGATCAGGGGGCAGAAAATCAGCCATTTTCCACTCCTGAATATTTCTTGTAATCTGCTGGAAGTGTTGATCTACCACTGCTGTAGCATTTTAATTGTTGAAGCTCATATGTAAATACTGGCCACTTTGATGAGGCACTAGAGTGAAAAAAAATCCTTGTATATGGCACTGTACTTTACAGGAGTTGTTAGTTTCCGGAGAGAAAAATTGCAAAGAAAAACAAAAAGCTTGGTTGGCTGACATTCAACATTTAATTTCATGTCTCCATGATTTAACATTACTTGGGGGAAGGTTGAAATAGGAGAGGGAGCTTTCTTGTATGAAAAATGACAGGCTTGAAACAGTTTAAACCACTATGTTGAGCACATATTGCAAAATTGCTTCAACTTGACACTCCTCATCCAGTAGCATCATAAATATCAAAATAATAACAACAATGGCTTCCATTTTTATTGCATCTTTAAAATAGTAAAATATCCCAATGCACTTTACTGGAGCAGTATCAGAAAAAAAATTAAACTACATATTCAGTTGTGTATTTGAAAGCTTTGTCAAAGAGTGAGGATTTAGGAGGGTGTGAAAGGAGCAGGGTAGAGAGGTGATGAGATTTAGGGAGGTTAATTCCACTGTCTAAGACTTAGCATAACTGCCAACATGATGCAGTAAAAATTGAGGATTTCCCAGAAGCCAAAATTGAAGGTATGCAGATATCCTAGAGAGTGGTTCGACCTAAGCTGGTTACAAAGATAGGGAAGGATGAGGATTTTAAAATCAAGGTGCATCAGGAGTCAGTGTGGGTCAATGAGTACAGGTTGTTGGTTATGGTAAGGATGTGTGCAGTGGAGTGTTGGATGAACTTAAATTTTCTGAAGGTAAAAGATGGGACGTCAGTCAGGAGAGTGTTGGAATATTTTAAGTTTGAAAGTAATAAAGGTTTGGGCTAGCGGATGTCTGAAATTCATAATTGCAGGCTTTAATTCTGCTAAACCAGCAAGATATAACAGTTGTGGCTGACAATATACCGACGTGGAGATGCCGGCATTGGACTGGGGTAAACACAGTAAGAAGTGTCACATTAATATACTGAGCAGAGATGGTTAGATAACATTAGGCTTTGTTGCGTCCAGCAGCTTTGGGAACTTATTTCTTGATGGAGATAGCAATGCCATATTAATTACATTGAACCCACCGTCACTATAGTCAGAACTGATACTAATGGCAGTTGTATAAAGAAGAGGCATAATTACATTCTTGAAGTTTGCCTACGTATGATTTTTGTCCTCTGAACAATTCAGATATAATGTTTGCTAATTTATGTTTTGTTTAATGCTACCTTGTATTGTAAGAATACGCCAAAATTGAGGCTGTGCTGTGAACCTTGGTATAGAGACATGCTGTATATGATACTCCTATTTACAAACTGTGCAGAACCACAATCATCAAGTTGCAATGTTTGTACTATTTCCGTGATCTGATAAATGACAGTCTTCATGTTGGTTGGTCATGATCACGTGGGATAAAAAGAACAGCAGAAAAAAGATACTGCCTTCTAAAAAAAACTTATTATAAAGACTCATAGGTCAGCATCGTTTGCTTTGCTAAAAATTGAATGAAGAGCCACCATGAGGTGTTCTTGTGCATTTTTCATGACTGGTTTTGGCTATCCATTGGTAAGGATTGCTTTCTGGTAAGGATTTTGAAAACCTTTCGTTTGGAAGCAGGCTTCATAACTTCTTAGCTAGGCAAGGCAGTGCTATTATAATGCAGAGCCTTTCCCATAGTGTAAAGTTACGTGAAAGTACCCCATGAATTGTGCATGGCATCCTGCACAATGGGAATACATAATTGGATGGTGTATTTATACCATTCAAGCAAAAGAGCAGTTTATTCTGCTTGCACAGACTACTGGAGATACTCTTGCTAGTACCACAGCTGGTGAAGAAATCTTCAGAACTACTTGAAAACCTTTGTTGCAACAGGTGGAGTCATTAATAATTTAACAGCTGTCATTTCACAAAGGGCAGGGAATCTTTCTCCAGATGATGGCATGGTGGCTAGCACTGCTGCTTCTCAGTGCCAGGGACCTGGGTTCAAACCTGGCCTCAGGTCACTTTTTGTGTGAAGTTTACATATTCTCCCTGTGTCTGCATGGATGTGGTTCGGTTGATTGGCCATGCTAAATTGACCCTAGTGTCAGGGGGATTAGCAGGGTAAATATGCGGGTTTACGTAAGAACATAAGAACTAGGAGCAGGAGTAGGCCATCTGGCTCTTCAAGCCTGCTCCACCATTCAATAAGATCACGGCTGATCTTTTCGTGGACTCAGCTCTACTTACCTGCCCACTCACCATAACCCTTAATTCCTTGACTGTTCAAAAATTTATCTATCCTTGCCTTAAAAATATTCAATGAGGTAGCCTCAACTACTTCATTGGGCAGAGAATTTCACAGATTCACAACCCTTTGGGTGAAGAAGTTCTTCCTCAACTCAGTCCTAAGCCTGCTCCCACTTATTTTGAGGCCATGCCAACTAGTTCTAGTTCCACCTTTCAGTAGAAACAACTTTCCTGCTTCTATAGAGAAAACACTGGAAAATCTCAGCAGGTCTGCCAGCATCTGTAAGCAGAGATGCTTACAGCGGTGCGCGACAGACTGGAGGGACTGATTGTGGAGAAGTCCCCAGGACCGGATGGAATGCATCCAAGGGTGGATGCCTTGGTGATTATTTTCCAAACGTCGCTGGATTCTGGGGAAGTGCCGGAAGATTGGAAAACGGCTAATGTTACGCCGTTGTTTAAGAAGGGTGGCAGGCAAAAGGCGGGGAATTATAGGCCGGTTAGTTTAACGTCTGTTGTAGGAAAAATGTTAGAATCCGTGATCAAGGAGAAAATAGCGAGGCATCTTGAGGAGAATTGTTTGGTAGAGCAGACGCAGCACGGTTTCGTTAAGCGGAAGTCGTGTCTGACAAATTTATTGGAGTTCTATGAGGATGTGTCTAGGGCGGTGGATAGAGGTGAGCCGGTGGATGTGGTGTTTCTTGATTTTCAGAAGGCGTTTGACAAGGTGCCTCACAAGAGGTTATTACAGAAGGTCAGGGGGCATGGAGTTGGGGGTAGGGTGTTAGTGTGGATAGAGGATTGGCTGTCAAATAGGAGGCAGAGAGTGGGGGTCAATGGGTGCTATTCGGATTGGTGGTTGGTGACTAGTGGAGTGCCCCAGGGATCGGTGCTGGGGCCTCAGCTATTTACCATTTATGTAGATGATCTGGAGGAGGGAACCGAGTGTATGGTGTCGAAATTTGCTGATGACACCAAGATTGGTGGAACGGCAAATTGTGCAGAGGGTGTGGAGAGTCTGCAGAAGGATCTAGATAGGCTGGGCGAATGGGCCAGGAACTGGCAAATGGAATTTAATGTTGGCAAATGTGAGGTTGTCCACTTTGGTAGGAATAATGGTACGAAGGACTATTACTTACGTGGCGAAAAACTGCAGCATGCGACGGTGCAGAGGGACCTCAGGGTCCTTGTGCATGAGTTGCAAAAACCCAGCCTGCAGGTGCAGCAGGTGGTCAGGAAGGCTAATGGGATGCTGGCCTTCACAGCGAGGGGGATTGAATATAAAAGTAGGGAGATCTTGCTGCAGCTGTATAGGGCACTGGTGAGGCCGCAGCTGGAGTACTGTGTGCAGTTTTGGTCGCCGCACTTACGCAAGGATATTTTGGCCTTGGAGGGAGTGCAGAGGAGGTTTACTAGGCTGATTCCGGAGTTGAGGGGGTTGAACTATGAGGAGAGGCTGAATAAACTAGGCTTGTACTCGTTAGAGTTTAGAAGAATGAGGGGAGATCTCATCGAGACGTATAAGATGTTGAATGGGATGGATAGGATAGAGGTGGAGAGGCTCTTCCCGCTCAGAAAGGATAGTAGGACCAGAGGGCACAGCCTCAAGAGAAAGAGGGGGCGGTTTAGAACGGAGTTGAGGGGGAACTTCTTCACTCAAAGGGTGGTGAATCTCTGGAATTCTCTGCCCGTTGAAGTGGTGGAGGCTGCCTCGCTCAATATTTTTAAGACGTGGGTTGATAGGTTTTTGATAGGCAAGGGGATTAAGGGTTATGGGGAGAGGGCGGGAATGTGGAACTGAGCCACGACAGATCAGCCATGATCTTATTGAATGGCGGGGCAGGCTCGAGGGGCTAGATGGCCTACTCCTGCTCCTATTTCTTAAGTTCTTATGCTATTTTGCTGCTGAGATTTTCCAGCGTTTTCTCTTTTGGTTTCAGATTCCAGCATCTGCAGTAATTTGCTTTTATTCCCTGCTATCTTATTTATTCCCCTCATAATCTTATACATTTCCGTAAGATCTCCCTTCCTGAATTCCAGTGAGTGTAGCCTCAGTCTATTCAGTCTCTCCTCATAAGCCAACCCTCTCAACTCCAGAATCAACCTAGTGAATCTCCTCTGCACCCCTCCAGTGCCAGTATATTGTTTTTCAAGCAAGGAGACCAAAACTGAACACACTACTCCAGGTGTGGCCTCACCAGCACCTTATGCAGCTGCAACATAACCTCGCTGTTTTTAAACTCCATCCCTCTTGTAATAAAGGACAAAATTCTATTTGCCTTTTTAATTATTTGCTGCACCTGCAAACTAACTCCCTGTGATTCTTGCACAAGGACGCCCAGGTCCCACTGCACAGCAGCATGCTGCAATTTTTTACCATTTAAATAATAGTCCATTTTGCTGTTATTCCTACCAAAACAGATGACCTCACATTTACCAACATTGTACTCCATCTGCCAGATTCTTGCCCATCACTTAAGCTATCTGTATCCCTTTGCAGACTTTCAGCGTCCTCTGCGCATTTTGCTCTGCCACTCGTGTCACCTGCAAATTTTGACACACCACACTTGGTCCCCAACTCCAAATCATCTATGTAAATCATAAATAATTGCGGTCCCAATACTGATCCCTGAGGCATACTGCTAGTCACTGATCGGCCCCCACTCTTTGCTTTCTGTTCGTTAACCAATCCTCTATCCATGCTAATATATTACCCGTAACACCGTGCACCTTCATCTTATGCAGCAGCCTTTGCTGCGGCACCTTATCAAGTTCATTTTGGAAATCCAAATACACCGCATCCACAAGTTCCCCATTGTCCACTGTGCATGTTATATTCTCAAAGAATTCCACCAAATTAGTCAAATATGACCTGCCCCTCGTGAGCCCATGCTGTGTCTTCCCACTAGGGCAATTGATATCCAGATGTCTCACTATTTCTTTCTTGATGATAGAGTCAGACATTTTCCCAACTACAGAAGTTAAGCTAACTGGCCTATAGTTACCCGCCTTTTGTCTACCTCCTTTTCTAAATGGAGTGGTGTCACGTTTGCTGTTTTCCAATTTGCGGGAACCACCGCAGAGTCCAGCGAATTTTGGTAAACTACTACTAGTGCATTCGCTATTTCTCCCGCCATCTCTTTTAGTAGCCTGGGATACATTCCATCAGGGTCAGGAGTCTTGTCTACCTTTAGCCCCATCAGCTTGTCCAACACTACCTCTTTAGTGATAATAGTTTCTAGATCCTCACCTGGCATAGCCTTCTTGCCATCAATTTTTGTCATGTTATTTTTCTCTTCCATTGTGAAGCCTGACACAAAATACTTGTTCAATGCCTCAGCCATTTTCTCATTTCCAGTTATTACATCCCCCTTCTTATCCTCTAAAGGACCAATGTTTACTTTAGCTACTCTTTTTTGTTTTATATATTTGTAGAAACTTTTGCTATTTGTTTTTATATTCTGAGCTAGTTTACTCTCATCCATTGTACTTTTCTTTATAGCTTTTCTCATGGCTATCTGTTGACCTTTGAAGATTTCCCAATTCTCTAGTTTTCCACTAACCTTTGCCACTTTGTACGCATTTTCTTTCAATTTGATACCTTACTTCATTTTGTTAGATACCCATGGCTGATTCTCTGTTTTTCTACGGTTCTTCCTTATCACTGGTACACACTTTTGCTAAGCACTGTGAAAAAATCACTTTGAAAGTCTTCCACTGTTCCTCATTTGTCCCACCATAAAGTTTTTGCTCTCAGTCTACCTTGGCCAACTCCTCCCTCATCCAGTTGTAGTCCTCTTTGTTTAAGCACAAGGCACCGGTATTGGATTTTACCTTTTCATGCTCCATCTGTATTTTAAATTCAACCATTTTTTGCTTCTTCTGATAGGGTCCCTAACTGTAAGATCATTAATTATTTCAGTCTCATTACACAGGACAAGATCTGGGATAAATTGCTCTCTTATACGTTCCATTGTATACTGTTGAAGAAGCTGTCGCAGATACATTCTATGAACTCCTTTCAAGGTTGCCTTGACCGGCCTGATTTGATCAATCAACATGTAGGTTAAAATCCCCCATGATAATCGTTGAACCAGTTTTACATGCATCCATTACTTCTTTGTTTACTTTTCACCCCACTGTGATGTTATTATCTGGTGGCCAATAGACCATGGCTATAAATTACTTTTTCTCCTTCCACCCAAATGGATTCAACCTTTTTTTTCCATAGAACCTATATCATCTCTGACTACCGTCTTTATGTCATTCTTAAATATCAGAGCTACATGCCCTCCCTTATCTTCCTGTCTATCCTTCCAGTCTTAAGCCCCTGGATATTTAAAACTCAGTTGTGACCACCCTGCAACCGTGTCTCTGCAATGGCCACCAGATCATACTCATTCGCGATGATTTGTGCTGTCAACTCATTTACCTTGTTTTGAATGCTATGAGCATTCAGATAAAGTGCCTTTATGTTAGTTTTTGAACCTTTTTGAATGTAATACCTCTATTAATTACATCTCCTGAGTTTTTCCTTTTAACTTTTTTTCCTGATTTTTTTTGTTGTGGTTGGAACCTCCTCTCCACGTGCTAACCTGCTGCTTTGCTTACTATTAACAGTTATACCTCTGGTAGTTTTATTCTCTCTTTCCTCCAACTTGTTAGTTTAAAGTACTTGTAACCACCTTATTTATCATTTTTGCTAGGACACTTCCCAGATCGGTTCAGATGAAGACCGTCCCAACGGTACAGATCCCTCCCTGTTCCAATACTGATGCCCATGCCCCATGAAATAAAACCCCTCTTTCCCGCACCACTCCTTTAGCCATGTCTTAACTTCCGTAATTCTCTTAACCCTATGCCAATTTGTAAGTGGCTCAGGTAGTCCAAAGATTATAACCCTTGACAACCTGTTCTTCAATTTAGTTCCCAGTGCTTGATATATCCTCTTTCCTAGTCTTGCCTACATTGTTATTCCCAACATGGACCACAACAATTGGATTCTCCTTCCAATCCAATATCCTTTCAAGCTGGTCAGAAATGTCCCTCACCCTGGCACCGGGCTGGCAACATATTATGCGGGACTCTTAATTTGGCTTACAAAGGATGCTATCAATCCCCTTAATTACAGAATCTCTACAACTACCACTTTACTTTTTGCTCCCCCCTATTGAATGGCCTCCTGTACCACGATGCCGTGGTTGGTTAGCTCATCCTCCCTACAGCCCTTTTCCTCATCCACAAAGGGACCAAGTACCTCAGACTTCTTGGACAAGGCCAAGAGTTGGGGGTCCTTAGCTCCTGAATTCAGGATCCCCCTATCTGCCTCACTTGCTGTCACACCCTGCTGTGCCTGATGGGAATGGGGCCTGGGTGGGATTGTGGTGAGTGCGGACTCGAGGGGCTGAATGGCCTCCTTCTGCACAGCAGGAATTCTATGACAGCATAGCCTGCTGACAGCACCTACTGTTATAATCCTAAAAGCACAAAGGGGTTTGAAAGAAAACAATTATGGAGAAACTTAGCAGTGGTAATGTGGTTGAACGTCAAGGGGAGATGGCTAGATTCCCGCTTGGGAGACATTTATTGCTTGGCACTTGTATGGGGCAAATCTTATTTGCTACCAATTAACTAAGCCTTTTTGTTGCCCAGGGTTTGCTGCATGCACGTATGACTGCTTCAGTATTTGAGGAGTTGATGAGGATATTTGTAGAGCTTCCTCCTCCAGTTGTTTAAATGTCCACCAGTGTTCACAATACAAAGTCTACTTCTCCCCCAGTCTACCATTACCATCAAGCCAGGGGATCAATCCTGGTATGATGCAGAGTACAGAAGAACATGTCAGGAGCAGCAGCAGACATACTAAAAAATCCAAAATTGTTCTTATAATTCAGGTCAGAAATTCCCAAGTGTTTTATGAAGTCTGTCTGGATCATAAGTTTTGCAATTTGAATTTGGTTAGGGTAAGCATAAGATATTTTACTTCAGGTATGATACAAATGACCAATGAGAGAGCTTTTATCAATATTTTTAACATATAGTTAACATATAGCCATAACTTTTACCAATTACAAACAAGACCGAAAGAATAACCATGATATTGAATAACCCATGGCAAATATATGAAATATTCCAACCAAACAAATGTCTCTATGAACATACACCTGCCATAGGTTTAACACAGAAAAAAAGGATGCTCATGTGATGTTGGAACTTAGTCCTTTGGTAGGAGAATTGAAACTCTGACTTCCTAACTGTGTAACTTCTAGCAGCCCTCAACGTAGAGAGAATGCCACTGCTGGCCTCTAGCTTTTGGCGTGAACCACTGCAAGAGACAGAATTCTAACTCCAGGAAGGCAAGAAGACCTGCTTCCAGCTAGCCAGCAGAATTTACAATACCAGAGAGAGAGAAAAACAGAAACACTGCTTTTCAGTCTGATGTCCAAACACCTTCTGAACTAAAACAGCAGCCAACAGCCCAAAACTGAAAATGAAATAACTCCTGTCACCTGAGCTATCAATAATTCTCCCCTTTAACAATGCAAAAGGTTATAAAATCTTGGATACTGCATGAAGTCCAGAGTAAAAATAAACAAAGCCCCATTTAAACCATTGAAGCAGCAATAAAAGGACTTCTAAGCAGACAGCTTGGCAAAAGCTGCTTGTAACTGCAGAGAACATGATTAAAAATACATTTCTTAAAAGCACACTAGTGTCTCAGTGTCAACTTGGTGAACAGTCTACTTGTATCCCAAACAGCGAAAACAGAATGTGATAGACAAAGCTAAGTAGTCCCATAAACAATTGATCGGATCTAAACTCTGCAGTTCTGCCACATCCAGTGGATGCTGCTTTGCTTCAGTTTTGATCATTAAAAGATAAATGTGGAAAGGGATGAAAGAAAATATTCACCAAATACGAGAGGAAAGGCCAATAGAATTGAACAAAGTTTCTGACTAAGCTTTCAATGAGTGATTTGAAAGGAAATCAATGCAGTTGTTTTCTGAGGAGGCTGTATGTCACAAATAGATTTGAAATTGAAGGCCAGGTGGAGAATGAAAAGAGGATTTAGTGATTTTTGTTTTGTTCTAAGGATAAGTTTTATATTCCAGCACCATGAATTAATATGGAAGGAAAGCCATTTCTAATTAATATAGTGGTAATCAGTTGTAATAAAGGTCTTCCTAGTAGAAAGGAACAAACTCGATGGTAAATTGCTCTTCTTTTTTTGAGGTGGCAGGCAAACATTACTCCAGCTATTTCTTGCTGTTTGTAAATAGGCTATGTTGGGATGACCCACCATTGGTCCTTTGATATTGGCTGATTTACTGTATTACAGGAGTGCTTTCTGATGTGGATGGGATTTTCATATTAAAGAATGAACTGGGATGTGAACATCAACATAACAATATTATGAGTGTGACTGAAGTGTTTATATCTTTCAATTTTTATGTATTCTTGTCTTTTATATGTTAATATTACAGTAATTACCATATTTTAAATGTTTGAGTAATCATATTACTGTAGCTCAAATTGAGCCAAGGAGGGAGCCTAACAACAGTTGAAAGGTTATTTGGCCCTTCGTAGCAAAGTGGCCACTGTATTGCGCCCCCGTGTATCGGACCAGTGACTTAACATTCCGATTCACTTATACAACCTACATTTTGCCCACCTCTCTATACAAAATGGTGGCAGTCAGACATCAAGCTGTGTTGCATTTGGAAATTAACTAGATGTTGTACAACATCAAATGACTTGTCCTAATTACATGGTGATCGTTTTTTATTAAAACAATGTATTCTATTTATTGAAATCACTTTGAACACTGCACGGCCCTGTTTCGTTCAAATCTGTGTTGTAACTTGTTGAACCTGGTTGGTATATATCAGCGAAAGCACTAATTCCAAAAACATTCTGCTGAGCATTCGGCCTTTTTTGTTATAGCCCCCCTGCACTGTCAACGTCCTTGGGATTGCCATTGACCAGAAACTCAACTGGACTCACCACATAAACACAGTGGCTTCAAGAGCGGGTCAGAGGTTAGGAATACTACGGCGAGTAACTCACCTCCTAATTGCCCAAAGCCTATGCACCATCTACAAGGCATAAGCTAGGAGTGTGATGGAATTCTCTCCACTTGCCTGGATGAGTGCAGCTTTGGCAACACTCCAGAAACTTGACATAATCCAGGACAAAGCAGCCCACTTGATTGGCACCACACCTACAGACATTCAATCTCTTTACCACCGATGCTCAGAAGCAGCACTGTGTACTATCTACAAGCTGCACTGCAGCAATTCACCAAAGATCCTTAGACAGCACCTTCCAAACCCATGACTACTTCCATTTAGAAGGCCAAGGGCAGCTGATACATGGGGACTACCTTCAAGTTTCCCTCCAAGCCACTCACAATCCTGACTTAGAAATGTATCACCATTCCTTCACAGTCGCTGGGTCAAAATCCTGGAATTCCTTCTCTAATGGCATTGTGGGCCAGTCCACAGCATGTGGACTACAGCGATTCAATAAGGCAGCTCACCAGCACCTTCTCAAGGGCAACTAGGTATGGGCAATAAATGCTGACCAGCCAGTGGTGCCCATGTTCCACAAATGAATAAAAAAAAGCCTTCCTTCCCCCAACCAACTGTGCCCCTCCAAGTTTCAATATTGTTCAACAGTCAGTGGTAATGCTACTTGAATTTAGAACACTCAAGATGCCATTATTCCAAGTCTGACAATACTGCACTCAGATAAAGTTCAACCAATATTATGGATGTTCTTCATCTACTGCTGATCCTGCCTGACACAGAAAATTACATTGATATTTCTTGTAGACTTTAACAAATTACACTATAAAAATAGAACCAGATGGCTCATGGTGAAAGGAACAGATTGTTGATGGTTATTCACAGCAGGTTTTGTAATGTAATACTTTACTGATGAGTTGACTTGATCTGTTTGGGCTCTTCTCTTTTTTCACTCTCCTTGCTTTCCGCTCCTCTCTCCCCGCCACCCACACTTAAAAAAAAGACTAAATTGGATAGCTCTTTCAAACAACCAGTGCAGGCGTGAATGGCCTTCCGTAAAATTCTTCATTTCAGTGGTTTTTGTCCACTTTCCTAAGCCACACGTTTCCTGTAGTTGACAGTGGCGGATATATTGACCCTCCTCCTGTTGACTCTCATAATGTAATGTTTTGATTTTGATTTGATTTACTATTGTCACATGGATTCGTATACAGCGAAAAGTATTGTTTCTTGCGCTATACAGACAAAGCATACCGTACATAAGAAGAAAAGGTGAAAGGGCAAAATATAGTGTTAGAGTCATAGCTAGGGTACAGAGAAAGATTAACTTAATGGGAGGTAGGTCCCTTCAAAAGCCTGGCAGCAGGGAAGAAGCTGTTTTTAAATTTTTGTTTTCATCTCTCAGACTGAGTTTCATCAGTAAACAGGTGGATATATGTTTCTTATGTATCTCACCACAGAGTGCAACAAAGCAATGTTTTGCACCACTGGTTGGTTGTTAGATATTAACATTTGATATTTTGATTACTTATTTTTGTGTGCATCCATGTGATGGGATTTCCTACTTCTTAGATATTTACAGTCCATGCATATAGATCATAGGATGGATGTAGAGCTAAACCTCCAGGCATTATACCCTAATAATATGCCATAATGCCAATATATTTTGCTATGTTACTGTGTGCTATTTCCATTTTCTATATCAGCCAGGCCTGGTTCTCTCTAACCAAGAATGTCATTGTATTTGTCGGTTTAAAAATTGGGTCCATGCTGTCTAACCCAATTCCCCCAGGAACACTTAGCCAGTACTTAGGGCAAGTTGCCACTTGGCGGTGGGATATATGTAAGTAGTGCAGGAACCCATCACTTCATCCTGGGCTTACTACAAAATAAATCACATGGGCCAGTAGACTTGTAGGGGCTGCCTTTTGCTGAATGGCAGTTGTAGCATGTTTTATCTGGATTTGGTACCCTCATGGTGGGCTACAAGGAATTTGAAATGGTGCTAAGGAGGACCATAGAATGGTTATTAAGTAGTTTATAACCCTTCAGCTACCATAATAGACTTAAAGGGGTCAAGTTTTTAAAATTCTTATTAAAGACTTCAGAGAACAGTACAGCACAGGGCCAGGCCCTTCTGTCCACCAAGCCTGCGCCAATCACATTGTCCTATCTAGATCAACTGCCTGTATCCCTCTATTCTTCGCTTGTTCATGTGTCTATCCAGCTAAGTCTTAAATAAATCAAATTTGATTGAGGTCTTTAAAATGAAGAATGTGAAGCAGGGAACGTAAGAGTAATTCATTAGCATAGGCCAAGGGTAATTTTTAGGAAGTAATTTTTTTGCACAGAAATGTGAATCTCTGGAACAAGTCAGAAAATACTCCCAAGTGTTCATACAGGAACTAAATGAATTCCTGAGAATAGTCAACATAACTGAAAATAGAAGAACGGTGGGTATTGGGGAACCTGTCTTGCAGTCACTGTGGTCTCCTGAAATTTGATTGATTGTCTTCAGGAGTCAGGGAGGAAATTCTCAGTGTGTCTAGCTTATTTTCTGTTGCGTCTCTCAGATGGTGGTGTGGATGATGGAATGGGTGACTGGATTGGGATGATGGTATTAAGATAGAGGATCAGCCATGATCTTGTTGAATGGTGGAGCAGCCTTGAGGTGCTGAATGCTCTTCTCCTATTTTCAATGTTTTTGTGATTGGGAAGAACATAACAATATCGGACTGGCTTTTCACATGCTCATACCATCTCTTTGTTTGAAGATTGATTCCTTGAGGCAATTTTGATTTATAACTGCTAAAGCCTCATCAGTTTTATTATTATCCAGACCATCAGGCCAAATAGGGTTGCAAATGACCTACATGACAATATTATTATGACAAAAATATTTTTATCTGTGCCTGAAGTGTGATTGTGAGAACATCATGGCCAAACAGGACTGTGAGATCTCCATTCAGGAGTGACCCACCATAATGTAATCATGAGTTTGATATTTATGAAGATATGCAAAACAATCGCACCTTGTTACTGATGAAAGATTGAGGAGATTTTGGAAACTGTGAGGAGATAATTTTTGGCTTATGATCATTTATAAGTTGTTTTTAGCGAGGCTAGTTTATTGTCACACTGACAGCCACAAGGTACATACTTCCATTTTGTTTTCAATATGTAGGAATGCTTAATGTGTTTCTATAAATTACTTTCTCTGCTATTTTAGCAGTGTTATATAATTCCTATTAAAACATTTGATGTTAAGAGCAAGAAAATGTTGTTTCCATCATTAAGAATTTGTACCGTGGCATCTTAGTCTGACTTCTGACCTGTGAGCCTTACTTCTATTGTGGGCAAAGTTTTGGAAAGGATTATAAGAGATAGGATTTATAATCATGTAGAAAGGAATAATTTGATTAGGGACAGTCAGCACTGTTTTGTGAAGGGTAGGTTGTGCCCCACAAACCTTATTGAGTTCTTTGAGAAGGTAACCCAAGAGGTGGATGAGGGTAAAGCAGTTGATGTGGTGTACATGGATTTCAGTAAAGCATTTGATAAGGTTCCCCACAGTAAGCTATTGGGATTGAGGATGATTTAGTGGTTTGGATCAGAAATTGACTAGCTGCAAGAAGACAGAGGGAGGTGGTTGATGGGAAATGTTCGTCCTGGAGTTCATTTACTAGTGGTGTACCGCAAGGATCTGTTTTGGGGGCACTGCTGTTTGTCATTTTTATAAATGACATGGATGAGGGCGTAGAAGGATGGGTTAGCAAATTTGTGGATGACACTAAAGTCGGTGGAGTTGCGGACAGTGAGGAAGGATGTTGCAGGTTACAGAGGGACATAGATAAGCTGCAGAGCTGGGCTGAGAGGTGGCAAATGGAGTTTAATGTGGAAAAGTGTGAAGTGATTCTCTTTAGAAAGAGTAACATGAATACAGAGTACTTAGCTAATGGTAAGTTACTTGGTAGTGTGGTTGAGCAGAGAGATCTCGGTGTCCATGTGCATAGATCCCTGAAAGTTGGCAGCCAGGTTGATAGGGTTGTTAAGAAGGCGTATGGTGTGTTAGCTTTTATTGGTAGAGGGATTGAGCTTAGGAGCCATGTTGCAGCTGTATAAAACTCTGTTGCGGCTTCACTTGGAGTATTGCGTATAGTTCTGGTCGCTGCATTATAGGAAGGATGTGGAAGCATTGGAAAGGGTGCAGAGGAAATTTAGCAGGATATTGCCTGTTATGGTGGGAAGGTTTTATGAGGAAGGACTGAAGGACTTGAGGCTGTTTTCATTAGAGAGAAGAAGGTTAAGAGGTGACTTAATAGAGGCATATAAGATGATCAGAGGATTAGATAGGGTGGACAATGTGAACCTTTTTCCTTGGATGGAGATGGCTAGCATGAGGGTACATAGTTTTAAATTGAGTGGTGATAGATATAGGATAGATGTCAGAGGTAGGTTCTTTACTCAGAGAATAGTAAGCGCATGGAATGCCCTGCCTGCAACAGTAGTGGATTTGCCAACGTTAGGGCATTTAACTAGTCATTGGATAAACTTGTGGATGATATTGGAATAGTGTAGGTTAGATGGGCTTTAGATTGGTTTCACAGGTGAGCGCAACATTGAGGGCCGAAGGGCCTGTACTGTAATGTTCTATGTTCTACGTCAAGACATATTTATTTAGAAGAAAGGAGAAAACAATGGAGTTGGATGGTTGCTGCATTTGTATAGCATGTATGCTTTTGCTTGAATATATTGAGCAATGCAACAGAGAATTTAATCTCCCACAGAGTTTAAACAATTGTGGTGATGCGTGTATTTTCCCTCTGGCATCCTGCCAAAGCTGCTGTAGGCACCAGAGGTCAATGTGAACACTGGTACTGACTGGGATATTAAGTCAGCAATTGACTGCTGCACGTATTTATGTTTGTTTGCAACCTATGTATTACAAAACTCCTAGCTATAAACCAACTCAAACTAGAAACTAAGGTTTAAGAAAAAATGCCTTCAGTTCATAAAATCAGTGTGAGGTTTTGACAGATTGAATGGATTTGACTAAGTTTCAGCTTGGCCCAGCTCCGCAATTTGAACACATAATCCAGCCTAACACTTTGGCAGGGAACTGAGATACTGTGGGAATTTTCCGACCTCACCCACAGCAAGGTTTCATCTGTTCTGCTGCAGTGAATGGAATTTTGGCTGATTGCCAAATTTTCTGTTCTCACTGGTAGTGGTGGCAGGAGAATTCTGGTTACTGTTCCATCGTAGAGGTCTTTCAGCTGCATGATGTTAAGGCTGTTTGCCTGCTAGGCTGAAAATAAGCCCCTATGGTGCTACTCGAAAAAGAGTATCGAATGATCTTGTTCTTCTGGCCAACATTACTTCCTCTGTCAAAACTACCATTCCTTTCTTTATATTGGTAATCTGTGTGGCCTTGTGTGTGAAACGTGTTTTCCTCCATTACATAGGTGATTGTGCTTCAAAAGTACTTTGAGTTGCAGGGCAGTCCGGGAACTAATCCAGTTCTAGGTAAATACAAGTTCTTCCTCTCTAATAATTTTGGGTGTCAACAGCAACTTGTAATTGCATAGCACCTTTAATGTAACAAAACGCCCTGAGAGACTTCACTGGAGCGGTATAGATCACTATTTGACACTGAGTCCCATAAGGCAGTGTTAAAGCCAACACTTTGATCAAAGAGATTTGTGGGTCATAATAGAAGAAAGAGAGGTGGAGGAGCTTAGGAAGGGAATTCCAGGGCTAAGGGTTGAGGCACGGCCCCCAAAGGTAGAATTATTAAAATTGGACATGTGTAAGAGGCCAGAATTAGAGGAATGCAAAGTTCTTGGGGTCATTGAACGGCTGGAGGAAATTATAGAAATGGGGAAGAGCCAGATCATGGAAGGTTTTGAAAACAATAATGAGAATTTTAAACTTGAGGCATTGCTAAACTGGAACTGTTGTAGGTCAACAAGCAATGAGGTGTTGGGTGAATGGAACTTAGTCTGAATAAGGGCACAGGCAGCAGAATTATAGGTCACCTCAGGTTAATGCAGGGTAGAATGTGGAAGGCTGGCAGCTGTAGGGATTTTAAAATATTCATTGCACTTTCAGCCTTCTATCATCTAGAAGGACAAATTTAGAAGTTTGAGAGATGATTTCATTGAGGTACATAAAATGTTTACAGGACTCAACAGGGAGGATGTTTCCCCTGGCTGGGGGAGTCAAAAACCAGAAGAGACAGTCTCAGAATAAGAGTGAGGCCACTTAAGGAATGCCTTCAATCAGAGAGTGATACATTTTTGAAATTTGCTACCTCAAAGGCTGTGGAAGTTCAGTCATTGAGTAAGTTCAAAGTTGAAAGATTTCGATGACATTAAGGGACATGGGGCTAGTACAACAAAACAGGGTCAAGGTAGAAGATCAGCCATGATACGATTGAATGATGGAGCAGGCTCGAGGGACTGAATGGCCTACTTGTGCTCTATGTTCCTCAGGACGGCAGATGGATAGGAATTTAAGGGGGAGGTGATGGCCTGGTCGTATTATCACTGGACTATTAATCCAGAAACTCAGCTAATGTTCTCGGGACTCGGGTTCAAATCCCACCATGGCAGATGGTGAAATTTGAATTTAACAAAATAAAATCTGGAATTAAGAATCTACTGAAGACCATGAAACCGTTGTTGATTGTTGGAAAAACCCACATGGTTCACTTATGTTCTTTAGGGAAGGAAATTTGTTGAGCTTGCTGGTCTGGCCAACATGTGACTCCAGAGTTGCAGCAGAGTGGTTGACTGTCAACTGCCCTTCAAGGGCTAACCAGCCAGTAACACCCATGTCTCACAAATGAATTAGAAAAAGCACCATCACCTGCAAGTTACCCTCCAAGTCACACACTGTCCTGACTTGAAACTATTTTGCCATTCCTCCGCTGTGCTATGTCAAATTCCTGGAACTCCCTTCTTAACAGCACTGTGGATGTACCTACACCACAGGACTACAATGGTTCAAGAAGGTGATGCAGCACCATCTTGAGACCAAGTAGAAATAGGCAATAAATGCAGGCCTAGCCAGCAATGCCCACATCCTGTGAAAGAATGTAAAGGAAAATTCAGGAATGTCCTCCTTCAGCTGTAGTGTTTTTCCTGTTCAGAGCCTTTTGAAAACTATGGCAGGTTATGAAATTGAATTTGAGCAAGTGTCCATGCGTTACGTTTGCATCCAGTGCCCCAATATTAATGATTAATATCAGGTGCCTCCCCCACCCCTTCCCCAGCTCAGTGTCTTTTGATGTGGAGACTTTTAATTTTACATTTTCTGCAAAAAATCATGAATAGGGAAACAAACTTAATCAAATCCTACCCCTTTTCACCTTCTCCAGTTTTGATTGGGAAAAATTATTGATGCTTGTTTTTAGGTCACTCACCTTTTTCAGGTATAATGTGAAATGCAATTGCAAGAAAGAAAGAAAAGCAAGGGAAACTTTATTGTTTTGAAATATGTTTTGGCAAGCTACCATCAAGTCATTAAATTAATAACATCTGATTGCAAGTTAATTATAAATTAAAGTAGTTAGGTTAATTGGCCATGCTAAATTACTCCTTAGTGTCGGGGGATTAGTGAGGTAAATACATGGGATTATGAGAATAGGGCCTGAGTGGGATTGTTGTCGGTGCAGCTCGATGGGCTGAAATGCTTCTCTCCGCAATGTATGGATTCTATGATTCCAAGTTGAGTTTTGATAGACCATTTGGAAATGTAACTGTTTTGCTGATGAAAATGTATTTGTTTTGTGAATTGGCAGTTTTGATAATGAACAATGACTTCTGTATTTCAAAATGCATAGGTGATGCAGTCCTGATAAGATTAGTTCGATCTCTGTAAATTGATGAAGCAGTAATCACTATCTGCCCAAATGATTAAAAGTCTTCTTATTTTAATTAACATTTGTTCATTTTTCCAATTGGAAGATAAGTCCCAAACTGACCATAACGTCTAATAATGGATACTGCTAACAATCTGCTTAGGAACATGGTATCAAACTGTAAATTATTTTCCAGAAGTTATATATCTAAAGGTCTACCAAAACTCAACTTAGATAAATTATTGAAAATTAACTTGCAGTTAAATGTTATTTAAAGACTTGATGGCAGTTCTCCTAAACTACATATGCTTTATGCCCCAAAATCTGTGGCTTTATTGAATAAATACTAAATTCAATATTTATTATTTTTATTCAGATATCAGGCATTTAATTGACAAGGTTCAGACTTGCATGTAGCAGTTGTTTTTGTAATAGAAACTGGATACTCAGCAGTGATGAAAACCTCATACTGCACATCTCCTGAGAAGATCAAGACTTTTTGCAGTTTATATTCTCATGTGACACAAACACTTAAACAAGAGGATACTGAGAAGGGTGCTACATTGTGTTACCTCAATGTTGTTAAAATTTAAGCAGCTGTTCCTTGAAGCTTTTTACCTGCCTGGTTGATGCTGTACTTTTGTAACTATAAGAGCTTCCATCTCACCGAGGAAACTTCTGGCCAATACACTTCCAACAACCTGCTCTGAAAACACTGCTCACATTTTGACAGAACAACAGCTGAGACAATCCACAAATATTCTGAAAAGTTCAACATAGTTGTAATTAAAACAGCCCACCCACAACTTTCTAAACAAAAGTCAGTTGGCCCAATGTCTCAATGTTAATGGAGGCTTTAAAAAAAATTTCAGGTTCCAGATCCACATCTTCACCAAAAACTAATTGGTGGTTTTTGAGGCATCAGGTTTGGTTGAAATCCGTCCCTTTTTGTGATATATTGTTTACCCTGCTATGATCCATGTAGCGACTGATGATTTAAAAAAAAATTCAAGCTTTCAACTGATGTCTTGTCATCCTTTTCAGGTTTTATAATTTTTAACAAAAACTAAAACTACTATTCACTAAAAATAAATACCTTTTGTAGTAACTTTAAAACACAGACAGGAACATTCGTCCTCTAAACTTTAACACATTGCACTCTCCCCAGTTGTTTCCAGCTTCTAAAGCGTTCACGTTTTGTTGAGTAGTAACTGAGTTTTCGTCTGCAGGCACTTTTCAGTTTTTGGGGAGTCTCTCCACTAGCAGCAGTAATTTGATGATTCTTCTCACCCCGTGACCTTTTTAAAGGGCACCTCAATTTAATAAAAACACAAACACCACACGGAACTTTATTCCCTCTTCCCCCCCCTCCCTCAAAGGCTTCTAAAAAATGTATTTTAAAAGATATTTAATATCATTTTCAGTGGAACTTTTGATGACTGCAGATAGAGATACCATTGCTAATAATTTGAATATGTTACTTTATATATTTGAAAATTAAATAGGAAAGGTCAATTTAGCTTAGTCTTCGGGCTGCTTGTTGTGTCTTTTTAGCTATTTAAATATACCTATTGTGATCTTCCATAGTTTGATAGTTGGTGAATGTGTACAATATATGCATTATGGCCAGGATTCTCCCAAAAAAATCTAAGTTCCCAATATGCGGGAAAATGGGAGTAATTCCTGCCTTTTTTTTAAACATACTTAACCAGCATGAGTCTCCGACACTGAGCATTGCAGTGGGTTTCACTCTGGAAATTGGGGATGAGGCCTATTCTCATCCAAGAGGCCAGTGGCTTAGGGTCAAGTGGACCACTGTGCATGTGCCAATCTGTCAGTGCGGAGATCAGTGCATGGACAGAGGCCCCCCCCTAGTGCTGGCCTTCCAATCGTTGGCCAGGCCCGCAACACCCCCCAGCCCCCCTTCAAACATTGCAAATGACAGTGCAGATATAGACTTTTGCATTGCTTACTGACTGAAGTTTTTATTTACACACTCATCATCCTTTGGGACCATTGGAAGCAGAGCTTATTAGAGTCTGGTAATTGCTGTCATAGTGAAACCTGTTTGTAATGGAGGAAGCAGCACAGTTTTGTACTCCACAGGAAATATCAGTATTTGGAGATTACATTAGAGCCCCTGGTGTTATGCTCCAGGCTTCTGTAATAAAATGCTAAATTACTTCTGTGGGAACGTTGATTAATATGCAAGGTGGATTTTAAATGGGGGCAAAGAAATATTTGAGTTCCAAATTATGCTATTTGAAAATAAAACTTTAGAATTTCATTATCAGGTTATGTATATTTTCAGACTGACTATGGGAAAGTGTTGGTTTTCTTTGAATTGACCTCAAAATGTCATTCCCATGATTCATCCGTTCCTGACAGTGAAAATGCACCAATGGCTGTATGAGTTCTGATAGTTCAGTAACTGACTGATGATGCTTCATGTTTGGTGATTTTTGACAAGAAGTCTAGTGTGAAGCATTTTAAATTGCACTTGCATACCCATTCTTTCTGAATGACTGCAGGAGTGTACTTTGTTGTCAACATTGCATCCTTAATACCTTTTAAGTGATTTATTTTTCTAATGACTCAGAAAACCTGACTAAGGAGGAACATAGTTGATTACAGAATGCAATCTTTGGTAGGAATAATGGTAGGAAGGATTATTACTTACGTGGAGAAAAACTGCAGCAGGTGACGGTGAGAGGGACCTCGGGGTCCTTGTGCATGAGTCGCAAAAACCCAGCTTGCAGGTGCAGCAGGTGGTCAGGAAGGCGAATGGGATGCTGGCCTTCATCGTGAGGGGGATTGAATATAAGAGTAGGGAGGTCTTGCTGCGGCTGTATAGGGCATTGGTGAGGCCGCAGCTGGAGTACTGTGTGCAGTTTTGGGCGCCGCACTTACGCAAGGATATTTTGGCCTTGGAGGGAGTGCAGAGGAGGTTTACTAGGCTGATGCCGGAGTTGAGGGGGTTGAGCTATGAGGAGAGGCTGAATAAATTAGGCTTGTACTCGTTGGAGTTTAGAAGAATGAGGGGAGATCTCATTGAGACGTATAAGATGATGAATGGGATGGATAGGATAGAGGTGGAGAGACTCTTCCCGCTCAGAAAGGATAGTAGGACTAGGGGGCACAGCCTCAAGAGAAAGGGGGGGCGGTTTAGAACGGAGTTGAGGAGGAACTTCTTCACTCAAAGGGTGGTGAATCTCTGGAATTCTCTACCCGTTGAAGTGGCGGAGGCTGCCTCGCTAAATATTTTTAAGACGCGGGTTGATGGGTTTTTGACAAGAGAGGGGATTAAGGGTTATGGGGAGAGGGCGGGAATGTGGAACTGAGCCAAGACAGATCAGCCATGATCTTATTGAATGGTGGGGCAGGCTCGAAGGGCTAGTTGGCCTACTCCTGCTCCTATTTCTTATGTTCTTATGTTCAAAGTAAAACCACGACAGTGGTGTACATGCACTATTTCTTGCCTAGAACTCACCTGTCTTATAATGAGTTACATTTGGGCAAGCCACTGCCTGTTACCGAGGGAACTTGTACTCAATGAGCCCCACAGGGAGATCAATCAGTGGGGTTTTGCACTTTTAAAAAGTGAAAGTTGATGATGTAAATCAAGTAAAGGGTATAATTGGCCCTCAATAATCCCTTGTGAATATAACACAAATCTTAAAATTGGTGTTAATTGTTGTGTTAAAGATATTTTGAATTTTCAAATTATTTGAATGAAGCAAAACATAAATCACATGAAGTTGGAAATTTAGTGAATGGAGAAATGTTGAACTGGATTAATTATGTACTGTTAATAATGTGAGTTTGGAATTTGAAAATTGCTTTACTTTTTACTCACTATTTTGCTCATTCATCTGGAAACTAAGATCAAAATGCTGCAAATAACCAAACTAGGTGCCATTCTGTTTGGTTACTTTGGAAAGGACCTTGAGATTAGGCCATGTTTTTTGACTTAGCATTGTTGAAATGTGTGAATGTTTGAAACCAAATACTTTTATGGGATTTGAGAGTAAATGGGTTATTACAATAGAAGCTGTTTGGAAATATTCGTTCTGCTCAAATTGCTGCCTTCCATTACTTTAGCTTCAATCCTTGTGACAAATAAACATCAATTGTTTGGTAAATGTTTTCAGTAATTAGTTTATATGGAACAGATTTATTTATCTTTCATTGGAAAAACTACTGGGATTTCTTGATGGCAGGTGGCATGTGGATAGAATAGCATACTTCTGGCCTCAGGGACACTTCTGTCTTCTGACTGGCTGAACATTCTGGTATCTTGTGGTGGACTAATTATTTGTGAAATGGTCTGTTCAAGTTGACTGCCGTATTTAATTGCATTTGAAAACCTGGCTCTTAATGATTCCGATGAAATGCCTGAAGTGTGCAGTTGTGCTGAGGTTGCAGAGAAATTCCACTCCAACTTTAAACAGTTTTCTGATTACAGATTTACTATTGAACTTCAGTTGTTAATGTGTCTAAATTTTCCATTTTGTTGGAATCTGAAACCTTGTTTGAGCTCAAGAATGAAATAAGTTCAGAATGTGATCAGTAATTTAAAACTGAAGTGATATTGCAAAATAGGCCGACTTTAAAAGCTGAATGTTAACTGGTATTTACACAGCTCTATCGTGATCAATTAAATCTTGTAATGCATCATTGCATGCTTTGAATAAGCTAAACTGTGCAATTGGAAATTGCAAGAATGCTTGCATGGAGACAAAAAAAGGTGCAACTTTCCTCTACCTGATTATTTTAAACCTTTTTTTAAACTGGTAGGTCCCAGGTATGAATGTAGCGAGTGAAAGAAATCCTTTCCCTGTTAATTTTAAATCCTGGTTTCGATGGAATTGAGATTATTATGCATTACACAGTTTCTGGTTTATGCTTAATTAATTTTGAGTAGATGATTCATTGATATCTATCTCATACATTTCCATCAGCTGCAGAGAGGCTTTTTTTGCACGTTTTTGTTGATTCAGGTAAATTGTCACATTATTCTGAGAAAGATTATTCTTAATTAAGACATTACCATTTGCAGCAACTGTTTTTCATGGTACTCCTGCCTCTCTTTGGTTTGGGGAACCAAATTTAGATAGAAAGAGAAGAAAATCTGACACATCATAGTACTGAGTACGCTTGACAGCACTGGATATCATTACATAGGATTATATGATATATGCACACAAACAGGCCAGCCAACCCTATCCATCCTTGCCAATGTTTATGGTTCACTTGGGCTTCCTTGCATCTTTCGTCATCTAATTCTATTATTGTTACATCTATTCCCTTCTCCCTCAAATGCTTGTCAGACTTCCCCTCAATTACGTTTGTTCTATATGCTTCAGTCTCTCCCAGTGGTCATCAGTTCCACATTCTGACTACTCTTTGGGTGAAGAGGTTTCTTTTGAATTCGTTATTGGATTTGTTGATGACTATCTTATATTGATGGCCTCTAGTTATGCCCTTCCCTGTATCTGCCTTATCAAAACCTCAGTTGATTCTAAAGACCCCTATTAGGGCACCACCCTTCCTTCAAGACAAAAGAGACTTAGCTTGTCAATCTTTTCCAGATATTTATATCCACATATTTCTGGATCTTCCTTGTATATCTGAACTGCATCTTCTCCAGCTATATCCTTTTCGTAACATGATGACCGGAATTGCATGCAAAAGTTGTGTGGTCTAACCAAGGTTTGATATAGTTTTGACATAACTTCTCTATTTATTAACTCTTGTCCCTTTAGGTATAAAGCCTAGCACCTATTTTGGTTTAATTATGGTCTTGTGAATCTGTGGCACAACACTTGACTGTTAGTAATTGAGTTGATTGATGTAATTCTACTCAAAGATCCTTTTATTCCTCTCCCTCACCTTGACTTGCATCTCCCTCTTCTTACTACCAAAATGTATTCCTCCGTATTGGCGCTCTCACACAATTTGATCCAGGCAAATTTGGAAATCGTATTTTTGATTACAAAGTCCAAATCATCAATGTAAATTGTGAATAGCACTGGTCGTAAAGCTGATCCTTGTGGAGCAGCATTTCCTATCTTGTGTCATGTTGAATAACTATCTTTTCCTCCCACTCTCAGCTTTCTGTATTGAAGCCAGCTAGTAATTCATTCTGCTGCTTGTGCTCTGCATCCTTATTCTCTGACCTCATTAATTAGTCTACTAAGAGATACCTTATTGAAGGTCTTCTGTTATTCCTCAAAAAAATTCAAGATTGGTCAAGTAATATTTTACCTCCTGAAATCCATGGCAATGATTCATTATATTTCTCATTTATGGATATTATTTTAGTTTCTCCTTTATTAGAGTTTCCATTTTTCTTCTCACCGATGTTATTCTGACTGGCCTATAATTCCCTGGACATGTTCTGTCCACTCTTTTAAATATAGGAATTACATATTAGATACCCCCCAAGTTCTCGGGCGCAACACGTCTTTCTAATTATTAAGTATGAAATGTGTTGTCTCTCTTTCCTAGATTTAAAAAAATGTGCATGTGTCCATCCAGGCCAGAGGCTGAATCTCCACTTTGAGTTTGTTTCGTTTATTCAAATCATTATTTTTACTTTAAATATATTTATCTTATTACTCATCTGTTTTTCAATGACAAGTCTACTTGTTCTCCTTCCCTGATAAGTATTACTATTTCTGCCATCATTCTTTATCAGTGCCTCTGATGTTATTCTGTTTATCTCTTAATGGTCCTATTCTCATTGCAACCTTTTTTATTGATGTACCCCTAAAAACAAATTACTACTTTGCTTTACATTCCTTGATAATTTCATTTCATAGTTTCTCTTTTTTTCACTTCACTCCAAATCTCTTTTCTTTCTAACTCTGCACTTCTTTGCTGTTGGTATTCTTAAAATATGCCTCTTTTTGTTCCCTTATGTCTTTATTCATCCATACATTTCCAGCAGTGTTTAGTTGTCGTTTTTTTCCTTTTGGCAGAATATATTTTCCTACACTGTACCGAACACCATTTTAAAGATTGAAAGTAATTAGTAAAGAAAGCAATTGTGAATGGAAGAAAAACATTTTCATGTGAGCGAGTGGTTAGGATCTGGAATGCTCTGCATGGAAGTGGTGAAGGCAGATTCAATTAAAACATTCAAAAGGCAATTGGACTGTTGCTTGGAAAGAAGAAATGTTCAGGGTTACAGGGACAAGACTGGAAAATGGAACAAGGTGAGTTGTTTAGTCAGAGAGCTGGTGGACACATCGTGGGAACTCTATTCCTTTTCATCTTTATCTACTGCTTCTGTCCAATTAATATCAGAATGTTTCAAATTCCCCATAGTTAGTATCCTGTGCTTTTTACTAATTTCCCAATGTTGTCTGTATATTTTCCTCTACCTCTCCTCCATCATTAGGTGGTTTGTAGCCTACATCTATTAACATGATTGATTATTTATTATCTTTTATTGCTGTCCTGTAGAAACTGCATCAGGGAATTGGTAATAGAAAGTAGGGCTAATGCAGATGAATTAAACAGGTATTTTGCTTTGTGTCTGGGAAATAGATAATGGAAAGTAGGCCTATAGCAGATGAATTAATCAGGCATTTTGCTTTGGTCTTAAATATTGAGGGCACAAGTAAAATCCCAGAAATAGCTGCAAATCAGGAAATGGAAGGGAGGGAAGAACTGGGGAAAATTCACCAGGTAAGTGGTATTGAACTGTCTGCAGACTGACAGTTCCCCAGGTTCAGATGGACTTCACACTCAGATCTGAAAGAGATGACTAATGCAATAGTTGATGCATTGGTTTTCATTTTCCAAATTTCCTAGATTCGGGGAAGGTTCCATTAGGCTGGAAGATAACAAATGCAACTTTATTCAAAAAGGCGTACGGAAAGCAGGAAATTACAGGCCAGTTAACTTAACGTCTGTCATGGGGAAAATGTTAGAAGCCATTACTAAGCATGTTATAGCAGGCACTTGGGAAAAATTCAAGACAACCAGGCAAAGTTAACATGATTTTGAAAAAAGGAGATCATGCTTAACCAATTTATTGGAGTTCTTTGAAGACGTCACGTGGGCTGTGGGTAAAGAGGAACTGGTGAAATTACTGTACTTAAATTTCCAGAAAGCATTTTATTTTTCACATCAAAGGCTAATGTGTAAAATAAAAACTGATGCACGGGGAAACATATTGGCATTAATTGAAGATTGGCTGGCTGAAAGGAAATAGTTGGCATAAATGGATCCTTTTCTGGTGGGTAGGGTGTGACTGACAAGCGATGTGCCCCAGGAATCAGTACCGGGGCTTCAACATTTTACAATTATATAAATGACTTGGATGAAGGAACTGAAGGTATTGTTGCTACATTTGCTGATGACGTAAAGCTAGGTAGGAATAGGGTGGCATGGTGGCACAGTGGTTAGCACTGGTGCCTCACAACACCAGGGATCCAAGTTCGATTCTTGATTTGGGTCACTCTCTGTGCGGAGTCTACATGTTCTGTCCGTGTCTGCGTGGGTTTCCTCTGGGTGCTCCAGTTCCCTTCCACAGAGCGGAAAACATGCTGGTTAGGTGTGTTGGCCACGCTAAATTCTCCC
Organism: Carcharhinus amblyrhynchos; assembly: GCF_965287045.1. Lineage (NCBI taxonomy): Eukaryota > Metazoa > Chordata > Chondrichthyes > Carcharhiniformes > Carcharhinidae > Carcharhinus > Carcharhinus amblyrhynchos. Next base: position 19,807,521 of record NC_137341.1, on the reverse strand, counting down.
TCTGTGTACACGAACAGGTGCCAGGGTGTGGCAATTAGGGGATTTTCACAGTAACTTCATTGCAACATTAATGTAAAGCTATTTGTGATGCTAATAAGTAAACTTTAAAACTTTAAATTGTGAAGAAGAACTACTCTTTACTGGAACCAAGTCTATCAACTTGGTATCTGGAAGAAGAAAGCAAGGAATATTCCAACTGATGTGCAGTTCAAAGTTCTGTGGATATCACAAAATGATGCATCGTAGAAGGAGGCTACTTGGCTCATTGGGCCTTTGAAAAATGTTGTGAAAACCTGGTTTATATCTCATTTGTTTCAAATATTACTGTTTTACAAGTGTAATTTTTCTAAAGGAAGTTAACATGCTAAGTGGACATCTGTTTTAGAAACTGATAACTCTTGATGTAAATTCAATTCAAGTAAGTCTGGGTTTATTACTCTTAAAAGGTAACTTGTGTTTATCTTACAAAGCCAGTGTTGGTAGTGAAATAAAACTTAACAATCAATAACCAACTTCTGGGCATCTTGCAGAGTCAAGATATCTATTGCAATCTTCATAAAAGAAGCTAAAACCTGGCAATTCTGTGAAAGAGGTTTGTGAGCCTCCTTTTGAAATATAAGTTATTCATATCGATTACAGAATCTAAGAATAGTGTTGAATGCAAAATAATTTGTTTGGATTTCTATTGGAATCACCCCAAGTATGCCATGTTCCCATCAGTGATTCAGGGTGGAGCCTTGGCTACAATGTTGTTTTTTATTTGTGTGTTTGCTGATGGAAGCAAGCAGTTCAGTTTGGTCACAGTCAGAGGCAGCTGCAGTTTTGGTCTCGTGGTATGCTGCCATTTACAGAGTTGAGAGAGCCAAGAAAAATGTTAGTCAGTTAGGCCTGCATTTTAAGCAGTGAAAATCCTGACTGCATTGTTCACTGCATTAAATCCAGGTGGGGCTCCAGCTCAGCTTGGATTCCTTGAAGAAAGGATGGCTGGGTGATTTGTTACAGTGGTTCTAGCAGTTTTGTGGCAGAAAGCCATCTTGAATAGTTAACTTGAGAAGAGCTGTAAAAAAGCTGTGTTGACAGACTGGGAAACCGTGTCTATGTATACCTAAACCAGGGCGAAGAACTGAAAAATCCACAGTCGCGGGACCTTTCCAGAAAGTTGGTGGATCACTTGACTAAAAATTAAATGAAGGATTCCCCAAGTAATTTGTACTCAAGGACTAGATGGAAAACTAAAGAAAATTAAAATAAATTCCAGTTTGTTGGGTGGGTCCTGGGAAACATGAATGAACTTTCAAGGTCTTATAAAGAAACTTGGAAGTAGAAGGTGAAACTGAGTTTATAGCAAAAGTCTTTATAGGCTATAGTGTTAAACATTTTGCTGCTTGCTTTGTTTAATTTCCAGTCCTGCAGTATCATTGACTATCTAATGCTGTCTTCAATGACACTTCTTCAGAGGAGAACCATCTGTACCACCTAAATAGTGTCCAGAATTTAGTCAGGAAATTGCTGCTTTCATTCAAATTCATTTGTTAGTATTCATCTTTTACATCTATGGCAGTAAAGACCTTTGCCATGGCAAGTTACAACAAAGTTTCTTCATTGCTTGGTATGGGTAGTGTGATTTCCTCCAAGCTACATTGAGGTCTTTTGGAACTATGTCCACGCTCAGCTTTTACTGCTACTATGCTGCTGATTCCGTTTGTAGGAGCTCTCACTTTCTTGATTACTGCCATCTTTTTAGGCTCGTTATCTTGTCTTTTAGGCTAGACTTGAGGGAAACTGGAAGTCTCCTTGCAAGCCTTTCACTTGTTTCAACTCAGATGAGTGGATTTTGCTTAGTGTCTACAAGCTGGAGTCGTGACCTTCTTTCTTCCCATTGCATTGGAATCGCATCTTAGTTTGCCCTCCTGGGGAACATTGTTTCGTCATATACTCTCAACTTTTACTTCAGTGGCTTCATTTCCAGGCCTTGATCCACTTCATGAGGCTTGTGAAATTTCATGTAGGACCACTACTTATCTGGACATTCACATTAACTTGATGCTGTCCTTCTGCAGTCATCATTCTAACTGTTACAAACCATTTTTACCTTGACACTTCATGATCTCAATAATTCTAGGATGTGGAGTGATTTGTCAGAATCATTGTCTAACATCTCTCCAGTAACCATCTTTACAGGCTTGTATTTCTCCTTTCTAGTAATACACTTGTGTGCAAAGTGGTTCAGATTCTTGCAGTTAGAGCACTACTGGTAATAATTCATTTTCTGTGATGTTATCTGCAATATTTACATCCATTACTTTGGCTTTGATTTTTCTGTTGGCCCTTTTGTAAATTGTGTCCATCCTTTTTCTTTATTGACCTGAGCTTGGAAGGCCTGGACTCCCTCTCAGCAGAGTGCAAAGCCTTATCAGTTTTCCCACCAGTACTCTTTGGCTGATTATTAAGCACCGCAGAACTTCTCCATATGTCAATAGCTTAATTGAGAGTAAATTTCTCTTCTGCCAAAAGATTTCTCTCATGATGGGATCTCTTGTTTTTTGTATCACTTATGAGATCGTTCTTCAGTTCTCCAAACTCTCAAGGTTCAGCTAGATGTCTCCTGTCTCATGCTGATCAATTTGGATGGCACAGTGGTGAGCACTGCTGCCTCACAGTGCCAGGGACCTGGGTTCAATTCTGGTCTTGGGTGACTGTCTGCCTTAGTGGAGTTTGCACGTTCTCCCTGTGGCTGCAAGGGTTTCCTGCGGATATTACCACAATTCAAAAATGTGCAAATTAAGTGGATTGGCCATGCTAATTTGTCCCTTAGTGTCCAAAAGTGTGTAGCCAAAGTAAATGCATGGGGCGATGAGGATAGGATGGGTGGGGTTGGAGGAGTGGTAAGACACTCTTTCTGAGAATCCTCTTGCACTGTAGAGACTCTGTGGCTCTAATATTCTCCCCCTCTTCCTGAACTCTGCTGTTAAGCACATAGTGTTCAGATATGATGGTCAGAGGTTCATAGTAAGTTATCTTGTCCTCCAAAATTTCACAAGCCTGCAACTTCTACTCCTCATGAGGTTTAGGATGCAATACAGATTTTAACAGCCTATTCCCAGCTCTGACAACAAAATTCCTACTCTTAACTGTTCAGATTTCCTGTTTAACTCCATGGTTATCTGCCATTGAGTCTCGAAGAGTTTCTAATTCACTTTAAAAGCCCCTTTCAACTTATTCAGAGCAGATACTGGAATATTCAAAGCTGTACTGACTCACCCAGCAGTTAATATCCTGTACAAAGTTGCAGACTGAAGTTTTAAATATTCTATGCTGTCTGTTGCAGCTGATGTCTCTCTTACAGCTGTCAAAATCCACTGAACCCCAGCTATACACTTCTGACACTCACTATGACCCATGTGATGAATAAAATGGCTTCTGCCAAAAAGCTTTCTTTACAAAAGGTGACATTAGCAGTCAGATGATTATGGCAAGCTACAGTGGTGAAATGCATTTCTCCAAGCACTGACCTAACTTAACTATTTATCTTAAAATTTTATTTGAATACACTCAGGAGATACCCCACATTGAGTTATCAGACTACCTTTCTTATTCCTTGAACACATGTTTTAACTGTCCTGGCTGATCATTCATTCTGTCATTCTATTGGGTGGAGGGCAGGGGGAATGTGTTTGTTCACTTAAAAATAGAGTGAGCAGTACGTCTGGCTGATCTTGGAATGACAAAGCTTCTGAATGATCTTGTACTTCTGATTGACCTTTGGCTCCAGATCGCTGTTGAAATGAATAATCTGGTAAAATAAATGTGAACAAACTGATGAGGCAAATCTCTTTGCTAGGCCTTGGTGACACTGCAATTTCAAATATCTTCGGGTAGCTGTAATTGGCTGTCAGCTAATAACTGCATTCTTGCTCAAAATACAGACAATTCCACTCATTTAGATTGTATTAATTGGAGGAAATAAATTAAGTATTAATTGTATGTTACATATTGACTGTAGTTCAATTCATAAGCTTGAAAGCCAATGAATATCTGCAGTATTAAAGTTTTCCATTTTGCTCATGTGAAATCTTGGTCTAATCCAAAGCATTTATACATAATCTTTATTATGTTCAATGAGTTGGAAGCCTTTTGATTCAGTCACAATTCAAGATTTTCAATTTTTCCTTAAATTATCTCATTTGCTGCTTCCTTAGTAAGGACAACTAAAAGCTCAAATTTAATTTAAATGAAGTTTTGAATTGCACTTCAGCACAACAAAATGTTGTAATCAGGCATACATTTCTGAAGTGAATTGGAATTGCTTTTCTTTTCAAGGCAGGGTTTATTTGTAATGGGGGATTTGTCAATCTTGAAGTCCAGGTATCTTGAAAATTCTAATAAAATCTTCTCATGTATCCTTGTAAAGGAAAAGAAAGACGGCATGGAGCAGAAGCCATATTTTGTACAGCTGCATAAGCTTCAATTTAAAATAAAAATGAGCTGTAAAGAATGGTTGTTGTATATGTGGTACCTTGTGAAGCCTTGCTTGCTGCCATTTGGTGGGAGCAGATTTTAAATTAAGTGGAAGAAAGAATGAATCTTGAGCTTTTCACAGCTGTACAGCATACTAAGAGCAACATCAGACATGCGTAAAAATAAGGTGTCAACCTGGTGATGCTATGACACAGGTCTACTTGCACGCTAAACAGCAGAAGCAGCAAGCAGCTGACAGTGCTAAATGATTCCACAAGCAATGGATCAGAACTAATCTTGGCAGGCCAGCTCACTCATTTGTGAATGATGATGAACAATTAAACAACTCAATGTAGGAGGAGGCTTCACAAGTATCCTCATCCTCAATGATGGGGGAGCCCAGCACATCAACGCAAAAGGTAAGGCTGAAGTATTTGCAGCCATCTTCACTCAGAAGTGCTGAGTGGATGATCCATCTCCACCTCCTCATGAGTCTCCTGAATCAGTCTTCAGCCAATTTGCTTCAGTCCATTTGATATCGAGAAATGGCTGAAGGCAGCAGGTACTGCAAAAACTGAGTCCTAACAACATTCTGACAGAATGATCTATGCCCCTAACCAAGCTGTTCAGTACAACTACAACACTTGCATTTACTTAACAATGTGGAAAATTGTCCAGGTATGTCCTGTCTGCTCAAAGCAGGATAAATCTAACCCATTGAATTACAGCCCATCAGTCTCCTCTTGATAGTTAGCACAATGATGGAAAGTGTCATTGACAGCGCTTTCAAGTGGCACTCAGCGATAACCTGCTCACTGATGTTCAGACTGAGTCCCACAAAGGCCACACAACTCCTGACCTCAGTGCAGCCTTGGTCATTGGCAAAAGAGATGAACTCAAGGTGAGATGAGAGTGACTGTCCTTGACATTAAGGGAACCTTCTCAGTTCCAGAACATTGCTGCATGAGTTCTTCAGGATAGTATCTTTAGTCCAGCCATTTTCACTAATACCATCAATCACCTTCTTTCCACCATAAGGTCAGAAATGGAGATGTTTCAGGATGATTTCACAATGTTCGGCACCATTTACGGCTCTGATACTGAAGTAGTGTCTGTCCGTATGCAGCAAGATTTAGATGGTATTTGGGCTTGGGCTGCTAAGTGGCAAGGAACATCCATGCCATACAAGTGCCAGGCAAGGGCAATCTCCAAGAAGAGAGATTCTATCCATTGACCCATCTCATTCAATGGCATTACCATCACTGAATCCCTGTCTGTCAACATCCCAGGGGTTACCATTGACCAGAAACTGAACTGGATTAGCCATATAAATGGACAAACTACGAAAACAGGTCAGCGGTTGGGAATTCTGCAGACAGTAACTAATTTCCTGACCCCCTAAAGCTTGTCCACCATCAACAATGCAGAAATCAGGCGTGTGATGGCATCTACTGGATGAGTGCAACTCCAGCCATACCCAAGAAACTTCACTTTACACAGAACAAAGCAGCCTGCTTAATTGGTACCCCCTCCACCTACCCTATACATTCGCCCTTTCCACTTGCCGAAACATGCACTCCCTCCACTACCGATGCTGCACAAATGCAACATTGTGTACCATTTAGAAATGTAGTTTATACTGTAGCAACTTACCAAGGCTCCTTCACCAGCACCTTTCACGCGACCTCCATTATGTGGAAGGACAGGGCCAGTAAATGAATGAGAGCACCACCACCTGCAACTTCCCTCCAAGTCGCACATCATCTTGACTGGGGACTGTATCATTGTTCCATCAATGTTGCTGGGTCAAAATACTGGAACTTCATTCCTAACAGCACTGAAATGTTCCTACAGCACTGCAGTGGTTCAAGAAAGCAGCAATCACTACCTTCTCAGGTAATTAGGGATGAGCAATAAATGCTGGCCAAGCCAGGAATGCTCACATTCCAGGAACTAAAAAAAAAACGTTGTATGACGAGTCCAGCATGCTGGCTTCTTCCTGCTTGGAGCCTGATTATTTGCTATATTTAGAGGCTTAATTGATTTTGAATTGTACCTTTCACTATCCCAGGATATCCAAAAGAAAAAAACCTGCATTTATATTACATATTTTCATAACCACCAATTCTTGATTTCTCTCTTTTTAATGGGACTGTTGATGCTGATGGGTTTTCTTTTTCTTTCCTTTGCAGTACCAGCTGTCACAGGCCCTGGAGGATGTTGGCAACTACAAGCTAAAAGTGCAGACAGTAAGCAAAAACTTTTAAAATCAATGTGACTATGTGAATGCCCCTATAGGAGTAGGCATCTACTATTGCTTATTGGAACTGGTGAGGTTGTGGAAGGGCCTTACAAATCAGTCTGAATAGGTGGAGTGAATAACATGCTGTTCGTTTTGAGACATGGGGAAACTGACATGGATTTTTGAAAAGAACGTAAACTATGTACTCACATCATATTCTAATCACAATCTCCACATTTTAGTTAAACAAAATTGATTGGTTGATGTTATTATTTCCTTTAATAAACACAATTCATCTGTATCTGGCTTTAGTTTCAGAAACTAGTATGCATCAGGGTTGTGCAGTTTGATTACTTTAACCAATGTAATTACTGCACAAAAAGTAAATTAAAAATGTGTTGGTAGTCATATTCACCAAATAATATGAATCATCTTTTTTAATCAGATTTGTTTGTTTTTATTCCTTATCTATTATCTTATGTTCTCTCCTCTTCTAAAGGCATCGTCTCCTTGCTAAATTTCAGTATTTGCATTAGTTGACGTAAGAAATTGAGAGCATCTTGATATTAGGGATAGGCATGAACCTCGGGCCAGTGGTTTTAGCTGGGGGAAGGGTAATTATGAGGCTATTAGGAGAGAATTAGGAAGCATAGGTTGGACTAGGAGATTACAGGGACTGGGAACGTCCGAAATGTGGAGTTTTTTCAAGGAGCAGCTACTGCGAGTCCGTGATAGGTATGTCCCTGTCAGGCAAGGAGGAATTGGTAGGGCTAGGGAACCGTGGTGCACCAAAAAAGTTGATTCGTTGGTTAAAAGGAAAAAGGAGGCTTATGTTCGGATGAGACGTGAGGGCTCGGGTAGTGCACTAGAAAACTTTAGATTGGCTAGGAGGGAGTTGAAGAGTGAGCTAAGAAGGGCTAAAAGAGGACATGAGAAGACTTTGGCTGATAGGGTTAAGGAGAATCCTAAGGCGTTCTATCGGTATGTCAAGAACAGAAGGTTGGTTAGGGCAAGATTAGGGCCAGTTATAGACAGCAGATGGAAGTTATGTGTGGAACCGGAGGAGATTGGAGAGGCATTGAACCAATATTTCTCTTCGGTGTTCACACAGGGGGACATGGATATAGCTGAGGAGGACACTGGGTTGCAGGGGAGTAGAATTGACAGTGTTACAGTTGATAAGGAGGATGTGCTGGATATTCTGGAGGGTCTGAAAATAGATAAGTCCCCTGGTCCGGATGGGATTTACCCCAGGATTCTCTGGGAGGCAAGAGAAGTGATTGCAGAGCCTCTGGCTCTGATCTTCAGGCCGTCGTTGGCCTCTGGTATAGTACCGGAAGATTGGAGGTTAGCGAATGTTGTCCCATTGTTTAAGAAGGGGAACAGAGACTTCCCCGGGAATTATAGACCGGTGAGTCTCACTTCTGTTGTGGGCAAGGTTTTAGAAAAAATTATTAGGGATAGGATTTATAGTTATTTGGAGAGTAATGAATTGATTGGAGATAGTCAGCATGGTTTTGTGGCGGGTAGGTCGTGCCTTACTAACCTTATTGAGTTTTTTGAGAAAGTGACCAAAGAGGTGGATGGGGGTAAGGCGGTGGATGGGGGTAAGGCAGTGGACGTGGTGTATATGGATTTTAGTAAGGCGTTTGATAAGGTTCACCATGGTAGGCTTCTGCAGAAAATGCAGATGTATGGGATTGGGGGAGATCTAGGGAATTGGATCAGGAATTGGCTAGCGGATAGGAGACAGAGGGTGGTGGTTGATGGTAAATATTCATCATGGAGTTCGGTTACGAGTGGTGTGCCTCAGGGATCTGTTTTGGGGCCACTGCTGTTTGTAATTTTTATTAATGATCTGGATGAGGGTATAGCTGGGTGGATTAGTAAATTTGCTGATGACACCAAAGTCGGAGGTGTGGTGGATAGTGAGGAAGGGTGTCATAGTTTGCAGGAAGACTTAGACAGGTTGCAGAGCTGGGCCGAGAGGTGGCGGATGGAGTTTAATGCGGAGAAGTGTGAGGTAATTCACTTTGGTAGGAATAACAGATGTGTCGAGTATAGGGCTAACGGGAGGACTTTGAATAGTGTGGATGAGCAGAGGGATCTAGGTGTATGTGTACATAGATCCCTGAAAGTTGGGAATCATGTAGATAAGGTTGTTAAGAAGGCATACGGTGTCTTGGCGTTTATTGGTAGGGGGATTGAATTTAGGAGTCGCAGCGTTATGTTGCAACTGTACACAACTCTGGTGCGGCCGCACTTGGAGTACTGTGTGCAGTTCTGGTCCCCACATTACAGGAAGGATGTGGAGGCTTTGGAGAGGGTGCAGAGGAGGTTTACCAGGATGTTGCCTGGTATGGAGGGGAGGTCCTATGAGGAGAGGCTGAGGGATTTGGGGTTGTTTTTGCTGGAAAGAAGGCGGATAAGAGGGGATCTTATTGAAACATATAAGATGATTAGAGGTTTAGATAGGGTGGATAGTGATAGCCTTTTTCCTCTGATGGAGAAATCTAGCACGAGGGGGCATGGCTTTAAATTAAGGGGGGGTAGTTATAGGACGGATGTCAGGGGTAGGTTCTTTACCCAGAGGGTGGTGAGGGATTGGAATGCCCTGCCTGCTGCAGTTGTAAATGCGCCTAGTTTGGGGGCGTTTAAGAGATCTGTGGATAGGTTTATGGACGAAAAGGGATTGGTTTAGGTTAGTGGGTCATTGTTTTGTAACTGGTCGGCGCAACATCGTGGGCCGAAGGGCCTGTTCTGCGCTGTAATGTTCTATGTTCTATGCTTAAAGCCACAAAGCATTTATTGCCATCAATAGATAGTCATTTTCAGTAAAGGGTCTGGCAGAATTAATTACGTGACTATACAACTCTCCTCCCTGGCTCCAACTGAGGATCCTCTCCAACTTGGCATACGCGCCCTTACAAATGATTGGCCTAGCTTCCGGCAGGGATACTCCGTAAGGTCTGGCCCTCAGGAGGCTATGCTACCACAATCTACCTATCTGCTTAGCAGTTGGTTATCGTTTATATCTGAGTAGATCCATAAATTTCAACAGGTGCTCTCTATTAGGAGTACTTCAACTTCTATTCACTGCTTGATGTGCTCTTCTGAGACGGACTGGGTGGCAATCAAGACCAGGGATTTCTGGATGAAATTCCCTTCCCTAATTCAGGAATTCTGGGATTAATGATAGGGCCCTCACTGCAATCCAGATTAGATATCCGATAGCTCAGCAGATGTCAGATGTTGAGCCTCAACCCTTTCTGGTCTGTATCTCTGCAGTTGGGTCTTTACCACTGCCATAGCACTGAAACAGTTTGAAATAATTACATTCTGTGCGATAGTGAATATTGTACATTATCCCTTCTCGATTTTTGTGGCATCTCCGTATATTTTGTTGGTATATATATAGACTTTGAAACAGGCACTTTATAGGCTTGTTGACAAATAAATCAAAAGGGTCAGTGGCAACATAAATATTAAGTTGGTTGATCGACAGAACTGGGTAATGGTGAATAGTTATTTTCCAAGCTGGAGGAAAGTATATGTGGTGCTTCCCAGCAATTGGTTTTAGGCCTATTGCTTTGCTTGATGGTATATTAGTGACATGGAGAGTGGTGCACAGGGCATAGTTTCAACATGTACGGACAACACTGAACTTGGAAATATTGTGAACTGTGAGAATAATGGGAGCCATCAAGAGAACATAGCTTGGTGGAATGGCACACACATGGCAGAAGAAATTTCTGCCATATGCCCCCTCCTCCCCCCACCCCTCCCCCCCATCATACTGGCGTGCAACTTGCTTCTCTCCCAAAAAGTGATTGAGTGTGAGATAATTGTGGTGCGGAGCATGCCTGAGGGACTGACACGCATTGTTCCATTGTTCTTGCCATTATGACACTTAGGATTTTTTTGGAAAATTCCGCTGTACCTCTCTTGATCCTTCTAATGCCTCTTATACTGTCAAACTATTTGCCTAATGTCTGGTATTTGATTTGGTACAATCTGCAACCAATTCTAATCCCCTTCCTAGTCACTGCCTGAGACTGAAGTGGCCTAATTTCAACAATTATTCAACCCCAATATGAGTTTGTGACTACATTCCTTGGTTGTTCTATTGATACTTATTCCTTTAGTCGCCCCAAATCAAAAATTGCCACCTTAGTCTCCTGAGCTAATCTCCTTAGCTTTTCTTCATCCATACTTCCATCTTCTCCTTCCCCACCTCTGACTCAACTTTTGTTTACTGTACTTAATTTCTCTTCTTTTTGTGCTTATTCTTTATGTCTATGTGAAGCACCTTAAGGTATTTTTCTGTGTTGAAGCTACTGTTGCTGTTACATGGCTCAGCCACTCAATAAGTAAGCTTGAACTATCTTCAGGGTTTCAGGGGTTCAGATTTAAAGTAACTGAACTAGTTGTAACCAATTCTACTGGTGATTCATATGACTTTTGTTTAAAAAGTGCAAGATTGTGTCTATTTTAGGATTATTTTTTAAAAAACAAAAATCCACAGGAATTGTGTTGACATGTTAATGAAATTGCATTAGAAAGCATTCTGATGAACAGTGATCTGAGTGCACGATTTCAAAGAGGAATTACATTTTCAATCAAGGATTCACATGGTAAGTCAGTTGAAGAAGCCAGAATCTAATTCACTTGTGATTCGTAACAGCTTGTCTGTGAAAGAAAATCCATTTCCTTCCTATTGTTGACCAGATTTGAAAGCTGGTCTCTGGAGGGTGCAAGTTACAGATCAAAACTGCTGCCTTAGCCATATGCACTAACTTGTTAAGTACAACTTAACTGTCTGACATGGTTTGAGCAGGTGGCCACAACAGATGTCAAAAATAACCGCACTGGTGATTGTTTGGAGGTTGCGTTTCAGCACGTAACAAATAAAATGGTTTGCATCTCAAATTAGATTGGAATGGTTGAAATGTGACCAAACTGGCCTCAGCTGTGAATTGAGAGCACCTGGGTTTCAAATGAAACCGAAGTTTTACTTTAACATTATTGAACCTTGAATTTCAATTTTACAGCTATAATATTCAGTCCTTGTGTGAAATAACGGAAGAGGCCTTGTGATAAAAATAAAAAAAAGTTGGGAATGCTGAAAATATAGTAAAAACAAAGTGCTGGGAGTACATAGCAGCTTTATTGGCACCTGGTTGGGGAAAGATGAGTTATTTTGGGCACAGTCCTTCATTAGATCAAGGACCTTCACCTGAAATATAAATCTATTTTTTCTCCTTCAGATGGTGTGTATTTTCTACTTTTAACAGGGACTGTCTTGTGCAGTATGTTTGCTTGTTAGATTTAGATATCAGACGTATGCTGCACTGATGGAGTGTTGGAAGCTGCCTGCCTCAGAGAATTGACAGAGACATGTAGGGTGATTTTGAGCATGTGTTAGTGATCCATGGGAACACTATGCAGATGAAAAATATGGCAAGAATTGAGAAGTGTGATTCTTGCCGGTGAGATTGCATTCTCCCAGTTTTCCATGTCCCTTGCCAGTGACACCTTTAGATTCATGTCCACAAAGGGCGAGAACTTCATTTTGTTTTAGCATGCATTTTTATATAATTAGCCAAACCTCTGTCACATGATCCCTCTCTGGCGAGGTTTACAACACCAATTTAAACTGTGGTTCAGTTGAGGAGATCCCGCAGGGATGCAAAAATAAGTGAAGCCCTCGGGGTGCCGGGGATGCCCAGGCAGTGCCTCCTGCATCTCCTGAGAAGCTCCTGCATCGATGTCCTGAGACTGAGATGCTACACCTTCAACAACCACAGCCATCTTTCTTTGTGCTAGATATGACTTCAGCCAGTGGGCAGTTTTTCGTCTCAATTCCCATTGATTCCAGTTTTGTTAAAGTCCTTAATTCTGCACTCATCAAGTGCTGCATGCTGTCGAGGTCAGTTACTCCTCACCTCTGTAGTTTAGCTCTTGTCCATGTTTGGACCAAGGCTGTCATGAGGTCAGAAGCTAATAGGCCCTGGCAGCAACCCAAACTGAGTGTCAATGAACAGGCTATGCTGAGTAAGTAGCACTGTCAACAAAACTTTCCATAATTTTGCTGATGATCGCGAATAGACTGAAGGGTGGTCACTGTCTACATTGGATTTGTCCTGCTTTAGACTGGACATAGCCTGCGCAGTTTTCCACATTGTGGGCAGATGCGGGTATTGGAGCTGTACTGGAACAGCTTGGCTAGGAAGTTAGTTCTGGAGCATAACTGAAGTCTCCACATATTGCTAAAATGTTGTCGAGGCTGTAGTCTGTGCTGTATTCAGTGCCTTCAGTCATTTCTGAATGTCATGTAGTGTGAATTAAGTTGGCTGAAGACTGGAACCTGTGATGTTGAGGACCTTGGGAAACTGAAATGTATCAACCATTTGGCATTTCCAGCTGAAGATTGTTGTAAGTACTCCAGCCTTGTCTTTTGTACGATGTGCTGGGCTTCCCCATCATCCAGAGTGGAATTGTTTGTGGAACCTCTTCCTCTAATTTTTTGTCGAATTGCCCATGACCATTCATGATTGGATGTGGCACAACTGCAGAGCTTAGCTCTGATCCGTTGGTTGTGGAATCGCTTACTATCTCCACTATTTGTTATGCAAGTAGTCCGGCATTGTAAGGATGCTTCATTTTAAGGTGCTGCTCCTGGCATGCCCTTCTGCACTCTTTATTGAACTGCTAGGTATGTGAAGTATGCTGGGTTTGGGGTGGCCCCACAGGGAGGACGTACCTTTTCAACATCAGTTTTTCTCTTTTGAACTGAACAGTAAGTTAGCAGTGTCTGTAACTTAGATGAAATAACTACCTATCGACTGTGATCAGATCCAGTATAGTTTGATGTGGCAAAGCCACTCACATGGAGAGAGAAAACTGTGTCAGACATTACAACGTCTGGGCATACACACTTTAACACGAATCCTAATGATAAAGCTGTGTGGTGATCTGCAATAGATAGCATTTTTTGCATGGCTAAGCATTTCCATAAATATCAAATGTAAGAGGCTTTTACTTTCTCTTTTTACCTGTCAATTGGGAAGGAGAAAAGTACCTTGTATTACCCTCTGACTGCTTTAGCACAACTTACCAAGAAATGTATGACCAATCAGGAGCATTTAGATGTTCAAATTTAGATTTGACACTGTTGTAATGGCACAATGCATGATGGAGGGTGTCTTCAGTGGGAAGGCAGGACTTTGTCATTGCAAGGACTGTTACATTTTTCAGTAGTTGCATGATTGCTTTAAGAGCCGGTTGCATGATTTGGTGATTATGTCAGGGTGTTTCACAGGCTGCTGTTGAGTTTCATGTTCTGTTCTGTGCAGTGAGCATCTCTTCTATTTAATCTATTGTGTGTTTGAATCCGCGTGTGCAAACCACATCTTTTCCTTTAAAACTTACAACCCCTAACATAGTTACAAAAAGAAAATTGACGACAAGTTGGGATTTTGTTTCATCATGAACTTTGAGAAGAAAAATATTATGGGTCCTCACATTTCAAACATTCAAAAGCTGGGGAAAAGCAACAACAGGATTGAGTGCCAATGCAGGAAGACCAAGAAGGAAAAAAACTGAGTTTAAAGAAGGGTATTTTTCTGGCCAGAGAAGGGTGAGATTCCAGGTGGTATTTTGCATATTTAAAAATAAGGCATGCTTTGCTGTACAACTGTGATGATTTGAAAATAACAAGACATTAAGTCTACAGCCCCCATGGTAAAAAGGGGAGTACCGGGAAGACAGAAAATTAATATACTGAGCAGTTTTGAGTCACTAGTGCCTGCAAGAGAAATGGCGGGTCAATTAGGATTCATGGGGCCTTCCAATGAAGAAAATTTATTAATGGAATTCCTGCGCAGAGTGTTTTCCGTACTTTGTACAAGTGAATAAAATTGCACACGAGCTGCTTGTACCAGCTTTTCTCAGTAGGAAATAAACCTTCTATTTGCTCTGATGCTTGTTTCATCCAGCAAAGAGAGAAACCAAAACTTATGATGTCTGGACATAGAACTTTGAAGAGCATTACTCTTCAAAGCCACTGTTCCTCGTGGAATGGTTCAGGTTCCACTGAAGGAATCAAGTGGAAGGCGAAAGTATTGCCATTTTGTGGCAATCTTAAAAAGGCTGACACAACATTGAGTTTGGTGAGTCATTAGAAGATATTTTTCAAGATCATCTAGTTTGTGAACTCTAAAATGAGTTATTCAAAGAAGATTGCTTACTAAACAAGCTTTGATCTTAAAGAGAGCAGTAGAAATCACAGTGTCCATGGAACTGACTACTAAAGCAGCTGGTGCAGGAATGAAGATCCACAAGTTGGGAACTGCCCATGAGAAGTCAAAACAGCAACAAGCACGTCACAGATGTGCCAAAATGGACCATGCAGTGAGTGAATGCTAGAACAAGGATAGTCAATACAAGAATTATGACAAAATGAGTCACATTGCATAAGATTGTTGGGCTAAACCAGCTTCTGCCAAGAAGAATATTTAGAAGAATAATCTGGGTACCTTCATGAAGAAGAACAAGTTACATTCTACAAAAATAATTTACAACGTGGAAGAAAAGAATCAGTGCTCTGAAGAAGACAATGTCCAGAAATATGAAGAGCTCCAATTGTGTCTTATCATCAGGGTGAATCATTTAGATTCTGGATGATTCTGAAGTTAAGTAGACAATCTATTAGGATCGAGGTTGCTACTGGTTCTGCTGTATCTTGAATTCCTGAGACTGTGTACCAACAAGAAACTAAAGCATCTTCCTTTAAAATCTGTGGATATGATTTTAAGAACATAACATGGATGAGATTGAGCCAGGAAATGGTTACATCATGGTCAATGTAGAGTTAAGTGAACAAACAGCAAAGTGCCTCTCCATGCGGTCTGTGGCAATTTTCCAGTTCTATTTGGGAGATCATTACTGAAAAAGATAAAGCTTAAGCTGTCCACAAATTGGTTGTAACCAGAACAGATCTACAGCATCTTTTGGTTAAATGCAAGAGTGTATTCAAAGAGACACTTGGCTCAATGAAGGGACATCAAGTGAAGCTCAAGATAAAGCCTAATAGTCAACCATCATGTCTTAAAACAAGAGTGGTGCCATATGCAATTTGTCCTAAGGTTGAGGGCTTGTTAATACTAGTGTGTTAGAGCAGGTTGCAATGAGTGACTGGGCTACTCCCATCTTATCTGTCATGAGATCAGATGGTTCAGGTCGTATTTGTGGCAATCCAGTGTTATGTACTGATCAATATTCACTTCTTTTAATTGCAGATTTGTTTGCTTGTTTATCAGATGGGCTGAAATTCAATAAGATTGACCTTTCACAAATGGATCTGCAGATATGTGAAGTTGCTGAACCTTAATTGTTGTTCAGCATCATTACTCGTAAAGATATTTTTATTATAAAAGTTTACCTTTTGGAATGACATCTGCATCAGCCCACTCCAAAGATCGATGGATCAAATTGTAAATTGTTTTTCTGGTGTGCAATGTTACCTGGGTGATATTCTAACTGCAGGGTCCAGTGAACAAGAACACTAAAATAATTTGGAAGCAATGTTGGAACGTCTTCAAACACATGGTCTGTGTATCAAGAAAGAAAAGTTTGACTTTTTCCAGATATCAGTTTACTATTTGATCATGTTACTGATAATAAAGACCTACATGAAGCACCTAAAAAGATGGACAATATTGGAGAAGCACCTCCAATTAATTTTGCTAATATTCTTTATTTTTCGCCAGTAGATCATTTCCCTGTGACATTTTCTCAAGTTCAGAGCCATACTAGAGATGATCCCGTGATGGGGCAGGTGCTGGATATGGTATTGAAAGGAGGGAAAGCTGGAATGCATCATGCATAAATACATAAAAGCAAAATACTCTAGAATCCAAAACAAAAAGAGAAAATGCTGGAAAATCTTAACAAGTCTGACAGTGTCTGTGGAGGGAGAATAGAACTAAAGTTTTGAGTCTGGATGACCCAAAAGGTGTGGCTATGGGTACTGGTATGGGTCTCAGCTATGTCTGTCTCATTATGAGATACGTGGAACATTTCTTGTTCTGGTCCTACTTCTGCCCCCTCCCACAACTGTCTCATCAGTACATCGCGTATTTTGGTGACACTTCATGCTCCCATCTGTACCTGGAAAGATTTATCATTTTGCTTCCAATTTTCACCTCTCTATCACCTTCACATGGTTCATCTCTGGTACTTCTCTTCTGTTTCTTCACCTCTCTGTCTCCATTTCTAGTGATAGACTCTCCAACAGTATCCATTATAAGCCCAATAAATAGTGATGTCTTGAGGAGTGCACATATTATAGAGAAGGTGTTTTAAAATGCATCAAGGTAGATAAATCCCCGGGACCTGATGAAGTGTATCCCAGAACATTGTGGGAGGCTAGCAGAGATAATTGAATCATTGGCAGCCACAGGTGAGGTGCTTGAAGAGTGAAAGGAGGCAAATGTGGCTTTGTTTAAGAAGAGCTGCAGGGAAAAGCTTGGGTGAGCCTAACGTCTGTAATGGGTAAGTTGTTGAAGGTGTTCTGAGAGACAGGACCTACAGGTATTTAGATAGGCAAGGACTGATTTGCATGGCTTTGTGAGTGGAAAATCACGTCTCACTAATTTGAGTTTTTTGAAGTGGTAACCAAGAAAGTAGATGAGGGCAGTGCAGTTGATGTTGTCTACATAGACTTTAGCAAGGCCTTTGACAAGGTGCTGCATGGTAGCTTGTTGCATAGTATTAAATCTCACGGGATCCAGGGCGATGTAGCCAATTGGATACAAAATTGGCTTGATGACAGAAGACAGTGTGGTTGCAGAGGGTAGTTTCTGAAATTAGTGACCTGTGACCAGCGGTGTCCTTCAGGGATTGGACTGGGTCCAATGTTGTTTGTCATTTATATTAATGATTTGGATGAGAATTTAAGAGACATGGTTAGTATGTTTGCTGATGACACCAAGATTGGTGGCATAGTGGACAATGAAGAAGGTTACCTCAGATTGCAATGGGATCTTGATCAATTGGGCCAGTGGGCTGATGAATGGCAGAAGGGGTTTAATTTAGAAAAAATGCAAGGTGCTGCATTTTGGCAGATTGAACCAAGGCAGGACTTACTCAGTTAATGGTAGGACGTTGGGGAGAGTTATAGAACAAAGAGATCTAGGGGTACAGGTTCATAGCTCCTTGAAAGTGAAGTCACAGATGGATAGAGTGCTGAAGAATACATTCGGCTTGCTTGGCTTAACTGGCCAGAACATTGAATGCAGAAATTGGGATGTCTTGTTGAAGTTGTACAAGACATTAGTAAGGCCATACTTGGAGTACTGTGTGCAGTTCCAGTCACCCTATTATAGAAAGGGTATTATTAAACTGGAAAACATGCAGAAAAGATTCAGTCGGATGCTACTGAGGCTTGATGGTTTGATTTTTAAGGAGGGGCTGGATAGACTGGGATTTTATTCTCTGGTGCGTAGGAGGCTTAGCAGTGATCCTACAGAGATCTATAAAATAATGAGGGGCATAGATAAGGTAGATAGTCAACATCTTTTCCCAAAGTTAGGAGAGTCTAAAACTAGAGAGCATAGGTTTAAGGTGAGAGACACAAAAGGGTCCAGAGAGGAATTTTTTTCACATAGAGGGTGGTGAGTGTCTGGAATGAGTTGCCAGAGATAGTAGTAGGGGTGGATACAATTTTTCTTTAAAATGCATTTAGACTGTTACATGGGTAAGCTGGGTATGGAGGGATATGGCCAAACGCGGACAATTGGGATTAGCTTAATGGCAAAAACTGGGCGGCATGGACAAAGTTGAGCTGAAGGGTGTGTTTCCATGTTGTAAACCTTTATGTGACTCTCACAGCTACCTTGACTACAGTTCTTCACACCTCATATCCTGTAAGGACTCCATCCCATTCTCTAAGTTCCTTCACTTGTGCATCATACACATCCTGATTTGAAGCCATATGTGCCATAGCTTGAGTTGATTATCTCAGGTGGGTGTCTATTGTGGGGAATTCTATTGTGGAGGAATGATCATTCCCCCTAATCTTCATGGAAGAGTTCTTCTACAACCACATGACGGACATCCTGGCATAATCCTGATGAAGGAATTGACGTATCGTTATTTTTGCTGGCTGGGTCTAGATGCTCAGAATGAAGAAAAAGTGGGACAGTGTTAATCTTGTGTACAAATAAAAAATACACCTCCATTGTCTCCTTTACCCCATTAGGAGTGGCCTAAAATGCCTTGGCAATGTTTGCACGTAGGTTTTGCTTGTTTGTTTGAGGGGTTATGTGTTCTTAGTCATGATTGATGAACACTCAAAGTGACCAGAAGTTGTTATCATGGGATCTACTACAGCTACTACTGTGGAAGGCTTAGCTGAATCTGAATTGCCTGATGGTTATGCCTTTGCTACTATACCACGTGATAACGATTCAGAATTGGTTGCAAGAGAAATGTCTACAGAAGTTGCAAATCATTCTTCGAGATCAAGAATGGCCAAATTCCAAAGTGTTGTAGACAACCAAAGAAGTATAAATATCCTCATGATTAACTTTCTTATTGATTCTATTTAACGATTAATGATGTATAATACTGCATCTGGAGTATTATTTATCATATATATTGCATTGTAGTAATTTGTTGTTGTAAAGGGAGAGAAACTTTATTTTAATTGGTTGCATGGTTCCTTTGAGAGTCTTTCATATGATTTGTTGCTGACATCATTAGGGTGTTTCACTGGCTGTTCTTTAGTTTGATTTTTTTGTTTTGTACAGAGAACATCTCTTTCAAAACACTTGTGTTATTTTAAATCTGTGTGTACAAAACCACATATTTTTCTTTGTTTAAATCCTACAACCCCTAACATAGTTTAGACATTACAATTATGATATGGTGCGCCCAATACTGAAATGAATAAATGCATCTGCACAGGTAGATTGGTAAGAATGAAGTCAATTAGGTTTTCCTCTCATGTTGTTTCTCTCACCATCTGTTGTATCCCAGTCTGGTAGATTTGTATTTCAGGACTTGGCCAGCTCAGTTGTCACTCTTGGTGATGGACGTTGAAGTCCGTCACCAAGACATTGGTGTATGTAAATCCGTAGAGTTTTCCCCATGTGATGTGGTGCTCAGTTGTGAACACTTTCCCTCTGTATTGTTTGGGTCAGAGCTTTCCCGTGTGCTTGGGGCAGTCCTGTTACAGACAGAAAGCAGTTTAATTGAACAAACCCAAATTTATTTTCTTAATGTATTCTTTGATATCTGGCAGGTTGCAGACTCATGCTGATTACTTCACTTTGCTTGTAGAGATGAATTCCATGATGTGGTGAGCTTGTAAAGCTGAATTAATCTTGTAGATGCTAGTTAAAAGTTCCATTAGAGAACAGTGTAAATGGGTACCAGGCAATTAAAAACTGGTTAAACCTCTGGTTCTACTGCCTGATTGAGGGCTGATGGCTGTCTGAGTTTTTCAGCTTCGTTAGGTGACACAGCAGGTTCTAACAGTTTGGGTTGGGGAGGAGTGTCATGTGACATGCCTCCCAATTCCCTGCTAAAGGATGTATAGCCCTTTGATTGGCTTCTTGATGTTCAATGTTTTAACTATTAAGTTCAACAGAGGCTTTGGGGTCATTTGTTCTCGCAGACTGATTGACTCCTTTTGAGCAAGGGGAAGAGATAAAGTGAACAGGATAAAGTTGTTTCCCTTGGTGGAGAATTCCAGACCTGGGGGACATAGATTCAAGATCCAGAGTCCAAAGATGTGCGGGTTAGGCTGATTGGCCATGTTAAAATTGTCCCTTAGTATCCTGAGATGTGTAGGTTAGAGGGATTAGCGGGTAAATATGTCGGGATATGGGGATAGGGCCTAAGTGGGATTGTGGTCGGTACAGGCTTGATGGATCATATGGCCTCTTTCTGCACTGTAGGGTTTCTGTGATTCTAAGATAAGTGGGAGCCAGTGTTGAAGGGACACGAGGAAGAACTTTTTTTATGCAGACCATGGTGGGTATCTGAAATTAACTGCCCAAGTTGGTGGTGGGGGCAGAGACCCTGAATAATTTTAGAAAGTATCTGGATCTGCTCTTTAAGTGCTGTAAGTTACAGGGGTATGGCCATGTGCAGCAAGGTGGGAAAGGCCACCTGGGTGTTCTTGGGCTGGCATGGACAATATGGACTGAATAGGCTCCCTTTTTTTATTCAATTTGTGGAACATGGGTGTCACTGACTGGCCAGCATTTATTGCTCATCTGTAGTTGTCCGAGGGCAGTTGAGAGTCAATCACATTATTGTGACTCTGGAGTCACATGTAAACCAGATCAGGTAAGGACGGCAGATTTCTTGCCTAAAGGGCATTAGTGAACTTGATGGGTTTTTCCGACAATCAATGATGGCTATATATCATTAGTAGATTCCTAATTCCAGATATTTTTTATTAAACTCAAATTTCGCTATCTGTCATGGCAGGGTTTGAACCTGGGTCCTCAGAGCATTAGCTGAGTTTCTGGATTAATAGTCTAGTGATAATACCACTGGGCCATCGCCTTCTCATTCTGTCCTATAACTTTTCTGTGGTTCTAAGGCCTGGCCTTAGAAATGTAAACAACCTTATGATCCTTTGGCATTTGATCCTTGCAATTACCAGGGGAGGGAGGGGAAGGAGACCTTTCTTTAGAGATAGTGAAGGGTGGCTGTTCTGATTGCCAACAAGTTCCTTTGGTATGAGTCATTGCATTCACATGGCTTGAGTCCTTCTAAAACTTTTAGTCCAATTTTAAAAAAATTCTCAATTACCCAGGATAACACTTTTTTTTAAAAATAGGGTGAGGTCTTAGCTCTGGGACAGTCCTATCTCAGCCATGACTTTTTAAATCTTTCATACGATGCGAGTGTCACTGGCAAGGTCAATGTTTATTGCACTCGAAAGTGAGTTGCTTTGTTAGTAGTATTGCATTTCGAAAGCACTTATCATTTCCTCAGGATATTCCAAAGTGCTTTCCATTATTGCAATGTAGAAAATATAGCATCCAAGATGTGCGCAGTCAAGGTGTATTGGTGGCATGATGGCACACTGTTTAGCACTGCTGCCTCACAGCCCCAGGGAGCTGAGGTTGATTCCCACCTTGGGTGACTGTAGAATCTGCATGTTTTGCCCATGTTTGTGTGGGTTTTCTCTGGGTGCTCCGGTTTCCCCCCACTGTCCAAAGATGTGCAGGTTAGGTGGATTAACCATAATAAATCGCACCTTTGTGGTCCAGGATGTGTAGGTTAGAGGGGTTAGTGATGTAAATACTGGGGTTATTGGGATAGGGCTTAGGTTATGTACTGTTGGAGAGTCGGAACAGATTCAATGGGCTAACTGGCCTCTTTCTGCACTGAAGGGATTCAATAAGTAAGGTTCCACAAACAGCAAAGTGCAGTAATGAGCAGAAAATCTGTTGGTTGCGGGATAAGCATTGGCAAGGAGACCAGGAAGAACAAATGTTCTGTGAAATAGCGCCAAAAGATCTTTTATATGGTTAGTTCTTCACTAGAGTGGCAATCATGATTGTGTGCTGAAGGTTCTGGAGTGGGACTTGAACCCACAGTATTCTCACTCAAAAGCGAACATGCTATGACTTGGATGTAGCTGATGCTGTGCAAAATGACAGTGGGCAATCACAGAGGCATTTTCAAGATATCTTCTCTGCACAATGTTCCGTTTAGTATTTAGAGCCTTCCATTCCATTTACTTCCCCTCCATAATTATATAATGCAATTTGAAATGCATTGGCAGGTATCTCTGAAATCTTGTATTCATTCCATGCAGTTGGTATCTGTGGTTCTATGCGCACTTTCATGAATAAAAGATCATACAAGGCTTTCGAGTTTCTTATTTAAATTGTTTTCTTAATTCCTGTTTTGACTGATAGAGTAGTTCAGTCATCAGAAAATCATTTTTGCCTGGAAGCATTTGGATCTTAGATTGAGATTTTTAGCAACTGATTTAATTGAGCCAACTTCCGCAGAATGCTGCAAATTGCAGAAATGCCAACATGCAATATCGATACACATTTTGAATTGCTCTGTAATATCTAATTTTCTTGCTGAATTGCCAAAATTAGCGAACTGAGAAACTATCAATATTCATATACTCAGATGTTATATGAAAACTTGGCGTTCCTTGTATTAAATATGACAAACTGTTACTTCTGATATTACTGTGATTACAGTAACAAGTGAATAGCTATGTATGTGAACACAAAACAATATGAGAAATTGGTGATCAAAATGACAGTAAAATTAAAGCCCTTGATTAGAGTTGGTATGTCCTGGCAAAAATATACACCATGACCAGCACTTGGAACATAATATCATCTCATCAAATGCTTTCTTTCACATACCATGAACAATTTGCCCTCCTGTGCACTGTACTCAACCTATTTAATTTCCCAAGGACAAGCTGTGCGAAGTTTGTCATCCTCAAAACAAGTAATTCTCTAACCTTGCGTACATACTCCTTGTGCTTTCCTTGATATGACTGTGCTATAGAAGTTAGGGGTTTAGAATCTAGTCCAGCTAACATTTTATCATCATCATCTAGCTCTTTATTTTAGAAGTTTATAAATTGATGCATTAACTGTGTCAAGATCAAAACCATTGTAATAATTATATCACAAATGTGTTTTGCTGTAAAAATATTTAAAAATTCATGTTTTAATTTTTGAGTGGACTTATGCATTTGACAAAGACAGCTTAAACTGTCGAAGATAATTAGGAAGAGTGAAGCAGACGGTTAGCTGAGCTTGTTAAACCAATGTTTGAAGGTCTTTCTTAGCAGATATCACATATCACTCAGGAAGTAAAGGTTATCAACTTAAAATCCTGAGTATCTGAAGCCCTAGAAACTGCATAATTTAATCTGCTGATATGGTTTTTCTCTCTCCTGTCCACTATCTTTGAAATCTATAATCATCTTTTTCTGTTGTTTGGTCCATCTGATTTATCTTGATAGCCATTCACTTCTAATAAAATATACAGTTACCCCAGTGAAAATAATGTCATGAGTCCTGTCTTATTTAAGAAATGTTCAAATT
The DNA here is from genome assembly GCF_965287045.1 of Carcharhinus amblyrhynchos. Classification (NCBI taxonomy): domain Eukaryota; kingdom Metazoa; phylum Chordata; class Chondrichthyes; order Carcharhiniformes; family Carcharhinidae; genus Carcharhinus; species Carcharhinus amblyrhynchos. The sequence continues at coordinate 19,783,710 of NC_137341.1, read as the reverse complement.
CACTGATATCATGACTCGATATTGCCATCTTGAGTAAAACATTGAGAAAAAAATATTGATGCAATGAAAGGACCAATTTACTCAAGTGGGATTGGCATTTCTCTTCATATGACCAGATTTTTTTCAGACCTATTTGTCATCACTGCATTCTAGCAGCTGAGTGGATGTAATAACATCGGGAAAGAAGAGGTTAATAGTTACTGTGCAGTGACAACCTTCAAAAAAATGCTAATGAAATAATTTACAAGTGATGAAAGTAGGCTGTCACCAACGCAATAATTAGATCAATTAAACTTGATGGACTTAGTTTTCCAACTTTTGAATAAAATCTACCCCAATAAGTTATTCTGATCACAGTTCCTCTCAGCAGTGAAAGGTTATGAAAGAGGCTCATTAGTTAGTTCTTCCTTAATTAGGAATGTCAACTGTAAGAAATGTAAAGACTTCTCAGTTGTGTCACATCAAAGTACTTCTTTCATTAAAATTCCAAATTTTTCTTGGTCAATTTAAACTACTATAGATATGTAAAATCACTTTGACCTTGGTATGTTTTAGTTCATGACACATGGGACCTAAGAGCTTCAATATAAAGCAATTTGAAAATCAACAAACAGTGGCTAGAAAAAAGAGATTTTATCAGCAGAAATAGAGTTCCCTAAAGCTGAAATGGAACAACAGATATGTGTCTGGACAGCAGACATTCATTAAAATGTAATTATTAACAGGACACAGTCAGTCTTTGGCAGTCTATGCTAATGAAATCTCAACAAATATATGCTGACAAATTTCATCATTAATAATCTGAGCTTCTTCCAAATACAGGGCACAAGCTTAAAGTGGTTAGCTGACGTTGAAGTGTTCTTTCTCACAACATGACAGACTCTGTGATTTCTGGTGCACTGATCATTTGTCCAATGCCAATTTGTTCTTGCCTGATAATACCATACTATGTAACCATTACAGTCTATCCTCTTCTGCCTATAGTGCCGAAAGATTTAAGATTTAGCCTCTGTGCGTAACCACAGCAAATACATAATGATGACTCCTGTTTGACATGAACACAGTTTCCATCTGCCTCATTTCCTTTAATGCAGTTCAAACATTTGAAAACAGGAGCTTGCTCTGGAGGAAAAGATGTGTCTCAATTTGGATTGCACCATTGCATGATAAAAGTTGTTGGTGAAAGTGAAATCCAATACAATATAATGAGAACCATTATGTACATTATTTTGAATATAAAACATGTTCTTAGCATTGTATTTCTAGCAAACAAGCCATTCAGCCTTGTTGATCCATTTTGGAGTTTATGCTCCACATTGAATCTCCTCCCCTTTCCCATCTAACTCTATTAACATATTCCTGTATTCCTTTTTCCCTTAGGGGTTTAGCCAGCATATTCTTAAATGTAATTATTCTGGTCACCTTAGCTGCTACTTGTCGGAGTGAGCCGAACACACTCTGGGCAAAGAAGTTTCTCTTGTATTGATTAGATTTATTAGTGATTATCTTACATTGATGATTTGATTTAATTTATTATTGTCACATGTATTAATTATACAATGAAAAGTATTGTTTCTTGCGCACTATACAGACAAAGTATACCATTCATAGAGAAGGAAATGAGAGCGTGCAGAATGTAGTGTTACAGTGGGTTTAGAGCTAAGGTGTAGATAAAGATCAATTTAATACAAGCTAAGTCCGTTCAAAAGTCTGACAGCAGCAGGGAAGAAGCTGCTCTACAGTCAGTTGATACGTGACTTCAGACTTCTGTATCTTTTTCCAGATGGAAGATGGTGGATGAGAGAATGGCCGCGGTGCGTGAGGGTCCTTAATTATGCTGATTGCTTTGCTGAGGTAGAGGGAAGTGTAGACAGAGTCCATGGATGGGAGGCTGGTTTGCGTGATGGATTGGGCTACATTCACAACCTTTTGTAATTCCTTGCGGTCTTGGGCAGAGCAGGAGCCATACCAAGCAGTAATACAAACAGAAAAAATTCTTTCTATGGTGCATCTGTAAAAGTTGGCCCCAGGTTTAGCAGTCCCCCACAAGAAAAAAAAGAGTTCAGCTCCTACAACACCTTTAATAACCTCAGGACCTTCAAAATTCTTTGCAGCCAATGAAGTCCATTCACTGTTGTAATGTACAGAGTGTTATAGCCCACTTACATATTGTACACTTGTGCAAACAACACTGCAATAATCTGTTATTGTGAAATTGATTGAAGGATAAGTATGGCCAAAATACTGGGAGTAAGTCCCCTACACTTCTTCAAAGTGGTACCATGAGCTTTTTGTGTGACCTGAGGGGGCGAACAAGTTCTTAGTTTAAGGTTTGGTGACATCTGTACTAGTGCAGTACTCTGAATACTGCACTCGAGTTCCAGACTACATTTTTGTGGTAACGCCCTGGAGTAGAAGTTGAACCCACAGTCTTCCAACTTCGAGGTGAGAATGCTATAAACTGAGCCATCACTGACATTAAGAGTGGACATAGAGAAGATATTTTCATGTCAAACCCTTTCATAATCACAAAGATCTCTGTCAGGTCATCCCTCCATCTCCTCTTTCGAGAATGATGAAAACTATTTCTTGTTTTTCCTATGCTCATTTTTGTATGTTAATTAGGCAATATTTATAAACTTTTTTTGATGAGTATGTTTTGTGTTATATAGATTAATTTTTCAAAGACAAATGTGGTGTTCAAAGAGTTGATGAGTAAAGCCACAATGTTCAGTAAAGTTGGGTGGTGTGAATAATTAGAGGTGACAGGTTTATGCGTGTACAAGCAACCAAGGGACACCCTTGACAATGAGTACCAGAGTTGAGATATTATGGTGAGCTAGAGATCCAAATCACAGGATTAATACTGAAATTGGCTATTGATCTTTTTCATGTCAAATTGAAGCTGGACTAATGTATTATGAAGGCTCAATGATGTCAGCAGTGGGCAAACTGTGTCGCATTCTCCCACTCCCAACTGTTCATCCAGTTTGTAATCTTACCAGGTTCTTAAAAATTCATTCATTGAATGAGGGCATCACTTAAGGTCAGCATTTATTGCCCATCCCTAGTTGCCTATGAAAATATGTTGATGAGCCAATGCTGCAGGCAGTTGGTAATGTATTCCCTACAGTTTTGGTTAAGAGTTCCAGGATTTAGACCTAGTGACAATGATGGAATGGTAATATGCTTCTCAGTCACCATGTGCTTGCTATCCCAGCTGTTTTTGGTAATAGAAGTCACAAGTTCAGGAGGTGGTGTTAAAAACATTTAGATGAGTTGCTGCAGTACATTTTGTAGATGGCACATTGCAAACTCTATGCTGGTCCTGAAGGGAGTGAATTTTACAGGTGGCAATTAGGCTGCTTTACCCAGGATGGGTGGCGAACTTCTTGGAGCTAAACACCTCCAGGCAAATGGAGGGTATTCACTCACTCTGATTGTGACTTGTGCCTTAGAGTTGGTGAAAAAGTCTTGGAGAGTTGGGAGGTTAGTCACTCAGTGTGATTACCCAGTTTCTGACTTGCCCTTGTAACTATGACATCTATATAGTTGGTTCAGCTTTTTGGAATTCTAGAACCATAGAATCCCTACAATGAAGAAAGAGGCCATCTCGTCCAAGAATCTGTACCAACTCTCTGAAAGAGCATGCCACCCAGGTCCTCCCTCTACTCTATTTCTGTAACCCTGTTCATTTACCACGGCTAATCCACCTTTGGACATTTAAAGAGCAATTTAGCATGGAATCCACTTTACCTGCATATCTTTGGACTGTGGGAGGAAACGGAGAAAACCCACTCAGACAAAGGGAGAATGTACAAACTCCACACGGTCACCCAAGGCTGAATATGAACCTGGGTCCCTGGCATTGTGAAGCAGTGGAGCTAATCATTGTGCCATTTTGTAGCAGTGTGACATTTTGTCACTGTTGATATACTTTGAAATTGAAGCCACAATTATATTTTAATTGAGCTTCCTCAGTCTTCTGCTTGTCGGCCAATGGTGCAATGGGCAACGCGTCTGACTGTAGTTCAGAAGATTCCAGGTTCGAGGCATGGCTGGTTCGGTGTGAATTTTTGTAAGGGCGGAATGGTGACACAGTGATTAGCACTGCTGCCTCACAGCGCCAGGGACCTGGGTTTGATTCCCGACTTGGGTCATTGTCTGTGTAGAATTTGCACATTCTTCCCGTGTGTGCCCGGGTTTCTTCTGGGTGCTCCGGTTTCCACCCACAGTCCAATGTGGTCGGTGCAGACCCAATGGGCCAAATGGCCTCCTTCGGCACTGCAAGGATTCTATGATTCTAGTTAAATGGCATAAAAACGTTTTCATTTCTTGAATGTTATAATAGCTTGTCTTGTCTGGAAATTCGGCACTTCGACCAGTTTCTTCTAAAACTTGTTTACGCAGGTGCTCTTACTCTTGTTGATTTGATTTATTATTGTCACGTGTATTGGGATACAGTGAATAATATTGTTGCTTGTGCACAATGCAGACAAAGCATACCATTCACAGAGTGCATGGAAAGGAGGAGAGGGTGTAGAATATAGTGTTACACTTAGAGCTAGGAAGTCGAGAAAGATAAACTTAACATAAGGTAGGCCTATCCAAAATTCTGATGGCAGCAGGGAAGAAGCTGTTAGTTGATACATGACTTCAAAATTTTGTACCTTTTCTGGAATCTGAAGAATCTGAATCTGTGTCAGGAAGAAGGTGGAAGAGAGGGGTCTGGGATGTCGGGGGGTCCTTAATTATGCTGGCTGCTTTTCCCGAGGCAAACAAAGGAGAAGAGTCAATTCATAGTTTAACCCAATTTCAGTAACACCTCCTTATTACACAAACTCCATATGCAAGAACATAGCCCCTTTCCATATATGATAATGGTGGGAATCCGAGGTGCTAGAGTCTGGCTAAATCTGGGGAATACACAAACACTGTCCTTATTTGGTCAGGGCTGAGCACCTCCAATTGCGTTTTTAGGACGTCCAGTCTTGCTCTTGTTCGCCTTTGACCTGTACTTGTGTTTAAACCTCACCTATCCTAATTCCCATCAGGCCTGGTCGTGGAGGCTGTTGACTGCTGTTTAATTTAGATTGTCCAATTCTGCGTCAGGTCTTGTTGCTCAGGCCGTTGGCTATTTGGTCACGCTTGAAATTGCTAATGGCTATTTTAACTCTCCTGATTAGGCAGGGATCGAGTGAAAAAAACAGTTGAAGTGAAGCAGTTTTAATTCCCACTGAATCTCTGCCGATTTGTAACTTTATCGTCACTAATATGTGTGGAGGATGAGACTCATGACATGCTCCAGTGCGAGCCTCATTAGAAACTTTAATTTTGTTTCTATTATATAGTGTAGAGATAAGGGATGCAGCTAGCATGGTGTGGACAATTTATAATATATGGAAGCCAGTACATTTATCACCTTATATGCTGATGATTGCAGTCAGAGTGTTGGTATCTTCACATATCAACCTGTTATGTACATTAGCACTTTTTTTTTGTCAGCCAATCTGATGTACAGATCTTTTCTAGAGCAGTAGGGTAGGTGAATGTAATCATCAGTATTGAAACAGATTGCATGTAAAGAAACACTCGAAATGCAGAGGCTGATCAAGATCAATGTTTCAGATGCTGATTCAAGTGAATGGATATGGTTCAGCTCCTTTTACAAGACTACTGAGAAGATGGGGAGAATTGTGGGTGAAGATCATGGATTTGAATTTGCAGTTTTCACATGGAGTTAGCTAGTGCATTTAGAAGCTGTTGACATATTTCAACTTGCTTCACAAAAATACATGTGCTCAACACTATTGTGGTGTCCAGAGATGCAGAGGTATTTACTAGGATCATTCAGCCCCTGAGGCTTGTGCTGCCATTCAATTAAATCTGATTGTAAGGACTCAATTTATTTCGCTCCATTTCCCTTGATGATGCTCTTTAATAAGCACTTGGTATTAGTCTTTACAAGACTCAAGCTTATCAGAGAAGAAGTAAAGCCTCAAGGAGTTGAAAGATAAATGTAAAATTTTAGATAAGTTAATTACATTAAAGAACAACAAATTGCCAAGTCCAGTGGAGACATCCTTGGATCCTGAGGAAGCAAATAGCTGCGATCCTGGAAATTATATTTTTGAGTCCCATTGTGGAGATATTACAAATAACTGGAGACATCCAAGTCAGATCATCACCCACACTGAACTTCTGCTTGAAGAATCCATTCCTTGTAGTATCACAGCTATTCTCACTGCACCAGCTGAAGATTGTTAACCTTAACATCGAACTACAACTGCTCCCTTTGGTATACAGATGGAAAACTGGATACTGCCATGTAGTACTCAATTTAAAAAGGAGGGTGGGAATAATCCAGGTAATTACAGACTGGTTAGTTTAACATCTGCTGTATGGCAACAGATCAGGAGGTGCAGTTAGATAACACAGAAAAGGAAGGTGCAAGAATTTCATTGTACAATTAACCATGCCTGTTCAATATAATGTTATTTTTGTGCTGCCTCCTGTTCAGTTCTGTTCAGGCAGCATAGCATCTTAATGCTGCCTCCCATTCAATATAATGCTGGCAGCACTTCATTTTTGCGCTGCTTCCTGTTCTGTGTAATTTGGCAGTATATCATCTTCATGCTGTCTGCTGAATCATGATTTCTATGTGTATCTGGTGTTGATTGCATTGTTCATTGGCTGCGTTCAGCATTCATCACGTGGAGATGCTGGTGTTGGACTGAGGTAAACACCATAAGAAGTCTCACAACACCAGGTTAAAGTTCAACAGGTTTACTTGGTTGCACAAGCCGCTAGCTTTCGGAGTGCTGCTCCTTCATCAAGTAAATGGGAGTTCTGTTTACAAACAGGGCATATAAAGACACAAACTGTGTCCTTGTTTGTGTCTTTGTATGCCCTGTCTGTGAACAGAACTCAGCGTTCACTAGCAGAGAATCGAATATTATTAGTTGTGAACAGTATTTAAAATAGTTTCCACTGCTTTAAGTTAGCCTACATCTCTTAAACCATTGTGTCTGCCAGGTGTACTGATATGATTGGAATTGTGTTATGCAATAAAGAACAAAGGCTGACCATGGAAGATAATGGGCACCAAATTTTTATAATGCTGCAATGGAGGTCTTGGTGGAGGAGATGGAAAGGAGGAAAGATACTCTGTATCCACACTGTGGTCAGGAATCTCTTGACACCCATGCTCGAAAGATGGAGGGAGTAGATAGTGGTGGTGACCAATGCCAGGAGTCAAATTCTGAGAACTTGAATGTATGCCACAAGGAGTTAAATGATCTCCCATGAATGGTCAAGTTCAGTGAATGTATTTTTAATGCTGTATTTTACCAATGGCACCATAAGTCTTGGCTATTGTTCAATTTGCCACATCCCATCACTCAATATCTCTATCAATATTTATACGGTTAGCACTGTTGCAAGCTTTACAACTTATAGGCACTGCCAGTGTTGTGACAGTCTCATTCAACAAACAGATTACATGACACTGAGTGGTATACTGCCTTCTCTCTTGCAGAGAAAGATGGGACACAAATAGGGTAACAGGGATGTTCTGGAAGGGGAAAGGTGTACCTGAATACTCCAGCCCATTTGTAGGAGATGGTGCTGGCTGTTATCTTCATAATCCATGATCAGCAATAGTGTTGAATCAGTTGAAGATGAAGGTATGCTGATATTTAATTCTCCTTCTCACAACCCACTTTTCCTTCTCATCTCTTCTGAATTGCACGTTCTAGATGATGCAGGCACTTATTCCTTATTTTACCATCTCCCCATCCTACTGCATAATCCTGGTGCCTTTTTCCTTTCAGATGTCCAAATAGTGTAACCTGGTCAGGTAGCGGAGGAAGATCAAGAAGCTAGTGACGAAGGTGACACACCATCACTTGATTTCACACGTATAACCCCTCAATTAGAGACTAACACTGCATGTATCTTGAGAGGAACACATAGAGGCAGTTCTGCATTTAATAAGGTACCAGTGAGCTGTAGCCAGAGTAGGGAGATGCAAGGTTACACATGAGTTCTGATGCTGAGGAATCAGATGAAGACTTTGTTACCAGGCTGCAGAAGAGACTGTTGGGTAGCACAACAAAATACTTAGTGAATTGGAGGGTGTTATGATTCAAGATCATACACCAAGTTGAAGTATCATTTGGTTAGGGACCAATAGCATTTTGTTAAAAGTAGAAAAAGTTTGAGATTCATGACATTTGTTTGGTGAATAAAAGCACACAATTCCATAGGTTTTGAACAAACAAAAATAAACTTTACAAGGCCAGGAAAGTTAAACAAATAATATCTATCTTATATTAACGTTGAATATTAGAGAATAAAATATATGTAAATTAACAAGCGAACTGTGGTTGAACTCACCACGTTACACAAAAAATAGCAAGTGTGGTAAAGCTGAGTCCATGGATTTCTCAACAGCTCACCCAGACATCAGTAAATACTGAGAGTCACCGAATGTCTCAGAAACTTTGCCTTGGGGGATTCCAGTCTTCATCTTCAATGATCTTTGCTTGGAATTCTCTCTAAAAGTGGCCCAACTTGTAGGGTTTCAGTCTCGTCTCCTGAGATCCTGTTGCTCTGGATTCCTGAACCTGCACAAGACCACCAACTCACAGACACAACTTCATCTCTTCATGGCCACACTGAGCAGTATGCTGCTGCTCCAAAGGGGCATGTGTGCCCCAATGGCCCACAGTATGGAGTCACCAACCTTCAGCTGTTTTCTTAGAACTCCAGGGCTTCTGCTGAGCCCTCTTTGATTGCCAGGGTTTCTTCTGGTGGAGGGGCCGTAGCAGCGGATTACAAGAGTAGCAGCCAAAGCAGTGGCACCAGGCTGGCTCTGTTGTTAAACAGAGAGAGACAAAGAGCACTAGAGTAATAATTATAGGGGACTCTATAGTTAGGGGTACACATAGGTGCTTCTGTGGACATGGGAGGCATATTGCCTCCTTGGTGCCAGAGATCATGATGTGTCTGAACAGGCAGAAGGCATTCTGAAGGGAGAGGGTGAATAGCCATAGGTTGTGGTACATTTTGGGACTAACAACATAATTAGGAGGAGTGACCAGGTCTTGCAGCAGCAGTTTAGGGAGTTAGGTAGAAATGTAAAAAGCAGGACCTCTAGGGTGGTAATCTCAGATTACTCTCTGTGCCTCGGAAGAGGAGGGTTGGTTTTAGTTCACACGGGCAGCATGGTCGGTGCCGACTTGGAGGGCCGTAGGGCCTGTTCCTGTGCTGTAACTTTCTTTGTTCTTTAACCGTAGGCCACCATGAATGCCAACTCAGGTTAATTGGCACCATAGATCCTTCGACGTTAAGCAGTGGAATGAAATTCAAGTCTTGAGTATGAGTCAGTTGCAGATGCAATTTGAGAAAGCAACTCGAGAGAGAGTAAGGGATGTGTGAGAAGGGTGCAGCTAATTGAGAGTTGCAGAAATAGAGCAGAGGTGTGATATCTTGCAGGAAAGTGTCAGAGGGAGATTGACAAGTTAAAGCTGCAACTCTCAGCTCTAAGGGATATGACGTGCACTTTTTGAGGATTGAGAAGTACATGGAAACTGACAAATTTAAGTCTCTACTGTTGGCTCAGAGGCAGTATAGATTGTGGAGACATGACAGATGAGGCCCATAGGTATGGGGACAGGGATGATCCCTGGGATAATCCCCCACTTGACCAGTATGCGGTGGAACCGTCAGTCCCACTGTCATCCACGCCCATGAACCCCTATCAAAGCCAAAAGTATGGGGCAAGTCGTGGCAGCTCAAACCCTCACTTACACCAGAAGGAACTCCAAGGGACCCTTTGCGCCAAAACAAAAAGGTGGGTTGTGGTGGGATAGGAGTGGGGGAAGGGTGTACTGAGCAGTGTCACAGAATGAGGAGAGGAAGCGATTATATCCTTTCACCTTGCCAGGAAATTTTGTAATTGGCAAGATGCAAAAACTCCCTACCAATCCACCTCTGTGCAGTAAACATGATGGAAACTCAGCTTAGTTGTGAAACAGATGTCACATGTTTGGAAAAAACAAACCAACAGTTTGGAAAACTGCATTCTAAATCTACATTTAAAACACAAGTCGGATTTAAGAAGAGCTGAAAGATGAGTTGATGAGGAAAATGTGAGTTGCTGTCTGTGTTGCAGTGTCTGTGATTTTCTTTTTGAGTCTGGTCTGATTCTCTTAGTTGTTTTAAAGTTAATTGTTCAATGTATGTAGTTGTATTTTGAATTAGATTAAGTGAGGAGAATAAATTGGGATAAAATGAAAGAGGAGTTAAAGTAATTGCTTTGTTCTAGTGAGAGAGTGGTGATTCCAGGCAATGAAATGTGATGCTTTGGTTTAATTCCAAAGGTTATCTGGCTGTTAAAGTGTTAAACTTTTTAAATATAATTTCTTGAGAATTTACCTTTTCTTTTGAGTTTTAATTACAGTTTTGAAGAACCCATGCCTGCCATTCTGCTAGTATCCTTGTTGCCTATCAGCCAGCCCAGGCTGTTGTCTCCCATGTCAAGATGGTGTCTCTGAAATTGGAGCTTCTGGGCCAAGGAGTGCTTCTAGTTGTCCTCCCAGGTCACCTTCAGTCTCCTGTACTGAAAATCAGTTGTTTTCCAGCAGGAAATGGTGTGGCATATGGTAGATGGACACAAAGGAAATGCACAAGGGTGATGAGTTTAAATTTGTATTCCTTACGGATTGTTTATATATTTGGTTTAGAATATATTTTATATTGGTTCTTATTTTTGCACTATGGCCAAGGGGACAATGTGATTGATAGTCACTGACTAGGTAGTCTTACTCCTTTCCTCCACCTACTCCCTCTTCTAGCAGTTTGTCCTGTTTTGTATGGCCTCTGTTCATTTTCTGAATAATAATCTATTCCAAGAGAGAGGCCTACTGCTCCCTCCACCCCCTCTGAGAACAACTGGTTTTGAAACACTTCAGCATGTGCAATACCACTCCCAGTAGATATTCAAAACTTCAAATAAAAATGGGAAGCATAAAAAGAATGTAGAATTGTGGCAACAGTCAGGAGAAATCAACCAATAACTAACCCATAAATAGTTGATGATCACGTTGAATGTTGTAGATGCGGAGGAATCAATCATCATGCTGCTTAATGCATGTTTAGCTGTGTAAATGTATGGGGGCTCAGTTAGAGCATAGAACTCCAAAATGGCAGTTTTGGTGCCAAATCAGCTTTGCTCACTGATGTCATGATCTGTCTGCTCTGCATTATTTTGGCAGATGTTGAGAGCACACGCACTGATCTCTTTGCCAAAGTGCTTTTTGGCTTGCTTTGAATCAGATGTTTGTGTGTATCTGCTGCAAATGCCATTTTGGAAAGCTAAGTGCAGTTGCAGCACCCAAAAATACAACACTGAAACCAATTTCTCATCAGTTTGTGTTCACCCTCAGTTACCATATAACAACATAGAGAAAATTGAGAGAAGTAGCCAGTGCAGATTTTAAAAGAGTCATTGTGTTTGACAGGCATCTTTGAGAAGGTTACAGATCGTGGTAAATATGGAAGATGCAGCAGCTATAATGTACACGAGCTTTAAGAGAACCTTTGACAAGGTACAATAGAAATGATCACTGTAGGAGATTGAGATTCAGAATTTGGTGAAGGAAAGAAAACATATCAAAATTAATTACAACGAAGTAAAGCAAAGTGGGCAGTTTTAAAAAATGATTTCATATGGGTTTTGTGTTGCTACGGTGTTCAGTTCTGGAAATGAGTTTGTTCACCTGGGTATCAATTATTTGTAAATAGGTGTTGGGAGAAAGGTATTGAAATTTTCAGGTATCAAAATAAGAATTTTTTTTTGAAAGCTAGAGGAAACTAAAGAGATATTGATAAGGTAATGGAATGGTTGAAAAGTGACAATTCAGTGTCATGATTTGTGATACATTTTAGATTAAAAATAAATTATTCTTGGCTTAATGGTGGGAAAGAACAGGGATTTGTGGGTGAGACAGCATATTGAGTTGATACAGCTGTTTAAAAAAAAAAGGAATTCTATGTTTTACCTCATGAGGTTGTCAAACATAAAAGCCAATGAGACTCCTGTGTATTAGGGCACTGTAATAATGTGCTGCACATCATAGGAAGGATATTGAGGTTTAAGGGTAGGTACAACAGAGATTCACATAGATGCTGCCTGGGAGGAAATGCAAATATCATAAATGACTTTGAAGTATTTGTCATTTTTCATATAGATTATGGGACAGTATAACATGATATAATATACTGTTATATTAAAACTATGAAAGAACGCAACAGGATGTATAGATTGAAGAAAAAATGTATAGAAATAAAAACAATTATTTGTGAAGTATAGAAAAACTCTTAAGAACCACAACGCACTGGAGCCACACAGACTTCTAATTGAACTTCATGCAAGCAAAGCCTACATTGGGATTGCTAATCTGACTAGAATTAATCTCTGAATGAATGTACCTAGTCTTTTAATTTCATTCAGAAATCATATTTTTAAAGTTTCAGATCAACATTGCAGCAGCAGGTTATTGAATTGTGTCTTGAATGGTACAATGTTTTTGAATTTATAAATTGTTATGCCATCTGAGTTAACGTGAGGAATGCTACGTTTGTGTGTGTTGTTATTTACTTGGTCCTAAGATGTTGTTCTTGTAAAGGTGCTACTCAGCCATTGCCTTGAACTGTGCACAGTCCATAGAGTAGTGATAAAGAATGCTATTCAGTAGTGGGTTCTAGGATTTTGATCCAGCGACCATGAAGGATTGATCCTATATGTTTGGGCCAGGAAGTTATGAGAGTTGGTGGGCAAACTCTGAGGCGATGATGTTGCCATGTACTTGCTGCCCTTGTTCCATTCAGATTCATTTCCCCATGATGTCCACAATTCTCGGCAGTGCCTTAGCAATAAATGGAATTTAGCTGGTGTCCATGAATTACATTAGTATGTAACTTGAATTGGAAGATGATCAGGGATTAAACACTTGAAAGTGATTAAGGTTGTGGGTTTGAGAAATGTTGTTGAAGGAACTTTGGTAAATTCCTGTAGTATAACCTGCCACTAGTGAACACTCTTCGCCTACCCACCTCGGGTCCTTGTTTGGATAGAGCTCGCAAATATGGAAAGTGTATATTTTGAGTTTTAAACTGACTAAAATTGTTTTTAAAAATTGCCAAATGCCTAGTTGAAACAAGAAGAAATGGATTTTGATGGGTAGCTGAAGTTTTCAGAAGGGTTGGCAAACATTTTGTCATATTACTTACTCCCTGTGCCTGGTCCTTTTCAGGACCCCTTGACTGTGTCGACATTCACATACTTTTACTCAGGGATGCCATTAGATCTGAGCACTCCCTTCAATGCTTTTATCCTTCAAGTCAATACTGTGAACACCCCTCAAATCTTATGGGCTTCAGAGTGATCCGCAATATCGTGCAGATAATGCGTGATCTCTACCACTATTCAAAGAACTTGGGACTCCATCCTCAAATTGCTCAGACTTAATAGGAAAACTGCAGTGCTCATTGTCTCGCTATTAACTCTTGTTCCTTCCACTTCGCTGAAACTCTCTCATACCATGCACCCAGCACTTCCACTTTAAACCCTTGCATTACAGCATCCCTTGACAATCCTACTGCACCCTTATGTCTTGCACTTGTTTCAGGTTTGTTTTCTTCTCTTCATCCTCCTTCCTGCATCAGACAAACATCATCTCCACAGTGCTTCCAAGTTTCTGCATCTCAACAATCCATAGTTGTCTCACACCCTCATATTCCACATGCTCCAGGACTCAGTGCTCTTCAAGAATCTCAGAATTGTTATGATGCAGAAGGAGGTCATTTGGTGCATCTCGTCTGCACTCAGTTTCCAACTGAATGTGTGGTTTAGTGCTATTCTCCTGCCTTTTCTCCGTAACCCTGCACACTGTATCTTTGCAAATAATTGCCTGATGCCACCTTGAATGCTTTGTTTGAACTTCCCCACATTTCCAGGCAATGCATTCCAGACCCGAATATTTGCTGTGTAGAAATGTTTTTTCTCACATCACATTTGCTTGGTTTGCAAATCACTGGAACATGTGTCCTCTTGTTCTTGATCATTTTACAATTAAGAACGTTTTCTCCCTATATCTGTCTAGCCCCTTATGATTTTAAACACTGAACAAATCACCCCTTAGCCTGCTCCTTTCCAAGAAGAACAGAAGTTTCACATTCCAGGAACCATTCTCGCAAACCTCATCTACACTCGCCAGTTGTTCACCACCTTCCTGAAGTGTACCATCAAAACTCTACATGATATTTCAGCTGAGGTCTAACCAATGTCCTATACAAGTTCAACATAACCTTGTTCTTGTACTCTATGCTCCTGTTAATAGAGCCTAGAGATACACCCAGGTCTCTCTGCCCCTTCACAAGCATTAGAGTTGCACTCCTTATTTTAGACTGTCTCTCCATGTTTTCCTAACAAAAGGAATCGCTTCACTCCTCTGCACTGAACTTCATCTGCTACCTAGCTGCTCACTTCACCAATTTGTCTGTTTTCTTTTAAGTGCTGTACTGTCCACCTCATAGTTCACAATGCTTTCAAGTTGTATATCTTCCGTCAACTTTCAAATTGTCACCTACGCACCAAGAACTTGATCATAAATATATATTAGGAAAAGCAATGGTCCAAATACGACTCCTGGGAAATTCCACTGCAAGCCTTCCCTCAGTCCAAAAAAATCCATTAACCATTCCTTGCTGTTTCCTATTATTCAGCCAATTTTGTATCCACGTTGCTACTGTCTTTTTTAGTTTATGAGCTATAACTTGGCGCCCAGCTTCTCAAGTATTACCACATCTTAAGATTCATTTCCCGCATCTCTCTAGATCAATAACCTTTCTCCCCAATCTTAGCAGACCAATCCACAGTGCAGGGCCATTGGAATTACAAAATCAAACCACATGCCACCACTCCATAACTTCCCAGTAGCACTAAAATACAACATTTATGACTTAATACCGAACCTAAATCTGAATACCTATCTGCAATAATCTTACCAAGGCCAGTCATTATCACCCCTTATTTACAGTGCGCTCAAAGTGCCTCTCCTTCCTTATTGGAGAACCTCCTAATAGTATTCTAGGAGGACCACAGTGAGGTCTATTGACATACCCTGCGGCCATCATAACATTCTGCTCAAATCTGTTTCCTCCCTAACACCTCTGCCACAGGAGGGCTTTTTTCATCACTTAGCGACCAACCTAACGTCGCTTGGAGGCAGGACTAGATCAGAGGGTGTGAAGTGGATCGGAGACCTTGATTTCTGAAGGGATTGCCTTAAAGCCACTGATGCCAGTTCTTCCTGGGGTCTTGCTTCAGTTGGGATGGCGGCCTCCTCCTAGTCCATCTCAGAATCTTATGTTCTTATCAGCTGGAGGGGCAGGCGTAGGGTTGACTTCTAGTCATGGCTTGACACTGGCAGTGGATCATCTCCCTGGCTGGTGCTGAGGCCTGCATTGGCATGATCTCCCTATTCCTGAGATGGTCCATGTACATCCTGACAACTTGCCCTGCACTTGGAACTTACAAGACACGGGCTTCGTTTTTTCCATTATGAACCCGGGGATTCAACTGAGGCCATTCCTGAAGTTCTTCATTGTTGTTCTTGTTCTCTTGTTGGAACTCCACCCTCCCCACCAGGTTTGGGAACATTAACATTTCCACCCCATTAACAATTCCACTGGGGCGGTTCCTGTCGTTGTGTGGAAGATAGTCCTATAATCAAAGAAAAACTGTGCCAGTTTGGCCTCCATGGCTGCTGTGAGTTGCTTCTTCATGCCGAGCTTAAAAGCCTGCACCACCAAACTCTTTGAAGGTGATGCGGTGCTGTCGTAATGTGTTTGGTTCCATTGGAAAGCATGAAGAACTGAAACTTGGTGCTTGTAAAGGCAGTGCCATTGTCACTGACCAGGACTTCAGATACCTTGCACATGCAGAAATGTTGTTGTTTCTCAATGATAGCATGGGAAGTGGTGGAGCCCATTCAATGTACCTCTAACCATTCTACATGCGCTTGCATCCAGGGTCTATCAGGCCACACCCATGGATGTAGGGAGGCTGAGGGGGCAAATTTTGATTCTCTTGGCATGACTCTAACTATGTGACCCAGTTGATAACATCTGCATCAAGACCAGGCCACCATCCTTAGCTCCTGGTAACATTTTCATCTCTGAAACCCAGGTGGCCATGATGTGATTCCTTAAGTATTTGATATTGCCCTGGATGAGGGACAATCACATAGGGATCCCAGAGGATATCATCCTCAACACTAAACTCGTCTTTCTTTGTGAAGTAATCCCCCGTCACCCACAAGACCGCCTACTCTTTCCCTACTGTAGTATGGTATACAAGGGTACTAGTAAAGAAACTAACTTTGGAATAAACTTCCTGTAATAATTCACTGACCCCAGGAAGGGTTTCAATTCAGTGTGGTTCCTTGGAGTTGGCACCTCCTTAATGGCCCTCATGTTATCCTCCACAGGATGAAGTTCCTTGCCATCCACCTGATAGCCCAAATAGGTCTTGGCATTTGCTTGGAAGACACAATTTTCCCTTTTCAAATGTACCCCAACCTCTGCAAATCACCATACAACCTCTTCCAGGTTTGCTAGATGTTTATGTTTGGGTTCTAAAGATCCAGTGACCAAGACTTCATCCAGGTACACTTAAGGTAAACGTTGAAGAATGTTCTCCGTGACCTGTTGAAAAATGGCGCTTACAGACGAGACCCTGAAGTGCAGACGAGTGTACTCATATACTCATCATTGTGTATTAATTGTCATGCACTTTCACAAAGTCTTGTCTAATTCAAACTGGAGATATGCATGGCTCATGTCCAACTTCAAAAATGCTTGGCCCCCAGTTAACCTGGTGTACAGGTCTTCAATTGGGGCATGGAGTATCTGTCAAGTTTAGTAACCCTAGTGCCAATGTTACATTTTCCAATGCAGAGTATGGAACTGGTCTCATTCCAGAATACTTGGACATAGCATCAGAGTCTGCGAAGATCTTAGCTTTGACTTCACTTATTTTTCCAAGCCTTTCTTCGAAAATCTCAGAGTAGTTATTGATGACTTTGTACAATCTCCCTGCAACCAGCCTGAAAATCTCCAGCCAGTTCAGTCTGATGTGCTGGAGCCAATCTTTCTCCATAAAGCTAGGTCCTTGACCCCATACAATGACAAGTGGAAGTCAAACTGACTGCTGCCTGTAAGTCATTAGGGTTGGTATGGTGCTCATTATCTGCAATAGTTTCCGTGTGTAGGTGACAAGCTTGGCCTTTGTATTTTCTAAGTTCAGGAGCTGAATACCAGCCCAGAGGTGATCATAAGTCTACTGCTTGATAAAGGAAAATGCAGCCCCAGTATCCATTTCCATTTCAAATGGGTGACCATTTACTAACAACTCCACCCTTACGGAACAACCTTTGTCATGGAGATGCGATATAATTGTTCCTGTCTCCGATTGTGGGCAGTTTGGTATTCGCCTTGGTCTTTTTTCAAAATAGTATGCATTTTGACTGTCTCTATACTTTTGTCTTGGTTGTGATCATCTGCAGCATTTGTAATAGTCCACACCTGGCATCTTCAACCTTCTAGAATATGCTCCCTAAGAGTCTTGAGGCTGTCCCTGCCCTTCCTTGACACCCTCAAGGAAGGATAGGACAGCCTTAAGACTCCTAAGAGTCTTGAGGCTGTCCCTGCCCTTCCTTGACACCCTCAAGGAAGGACAGGACAGCCTTAAGACTCCTAGGGAGCCTGGTGATATGACTTGGGCTCCAACGCTAGTATTTTACTGATATAATCTGCATTGGAGGACACGGCTGTCTGATGCCACCTGCAGTTCCTGAGCTCCTTTGTCTGCATTCTCCATGATAAAGCTATCTAAGTGGCCTTCTATCGATCCAAATTGTGTTCTGCCTTTTTTTTGGACTTTCACATTGCTAATTCCATGGACTAGTCCATCTCGCAACATGGCATTCAGGGATGGCCTGAATTCATAGTGCTCTGCAAAATTCCATAACCTGGTTAGAAATTCAGTGACAGATTCACTAGGGGTTTGCCTTGCTTTGTTAGAGGTATCAGTGGGTTTTGGGTCACAATAGCTCTGAATCAAGTCCATCAATTCATCAGAGGTTTTGGTCAGAAGTATCTGGGTTGATCAGGCTTTCCGTTACACTGAAGTTTGGGACCCTGCATGCCATCAATAGGACCACTTTCTGCTTTTTGTTCCCTCAATATTGTTGGCCTGAAAAAAAGTAATGCATGCAATCTCGGTATTGGATGCAGTCTTCTATGCTTGCAGCATTGGCATTTCTCTCACTGGAGGATTACTTGTCTTGATAACAAAGATAGTTTGGAGGGAAGTAAAAAGACCCACTTTACTCCTCATCGCCAATGTAATTATTTTATTGAGACCAGTCTTCTGGCACCATCATCCTTTATTTACAATGTGCCCAAAGTGTCACTCAACGGCTACAGAGTGTAAGTCAGCCCCAAAATCTTTCAACTCTTGTCCTGAATGGAGCCAGCTATTTTTAAACCCATGGCAGCTCCTCCTCCATTGTGTGAACTTCAACTTGCCTAATAAGGGAGTTCATGTTCTACGAGGTCCATGGAAATCTATTGATGATCCCCCATGGCCATCATAACTACCTTGCAGGATTAAGTGCATCCCAAGGCTTTTTATGTGTATATAAGGAGGAAGAGGGTAGCTGAGGAAAGGTTGGGTCTACTCAAGGACATTGGAGGGAATTTGCATGTGGAACCAGATGAGGGGGGTGAGGTCCTTCACGAGTACTTTGCATCAGTAATCACAAAGGAGAAGGATGTGGTGGACGTTGAGTGTAGAAAGGAGGATGTTGACATTCTGGGACATGTTGAGATAACAAGGGAGGAGGTATAAGAGGTTTTGAAAAACATTAAGGTAGACAAGTCCCCAGGGCCAGATAGGATCTATCCCAGAATACTAAGAGAGGCGAGGAAAGAAATTGCTGAGGTCACAGCCAAAATCTTTGTATCCTGTTTAGTCATGGGCGAAGTACCAGAGGATTGAAGAGTAACTAACATTGTTTCTCTGTTTCAGAAGGGCAGAAGAGAGAATCCAGGAAATTACAGGCCTGTGAGCCTTACATCAGTGTTGGGAAAATTATTGGAGAAGTTTTTAGGGACAGGATGTACTCACATCTGGAAGAGAATAGGCTTATTAGTGATAGGCAGCATGGTTTTGTGAGTTGGGGGTAGGGTGTTAGCGTGGATAGAGGACTGGTTGTCAAATAGGAGGCAGAGAGTGGGGGTCAGTGGGTGCTATTCGGATTGGCGGATGGTGACTAGTGGAGTGCCCCAGGGGTCGGTGCTGGGGCCTCAGCTATTTACCATTTATATAGATGATCTGGAGGAGGGAACCGAGTGTAGGGTGTTGAAATTTGCTGATGACACCAAAATTGGTGGAAAGGCAAATTGTGCGGAGGGTGGGGAGAGTCTACAGAAGGATCTAGATAGGCTGGGCAAATGGGCCAAGAAATGGCAAATGGAATTTAATGTTGGCAAGTGCGAGGTGGTCCACTTTGGGAGGAATAATGGTAGGAAGGATTATTACTTACGTGGAGAAAAACTGCAGCAGGCGACGGTGCAGAGGGACCTCGGGGTCCTTGTGCATGAGTCGCAAAAACCCAGCTTGCAGGTGCAGCAGGTGGTCAGGAAGGCGAATGGGATGCTGGCCTTCATCGCGAGGGGGATTGAATATAAAAGTAGGGAGGTCTTGCTGCGGCTGTATAGGGCATTGGTGAGGCCGCAGCTGGAGTAGTGTGTGCAGTTTTGGGCGCCGTACTTACGCAAGGATATTTTGGCCTTGGAGGGAGTGCAGAGGAGGTTTACTAGGCTGATGCCGGAGTTGAGGGGGTTGAGCTTTGACGAGAGGCTGAATAAATTAGGCTTGTACTCGTTAGAGTTTAGAAGAATGAGGGGAGATCTCATTGAGACGTATAAGATGATGAATGGGATGGATAGGATAGAGGTGGAGAGACTCTTCCCGCTCAGAAAGGATAGTAGGACTAGGGGGCACAGCCTCAAGATAAAGGGGGAGGAGGAACTTCTTCACTCAAAGGGTGGTGAATCTCTGGAATTCTCTGCCCGTTGAAGTGGTGGAGGCTACCTCGCTAAATATATTTAAGATGCAGGTAGATAGGTTTTTGATAGGCAAGGGGATTAAGGGTTATGGGGAGAGGGTGGGAATGTGGAACTGAGCCATGACAGATCAGCCATGATCTTATTGAATGGCGGGGCAGGCTCGAAGGGTTAGTTGGCCTACTCCTGCTCCTATTTCTTATGTTCTTACGTCTCACAAACTTGATTTGAGTTCTTTGAGGATAAGAAAATTTGACCAGGGCAGGGCAGTGGATGTTGTACATGGACTTCAGTGAAGGTTCCTCATGGCAGGCTGATACAGAAGGTGAAATAATTCAGGATCCAAGGTGAGCTGGTAAGATGGATACAAAACTGGCATAGAAAGCCAAGAGTAGCAATGGAAGGGTACTTTTTTACCTGGAGGTCTGTAAAAAAAAAACGGTGTTCCACAAGGATCAGTGCTGGGAGATAGGAAAATGTAGGTGGCCTGATTAGTAAATTTGCAGATGGTACAAAAATTGGGGAAGTAGTGGATAATGAGGAGGATTGTCAGAGAATACAACAGGATACAAATCAGCTGGAGACATGGGCTGAAAGATGGCAGGTGGAATTTAACCCAGACAAATGTGAAGTGATGCAATTTGGAAGGTTTACTGCAGAAGTATACAGGAAATGGGAGCCCTTAGAAATATTAGCATACAGAGGGATCTAGGTGTGCAGATCCACAGTTTCCTGAATGTGGCAACTTGGGTGGACAAGGTGGTCAAAAAAGTATATGGTTGGTCTTCATCAGTCAGGGTCTTGAGTATCGGAATTGGAAAGTCTAGTTGGCAGCTGTATAAAACTTTGGTTAGGCTGCATTTAGAGTATTGTGTGCAAATCTGATCATCACGCTACCAGAAGGATGTTGATGCATTGGAAATTGGAATCCATTGGCAAATGGAATTTAATGTTGGCAAGTGCGAGGTGGTCCACTTTGGTAGGAATAATGGTAGGAAGGATTATTACTTACGTGGAGAAAAACTGCAGCAGGCGACGGTGCAGAGGGACCTTGGGGTCCTTGTGCATGAGTCGCAAAAACCCAGCTTGCAGGTGCAGCAGGTGATCAGGAAGGCGAATGGGATGCTGGCCTTCATCGCGAGGGGGATTGAATATAAAAGTAGGGAGGTCTTGCTGCGGCTGTATAGGGCATTGGTGAGGCCGCAGCTGGAGTACTGTGTGCAGTTTTGGGCATCGTACTTATGCAAGGATATTTTGGCCTTGGAGGGAGTGCAGAGGAGGTTTACTAGGCTGATGCCGGAGTTGAGGGGGTTGAGCTATGAGGAGAGGCTGAATAAATTAGGCCTGTACTCGTTAGAGTTTAGAAGAATGAGGGGAGATCTCATTGAGACGTATAAGATGATGAATGGGATGGATAGGATAGAGGTGGAGAGACTCTTCCCGCTCAGAAAGGACAGTAGGACTAGGGGGCACAGCCTCAAGATAAAGGGGGGGCGGTTTAGAGCAGAGTTGAGGAGGAACTTCTTCACTCAAAGGGTGGTGAATCTCTGGAATTCTCTGCCCGTTGAAGTGGTGGAGGCTACCTCGCTAAATATTTTTAAGATGCGGGTTGATGGGTTTTTGATAAGCGAGGGGATTAAGGGTTATGGGGAGAGGGCGGGAATGTGGAACTGAGCCATGACAGATCAGCCATGATCTTATTGAATGGCGGGGCAGGCTCGAAGGGCTAGATGGCCTACTCCTGCTCCTATTTCTTATGTTCTTATGTTCTTATGAAAGGGTGCATAAGAGATTTACCAAGATGTTGTCGGGTGTGGTGGATATGGACTATGAAGAAAGGTTGAACAACTTGGATTGTTTTCATTGGCGTATTGGAGGATGAGTGGGGACTTCACAGAGGTTTACAAGATTATGGCAGGCTTGGATAGAGTGGATAATCAGAGTTTTTTTCCCAGAGTTGAAGGGTCAGTTGCTCAGGGGCATTGGTTGAAAGTGAGAGGGGGAAACTTTAAAAAAGATGTAAGGGCCAAGTTTTTCACACAGAGGGTGTGCGGGAGGAGATGGTGGAAGCAGATTTTGTAACAACATTCAAGAGACATCTGGATAGATACATGAATAGATAGGGACTAGAGAGATATCTACCATGTAGAGGCAAGAAAATATTAGATTAGAGGCGCATTGTGTTTGCGCAAACTTGGTAGGCCGATGGGCCTATTCCTGAGCAGTACTTTATTCTTTGTTCTTACCATCTCAGGTAAGCGATAATGTTACTTAAAAGCTAAATGCGTACCTGATAATAATGGCACTGATACTATTTCAATCCTTGTGGAGACCAATTGATTTTTGAAAAGTTAGGAAATTCCCAATGACAAACACAAGGCAGCATAGAAGAGGATTTCAGAGTTGAAGACTTTTACTGCATTAAACTAAAAACAACTTTGACTAATCATAACTTATTAGGCAAATAATGTGCTGAACAGCAGCAAAGGTATTCCTATTAACATAACCAAATACGTCATGCCACATCTAAGCATTACATCACACTCTGAGCAGAGATATAGTCTTGTGTGTAAACTACCAAGCTGCTGGCTTTAACAGGATCTCTTCTCTCTGTGTTGCAGTGGTTAGCACTGCTGACTCTCAGTGCCAGGGACCTGGGTTCAATTCTGGCATTGGGTGTCTGTCTGTGTGGAGTTTGCACATTCTCCCTGTGTCTGTGTGGGTTTCCTCCAGGTGCTCTGGTTTCCTCCCACAGTCCAAAGATGTGTGGATTAGGTTGATTGGCTGTGCTAAGTTGTCCCTTTGTGTCAAGGGGATTAGCAGGGTAAATACGTGGTGTAATGGGGATTGGGTCTGGGTGGGATTGTTGTTGGTGCAGGCTTGATGGGCCGAATGATTTCCTTCTGCACTGCAGGGATTCTGTGAAATTCACTACCAAAGTCAATCTTTCAGCGTACTGTTTAACAGAGTCCTTTCTCTCAATTCTCTGTGCATAATCGAACAGACTTCCAGTTGCTGTGCACCCTATTGTCAATGCCTTGATTTTTTAAACTCTCCATAGGCTTTACTTCTTTGAACAGAGGTTCCGTCCTTGCCAGCACTCTGCTTGGTGGTTAACCCAAAAAAGTCCTTTTTTGCTGCTTGACATAACAGCCCTTCCCCAATCTCTCTGGGTGACTTTTGACAGCCTGTGAATCTATATCAGCAAGGGCAGCTACCTTCTATACGAAGATATTAAAACTTGCACTCTCTTTAAATACGATTTGATTTGTGTTTCTGATTCCATATTAAGCAGGCCGCATTTATTTATCTCCTGCAGATTTTGCAGGAGGTCAGACAATCGTAGAGGTATTTAGCACCGAAAAATGCCCTTGAGCCCATCACATCTGCCTTGTCAAAAACAAACCATCTAATTTTTCTTATCCCATTTCCCAACACTTGGCTCATGTGTATGCCTTGGCGTTGCTAGTGCACATCTAAATACATGCTAAATGTTATTAAAGTCTCTGCCTCCACAGGTAGTAGAGTTGCAGTCTCCCACCACTCTTTTGTGAAAAAGATTTTCCTTGCATCTGCTCTAAACCTCCTGTCCCTTACCTTGTATCTATGCTCCCTAGCCACTAAGGGAAAAAGTTTCTTCCTGTCTCCTCTATCTATGTCCCTCGTAATTTGATACATCTGTCAAGCCCCCCTCAATCTCCAAGGAAAACAACCCCAGTCCATCCAATCCCTTTCATAACTAGAACTCTCCAGCCCAGGTAACATCCTAGTAAATCTCCTCTGCACCCTTTCCAGTGCTATTATATCCCTCCTATAATGTAGATTCCAGAATGGTGCACCCTAGCTGTGACCTAATCAACGTTTTATGTAGTTCCAGCATATTCTCCCTGCTCTTGAATTTTATGGCTCGACTAATAAAGGCAAGCATACTATTTGCCTTCTTAATCTCTTTATCCACCTGTAACACTTCTGTCTCCAAGCTGCTCAATTTTGCCTTGAGTTAAAAGGAGACAGTTAAAAATACAACTATCTTATAAAAGCCAGCGTTGATAGTACCAATTTACAATTCGCATTGCAGGTATTGGTATAATTGTGAATTGGAAGCTGAAATTACTAGTACTAGTATAATAGGTAATTCAGTTGCAAATTAATTTATATAATCTCTGTAGATCAGTTGCCCTGATTAATATACGGTACATGTTAAATGGGATAAAATAATGTACCCTTCAATTTAGTGAACATTGCCACATACAAGATGTATATAATTCAGTATGACCTGTCCTAATTTTTTTTTAAACAGCAATGGAAAACGCACAGAAGTCGTGGTTTACAATAATCTGCCACGGTTTTAAATCACAAAATTATTATAAATTAGAAAATTGACTCCCAGTATAAAAGGAAAGAGAGACTCAAATTATGCCATTAGGTGTAACACTTAGCTATTTGTCATGTCTTGGAAGCAGATTACATAGAAATCTGTTAATATCATTGAAAGCTTCTTATTGTTAAATGCTGGAAGGTTAACAAAATTCACTCTGACTCTGTAATTCTTTGTAGTTGAAGGAGGTTTTTGACCTCCCAGTTAAATGGAATTAGTTTGCTAGTGTGGTGAAAATACTTGTAGCCGACCTACATAGTACTTTTCAAAATGATGCTTGTTTCTATTAAATTTACAGGAGGCAGAAAACCTTGTACATTTAATAAATTCCTCTTTCCTGACCATTTTGATGAAGCATTTCTTTTCAAGTGACCTTTGGATTAAGATATTGGTGTCAAAATGGCCAACACATTAAAATGTGAAGGATTTATTGTTGTCTCACCCTTTTGCAATCAGGCAATGATCAGCGCCATCACTGTTTTGCTCAAAATTACAGTTGTTGTAAAGACATGAAAAAAACTCCAATACTGATAGTCTAAAGTAGAAACAAGAAATTCTGATGGGACTTGGGTGGTGTAAATGTTACACAAACACCAGCATTTCAGTTCTGGAATGCAGTTTAAATTCAACCCAGACTAAGGGCATTCAGAATTTCATTGTCTGGTTGTATAGTTCCCAGGTAGAATGATTAGGTTGGTCACAATCCATTCTGTTATTGAAATGAGGCTGAAGTGAAAAGCTATTGCTATTTTGCCATTGATTTTATAGGATTGAGGCAAAGATGGATGCACTGGATCTATACTGGAAGTGCTGTAACCTGCAAGGCTATGGATCAGATGTTGGAAAGTGGGATTAAAATGGAGCAGCTAGTTTTTATTCTTTTTCTGGCTGGTGCAGACACAGTGGGCTAAATGGCTTCTTTCTGCAATGTAACCTTTCCGTAATTCTATGGGGCTTTACTCTGTATCTGATTATGCTGCAAATAATTTGAAAGTTCCTCACTTTGAGTACAGTAATCAAGAAATCAAATAAACATAGCATATGCTAAAATATTGTACAAAAAGAGCTATTGGAGTTAGCATTTTGATTATAGAACCTGCATTGCAACAACTTCAGATAAATTTTGTTTTTAATTCCTGTTGTCGTAACTTGTTTTGGAAATGATTTTTATAGCCTCTAACTTGGTCTTAATGTTTGGACTGGTCAGATTTTATTCAGTCAATTAACGAGCTAATAGCAAAGTGTTTTTTATCCATTTTTCTGAGGATAACAACGTTTTTGTTTTAATTCTTTTTATAATGATGGAAGCATTCTTCCTTTCCCCTTGCTTGTGTTTAGAAATCTGAGCAGAATTTTGGGCTTAATGTTAGTACAAACTTTCAGAAAGTACCACAAGCACTTGGATCCTGCACCTGCTGCTGTAATTTCCCTTCCCAAAACAGATGGCATTGATATTGATACAATATGCTGGAATCAATTATAGACTCTGGTACTTTGAGATTCCTCTGTTCATCATTTAATTAAGCATCATATTGTGTATATAACACTGTTCTGAACCTTCCATGATTACTTTCTGTATTTTCCCCTATTTTTATAGATTTGGACATATAAGGGACGACTTAAAACCAATTTCCTTTGAGATCAGCTATGTTAAATTTGCATAACAGTGACTCCAATAATTAGAGTAAGTGGTCTCCAATTGTCCTATGCTCTGCCTTGGATGCAGTTGGTTTTGCAGTTTTGTTTCTGCATATTCACCTTCAGGGCAGGACAATCTAGACTTGTAGAAGTATCTACAGTTGCTGCTGTCACAGTAGCTCTTGTCGAAGTATCTACAATTGTTGTTGTCACAGTAGCTTCCTCTCATGCGCTGGCAGCATTTGGAATGTCTGCCCTTCTCTTACTCATCCCCACAGACTGGGATGCAAGGCGCAATCCTTGTGTAGCATTTGTTTCTGTGGCTTTGGAGAAGGTGACTGCAATTGTTGACCTTGTTAAAGAATTGAACTTTAGGGACTGCTGTGCATTTAGGCTACCATTTTGAATTACCTTTTCTGGTTGTCATGTCAAATGGCTATTTTGTACTTTGGTGTGAAAGCTGTTGGACGTTCAGCTCACAGGACTGTTGTAATGTTTAACATAACTTTAATACAAAAATGTTACAAGTTCTTGAGGATGTGTTCAGAAAGTAGGAATATGCTATTCCTAAGCTCCTTTCAGGATTTCATAGCCAAAGAAGTACTTTGTGGAAGTGTCATCAATGTTGTAATTCAAGAAACATATCAGCAAGTTGTGCATAGCAAAATCCCACGAATAATGAGATGTTGACCAGATAATCTATTTTCAGACGGAAATTAAATATTGGCTAGGACAGCAATGCCGTGTGCACACTTTTCAAAATAATGATTTGAGTCAGTTCTGCTTACCTGAGAGGGCAGACAGAGTCTTAGTTTACTGTCTAAAATGGAACGGGGTCAAAGTGTGGTCCAATGCAATTTAGTAGTTTTTAGTGAGAAGCAAACCATTTGTAAAATTGAGCAGATCCGAAATCTCCCAGCAGAAGCAAGATTTGTTTTCTCATGTTGTATGCAATCTGTCTTCTAAAATCCATGTGCTGTCCATCTCTGTTTGAGATTTATTAATGTCAAGTAATTTAAAGATCTATTGCCACTTCATTTTTTTTGGTCATCTATATGTTGGACATTGATTCCATATAAATCAGCTGCTGACTATATGTCAGGATCAATTTGTAATAATGACATCAAAATGATCAGTGCTGTTATCATTCATCAAGGATCTGAAGTGCACAGACAGGTGAAAGTCACACTGATGATCAGTGCTAGTGGTTAGCACTGCTTCCTCATGTCAGGGATCTGGGTTCGATTCCAGCTTTGGATGACTGGAGTTTGCATGAGCTCCCCATGTTTGCGTGGGTTTCCTCTGGGTGCTCTGGTTTCCTCCCACAGTTCATAGATGTGAAGGTTCAGTGGATGAGCCATGCTAAACTGCCTCTTAGTGCCCAAAGATGTTAGGTTAGGTGAGTTAGCCATGGTAAATGCTTGAGATTGCAGGGCCTGGAATAGTCGGTGCAGACTCAATGGGCTGAATGACCTACTTCTGTATGGGGATTCCATAGTAGCATCAGAATTGATCAAGAACAGACTAACTCTGACCTATAAAAGGAGCAATGATTTGTGAGTGATTTCAAGATTAATATGGACACCATGAACAGTTTGTTTCTATTAATGTCACTGCAATTCTGCAATATAAGGTAATTGATTTGTAAATGTTTTTCCACTATATATATGCACCTCAGAAAGAAATGAAGAAGTTATTTTTTTAAAATGATGGTTCACCACTCCCTCACCTCCACTTGTGATGTGCTGAAGCTCAAAATGTTCATAGTCTCCCATTCTTTTTATCTTCCCTCCTCCTTTGTTATTGTCCTTCCTCCCTTGTTCCCATCTTTAAGTCCAAGAGATGGAAATTTAAGGCAGAGCTGGGTCAATGATTCTAGCTTCATTAAATCAAAATCCTCTGCCAAACTGAAAAACCTAGAGGACAATTTATTTGGAGTTGTTGGACTATTCAGCTTATTGTTTGAATGTGGACAATTAGTAAATTGGTCTTCATCCTTGAGTATGTGGGGATGACTTTATACAAAGCACGAGGGAGATGTGCCAGAAGTCCTGCCATTGCAACATCATTTACTCTTATGTAACTTTTGTATTTAATTACTCTAATTAAGAAAATTGCAGTACAGACATCCGTGGCAGCTACATGCATGCTGGGTCATTCATCACCAACTTTTCATCTGTCATTAGCCTTTAACAGGTCAACTGTAACACTAGAAAATACCACAATGTCCTGCATTGTGAAATGCAGGGAGTGAAATGTTAATAGTTCCTGAATGAACTTTCTTTTACTGTGCCAATTGTGTGTTAAACTTAGGGTGGTATGGTAGCACAGTGGTTAGCACTGCTGCCTCATAGCACCAGGGACCCGGGTTCAATTCCTGGCTTGGGTCACTGTCTGTGTGAAGTTTGTACGTTCTCCCCATGTCTGCGTGGGTTTCCTCCAGATGCTCCGGTTTCCTCCCACATTCCGAAAGACGCGCAGGTTAGGTGCATTGACCCTGTTGCATTGTGGCAGCTAGGGGAATTTCACAGTAACTTCATTGCAGTAAGCCTTACTTGTGACTAATAAATAAACTTTAAAAAACTTTGTTTTTGAAATGCTCTCTCACTGACAGGCTTTTGCGTATTTATAAAAACCTGAAGAGAAGGAGTTGGCACTAGGCCCCTTGACCTGCTTTGCCATTAACTAGATAATGGCTGATCTTTACCTCTTAGACATCGGTGCTTTCACAATATATATTTATGATTTGAATGAGGGAACAAATCAAAGTTTGCAAATGAAGTTGGGTGGGAGGGTGAAATGTGATGAGGAAGCAGAGATCCTCCAGAATGATCTGGACAGGTTGGATGAGTGAGCAAATCAATGGCAGAAGCAATATAATTTAGATAAGGTGAAAGTCACACTGATGATCAGTGCTAGTGGTTAGCATTGCTTCCTCGCGTCAGGGATCTGGGTTCGATTCCAGTTATTCACTTTGGAAGCAAAAACAGAAGAGCAGATTACTACCTGAATGGCTATAAATTGGGAGAGGGAAAATGCAGTGGGTCCTGGGTGTCCTTGTACACCAATCACTGAAAGTAAGCATGCAGGTGCAGCAGGCATTAAAGGAGGCAAATGACATGTTGGCCTTCATTACAAAAGGGTTTGAATATGGGAGCTGACATGTGTTGCAATTATACAGGGCCTTGTGTGCAGTTTTGGTCTCCTTTTCTGAGGAAGGATGTTCTTGCTCTTGAGGGAGTGCAGCAAAGGTTTACCAGGCTGATTCCGGGGATGATGGGACTGATAGAACATAGAACATAGAACACTACAGCACAAACAGGCCCTTCGGCCCACAAGTTGCGCCGACCACATCACCTACCAACCTACAGACCTATCTATAACCCTCAATCTCATTAAACCCCATATACTCATCCAGAAGTCTTTTAAAAGACCCCAGCGAGTTCGCCTCCACCACCACTGATGGCAGCCGATTCCATTCACTCACCACCCTCTGAGTGAAAAACTTACCCCTAACATCACTTCTGAACCTCCCTCCCCGCACCTTAAATCTGTGTCCTCTCGTAGCGACCATTTCAAACCGGGGAAATAGCCTCTGAGAGTCCACCCTATCTATTCCTCTCAACATTTTGATGTATGAGAACAGATTGACTGACTAGGTTAGGATTGTTTTCTTTGGAGTTCAGATGAATGAGTGGGGATCTCAGAAACTTATAAAATTCTAACAAGATTAGACAGAATAGATGCAGGGACGATGTTCCCAATGGTGGGGAAATCCAGAACCAAAGGTCTCAATCTGAGGATTCAGGGTAGGCTATTAAGAACAGAGATGAGGAGACATTTCTTCACCCACAGAGTGGTGAGCCTGTGGAATTCATTACCATATGAAGTAGTTGATGCCAAAACGTTGAATGTATTCAAGAGGTGGCTGGATATAGCACTTGGGGCAAATGGGATCAAAGATTATGAGGAAAAAGCAGGATTAGGCTATTGAGTTGGATGATCAGTCATAATCACAATGAATGGCGGAGCAGGCTTGGATGGCCAAATGGTCTCCCCCTGCTCCTATCTTCTATGTTTCTATAATCTCCCATGCTCTCCGCAGCTCCCTTGATATCATTGGTTTCTAGAAATCTATTGACGTATTTCATGAACCTACTTAGTGAGCCTCCACAACCCTTTTGACCAAAGATTTGCCATCCACTGACAGAAGAAATTTCTCCTCATCTCAGTCCTAAATTGCAAAACTCTTACCCTGAGACTGTGTCCCCTGGTTCTAGACCCGTCAACCAGGAAAAGCACCCTTCCTGCCAAGTCCTGCAAAAATGCTGTAATTTAAGTGAGGTCACCTCTCATTCTTCTATAAATTTTAGAGAATATAAATCCAATCTCCTTGATATCTGCTTGTAGGATAATTCTGACATCCGGGAAATTAGTCTAGTGAACATGTGCTGTACTCTGTGATCAATGTATTCTTCCTTAGGTAAGGAGACCAAAACTACACGCAATCCTCCAGGGGTAAGGTCTCATCAAGACTCTGTATAACTGCAGCAATACTTCCATATTCCTGTTCTCCATTCCCCTTCCAATTAAGGCTGACATTTGCTTCCATTTGCTTTCCTTTGTTGTACCTGTAGGTTAGATTTCAATTATTTATGAATAATAACACCCAGGTCCCTTAGGACATCAACACTCCCCAATCTCTCAATGTTTAAGAAATACTCTGCATTTCTGTTTTGTTGCCAAAGCGGATAACTTCATATTTTTCCACATTATATTCCATCTGTCATGTTCTTGCTCACTTGCCTAACCTGTCAAAATCTCGTTGAAACCTCTTTGCACCTGCCTCAGAACTCACATTCTCACCAAGTTTTGTGCCATCAGCACAGTTTACGAATGTTACATTTGGTCCTCTCATTTGAAGCATTCATTTGGATTGTGAATAGATGGGGCCCAAACACTGACTCTTGCAGTATTCCACTCATCACAGCCTGCTAACCTGAGAATGATTGTTTATCTCTGCCCTTGTTTTCTGTCTGCGAACCAAACCTCAGTCTATGTCAGTATATTACCCCCAATTCCACATACCCTAATTTTGCTTACTAACCTCTTGTGTTGAACGTTATTGAAGGTCCTCTGAAAATCCAAATAAACCACATTCACTGGTTCTCTCTTATCCATTTTGTCAGTAACATCCTCAAAAAACTCCAGTAAGTTTGTCAAACAGGATTTTGCTTTTATAAATCCATGTGGGCACCATTATTTTTTAGATGCCCAGCTAGTTAGATCCTTTATAATAGATTCTAGCAATTCCCTACAAGATGTCAGGATAACAAGTCTGTAATTCTGTTTTCTGTCTTCCTCCTTTCGTAAATAATGGGATTCATTTGCTCCCAATCCAAGGGCACCGTTTCATAATCTATAGAATTTTGAAAGATGATTACTAATGCATCCACTATCTCTACAGTTACCTCTTTCAAAACTCTGGACTGTAGATCATCAGGCCCAGGGGATTTATCAACTTTCAGTCACATTAATTTCTCCAGACTACATTTTTGCTAATAATTGCTTTCAGGTCTTCAATTGCTCTAGTCCCTTGGCTCCCCAGTATTTCAGGATTTTTTTTGGGATCTTCTTTAATGAAGACAGACACAAAATGTTTGTCTACTTTATCTGCCATTTTCTTATTACCCATTGTAAATGCTCTTTTTAATATGTCTTTCATATTGTCTAGAAATTTCTTTTGTATTTCTATCCTAATGGCAGATTGAAATTTAAGGGGTGAAGAAGTGTTTCAGAGTGTAATTTTGAGTACAGTATCTTATAAGCCTTTTCTCCTGTATAGTTGTTTTACAGGTGTCTGTTGAGGGTTCTGAGCATGTATTGGTTATGGAGGGCTCTTCATTCTGCAGAGGAGTGTTCTGCAAACAAGACCTGTGTTGCTCCTGTTTTCGTAGTTTTGACTGATGCTGAGTTATTATTGTTTGTAAACTTGGTTATTTTATTATATAAAGAAGATAGTTCTTGTCTTTGACAACCTTATTTGTGACCTCAAGTAATCACAGTTAGCATAGTTTTTTATGGGATGTATTTCTTCCATAAATTATTATGCAATACTTTCAGACAAGTGTTTTTTGTAGACCATTTAATAATTTGGTGCAGCACATAGATGACGCGATTCTTGTATTAGCCTACAGCTTTAAGTAATCATTTCAGAATTGAATATCAGAAGAACATAAAACCCAGAACGAGTAAAGGCCATTCACCTGATCAATGCTGTTCCACCTGGAGCATATGTGTAATTATTTTAAACATGGAGTTCCTTCCCACACCATCAGTTGGTCTACTAGAACAAGTGTTGAAATCCACAATGATCCTCAATATGTAATATTTTTAGTAGTTCTAAGGAAAAAATTAATGATTTTGTGTCAACCTAACATCAAATGTATTCCATTCTAATGTGTATTGCACACAACAGTGGGAATTCTGGGAAAAGAAAAAACTGGCCAAAGGGGCTGAAAAATTAGAAGTATTTGTGCAATAGCAAAGAAAGCCAACATCTGCTCAGAGGGAGCTATATATCCTGTATTCTTGGATATATATTTTCAAACCCCTCTTAAGGCAAACTGCTTGTGTCCTTTTCAGTGAAGTAGGCACACGTTCGTATGCATTTTTGTTTGATATGTGGATAGCTTTGGATGAACAGGGGTGGGAGGAGCTTGTGTGGAGCAGTAAAATCAGTACAGACTAGTTGGGACAGATGGCTTGTTCTTGTGTTATAGATTTTTCATAATCTTGTGTAATGAGCATGAATCAAAGTAAATTGCAACACTTCTATTAAGCATTAAGCTCAAAGGCCTTGAAGTCACTGGAGTACAGTGAGCAACAGTGGCTGTAGGTCCACCCATTGGCACATGATAAAACTGACAAATCAGATCTGAAGGGTGCTTTTGAGAGTGAACACTCCCTGAGCTTTCCAATATAGTGGAAATCGGTGCTAGCATTTTTTTATACTGAAACGTGTGAAAAAGAAGAAAAAAGACTAAATATTAAATTAAACATTTTTAAATTACATGAAAGCAATCTCTAAATTAAAATATAAAACTATAAATAGAACTTTTATGTTGCAGAATATGAAATTCTCAAATTATCCTTTTCGAATTGAGTGGCAACTGCTTTTGTATATATGTTTGGTGTTCTTTGACATTTAAAAAGATTTGATGTAATATTCTTAAATGCATTTGTATGATGTTTAATTAGCTCTAACAGAATTATGTCCTGCAGGTACTTTGTTTCACTTGCTTCTATCAGGTACACATTTTAATCTTTTGTTTTTGGCTCGCTAACCAAGCATTACAAGAATTTTCTGTGACCTAAGAAGCTGTTGCAACACGTGGCCCATTAAAAAAATTCTCTATCATCTTGATCTAATGCCACAGATTCATTGCCCAAAACAGTTAGTGAGCTTTAATCAACCTTGCAGTTGGAGATGCTACAAGCAGCCTGTGATTCCACTGGCACACATACTGTACACAGTACCTTGGGAATCTGAGGCAATGGCAAGACTGCGCAACTATTTCACATGGAAGACTAGTTTCAAACTCGTAATCACGAGTCCTTTGTGCCTGGCTATAACTGACAGTGAAAAGCTTGTCTCATCTGGGCTTAATCTGTTGTTCAAGTAGCTTTCTTTATTTTAGGGGCAGTAGTGAAAAAACACGTATTTATTTATTGGCGATTACATGTGAAGAAGAAAGTGAATGGCACTTGCAGTAGATTCCAAAATTGTTGTGGAGATTGAGGCAGAGAGTATGAGTTCCTGACCAGGCACTTTACTGTTGCAGGGGGTGGGGTGGCAGCATTGTGTGGCTGCACTCAGCTGCATTCTATTCATCTTATGTTGTCAGTGTAAGTCTGGAGAGGCTTTCACAAAGCTGGAATTGCAGCACTGGTGATGAGTGTTGTATTAACCTTCCCTGTAGCATCTTCGGCTCCTATATATAATCCAGAAGTATCATGTTATTGGAAGGAAGGGCAAGCATATGAATATCTGTTTTAAAGGAAGATGGGTGTGGCTGTTTAAGGCTAAAATTGATTGCTCCTTTCAGATTGAGAATCTGAATATAATTAAATAGAAAAACTAACAGTAATATTGTTGCTTTGAGTTGGTGAGTTGTTCCTAGCTGTAGAGGTCTTTGAGCATAATTCATTGCCTTTCATTGTAGGAAGTGCTCAGTCGTCTAGATTTTCCTTTCACTTCATTTTTGATCCTAGTCACTGAGTCTAGTTCAAGGGCCCAGTAATTTTTTGAACTTTGGAGTGAGGAGCTTGATGTATTGGTTTTTTGCTTAGGCAGGTTTGCACCAAAACTGGTCCCGCTACTTTATCTGGTAAATCAGTAGATAATGTAAGAGATGAGGGATCACAGACAAGAAAACAAGGGAAATACAGCAAATTTCTTAGGAGCAACTCCATGAATCCAGTTTCACTGACAACTCAAACTTTTGGGACGGAAAATAATTTGCATCGTTTTTTTGATATTGCTTCTCAAATTTATTTATTGAAGCTTGTGTGGATAGAATATTTTGCTTTCGTCAATCATCATGAGCATGCATCAAAGATTGCACAAAGCTATAATATCTTATCTCCATAGATAAGATCTGACAGATCAGCAGAAAGTGGAGAAAAAAAATCTCAGAAGAAATTGAATGATAAAGAAAGAAATGCAATTATGTAGTGCCTTTCGTGACCTCAAAATGTCTTAAAGTGCTTCACAATGACAAAGAGTCACCTGGACTCAACATCAGCTCTTTTCTCTCCTTACAGATGCTGCCAATGCTGAGATTTTCCCACATTTTCTCTCTTTGGGTACATCACTGTTGTAATGAAGGGAACCTGCATCCAGTTTATTTACAGCAAAGTCCACAAACAACAGTGAGATAGATAATGACCAATTATTTGCTTTAATGATATTAGTTGAGGGATAAACATTGGTCAGGATCCTTGCATCTCCTCGTAATAATGTCATGGGATCTTTCACATCCAGCTGTCAACAGGTAAAGCCTTGTTTTAATGTCTTATCTCATCTCATAGAATGACCCTTCTGACAATGCATCATCATCTCAGTATTGCACTAGAATTTCAGCCTCAATTTTGTTTAAGTCTCTGGAGTGAAACTTGAACACACAAACTCCTGCCTGGAGATGAGAGTGTGACCAACTGAGCTAAACCGTCTCAGAAGATAACTTTATACTAAAGAGACACATTTTGGTGCTCGTGGTTTCCACTTCCTTTGCCAATAATGGCAAACAGGACATCAACAAAGAGAAGATGTTGGCATAGTGGTAAAGACACTGGGCTGGTAATCCAGAGATTTATACTAATTTTCTGTAGATATGGGTTCAGATTCCACTGTGGCAGCTGAAGGAATTTGAATTCAATTTATAAATCTGGAATATAAAACTAGCCTTAGTGATGGTAACCATGACAACTATGGTTGTTTGTTTTGAAAACTCATCTCTTTCACTAATGTCCTTGTGGGAAGGAAATCTGCCATCCTTACCTGATCTGAGCTGCATGTGATTCCAGACACAAAGTTGACTGTTACCTGCCTTTGAGATGACTCAGGAAGCCACTGTGTTCAAGGGCAGTTAGCGATGTGGAACAAATGCTAGCCTTGCTAGCAATGCCCACTTCCTATGAAAGAATAAAGAAACAAAAACAGTTGATAATTATGTAACACCTTTAATGTAAAAAAAAAGTCTTAAGGTTCTTCACAAGAGAATTATTAAACATAATATGACACTGAGCCACATAGGAGGCATGTTAGGTCAAATAACCAAATGTTTGGTCTCAGAGTGTCTTAAAAGTGTAAGAAATGGCTTACAGGAAGAAAATGAGGGAGCAAATGGAGAAATGTTGGAAGAGTATTCCAGAGCATAAGACTGAAGCAACTCATTCCACCAGTGCTGGAATGAGTGAAATGCGGATGCTCTAGAGGCACAATTAGAGGAATGCAGGTATCTCTGATGTGGGGCTGACTGACATTACAGAGATTTGATTTTGATCTGATTTATTATTGTCACATGTATTAACATAAAGCGAAAAGTATTGTTTCTTATGCGTTATACAGACAAAACATAGCGTTCATAGAGAAGGAAATGAGACAGAGTAAAATGTAGTGTTACAGTCATAGCTAGGGTGTAGAGAAAGATCAACTTAATGAAAGGTAAGTCCATTCATAAGTCTGACAGCAGCCGGAAAGAAGCTGTTCTTGAGTCGGTTGGTGCATGACTTCAGACTTTTGTATCTTTTTCCCAACGGAAGAAGGTGGAAGAGAGAATGTCCGGGGTGCCTGGGGTTCTGAATTGTGCTGGCTGCTTTGACGAGACAGCGGGAAGTGTAGACAGAGTCAATGGATGGGAGTTTGGTTTGCGTGATGAATTGGGCTATATTCACAAACTTTTGTAGTTCCTTGTCGCCTTGGGCAGAGCAGGAGCCATACCAAGCAGTGATACAACCAGAAAGAATGCTTTGTATGGTGCATCTGTAAAAGTTGGTGAGAGTCGTAGCTGACATGCCAAATTTCCTTAGTTTTCTGAGAAAGTGGATTGTTGGTGGGCTTTCTTAACTGCAGTGTCGGCATGGGGGGATCAGGACAGGTTGTTGGTGATCTAGACACCTTAAAAACTTGAAGCTCTCAACTCTTTCTACTTCGTCCCTGTTGATGTAGTCAGAGGCATGTTCTCCTTTATGCTTCCTGAAGTCAGTGACAATCTCCTTTGTTTTGTTGACATTGAGGGAGCGATTATTGTTGCTGCACCAGTTCACCAGATTCTCTATCTCATTCCTGTGCTCTGTCTCATCAGTGTTTGAGATCCGATCCACTACGGTGGTATCGTCAGCAAACTTGAAAATTGAATTGAAGGGGAATTTGGCCACACAGTCATAGGTGTATAAGGAGTATAGTAGGGGGCTGAGAAATAGCCTTGTGGGGCACCAGTGTTGAGGGTGATCGTGGAGGAAGTAGGTGTTTTTGCCTATCCTTACTGATTGTGGTCTGTAAGGAAGTTCAGGATCCAGTTGCAAAGGGAGGTGCTGAGGTCCAGGCCATGGAGTTTGGAGATGAATTTCATGGGAATAATGGTGTTGCAGGCTGAACTGTAGTCTATAAATAGGAGTCTGACATAGGTATCCAGCTACGGAGAGGAAAGGCCTGGATCGATTTGGAAATGAGGATGAACATTTTTAAGTCATTTTGTTGCATGAGTGGGATCCAATATAATCTGTGAACCCTGGGTGGTAAATGAATAGAACTTCGTCAAATTAAGACACAGGTAGCAGAGGTGTGAATGACCTCAAATCGATGGAACGTAGAATGTGGGACACTAGTCAGGAACGTGTTTAAATAATCAATTCATGAGGTAACGTGGGTTTCAGCAGCAAGTGAGCTGAGATAGGGCAAAACCAGGCAATGTTGTGGAGGTCGAAGCAAGTGATCTTAGTTGGAACTTCTGCTTGGTATCAAAATGTGACCCCAAAGCCAAAAATTAATCTCAGGCTGTTGCCAGAGAGTGGATTGGAGTCAGTAACGAGGAAATGGAGTTCGAAGTAGAGATTGAAAATGATGGCTTCAGTTTTCCCCTATTGGAATAAATGACATGGCAAACACAGCAGATGTCCTGCCCACCAGTCTCAGTGCATCCAAATGAGTTTAGTTTTTGGGTGTTGCTGATTGCAAGACCAGCACACTGGAAATAGTTATCACTAAAAGTCATCTCTAGACATGGTCCATAAACTTTTCAATTTCCTTTGTCTGTTTACAGCAAGTCTGCTTTGGATCGAAAATTAATATAAAACTTGCATGTGTAAATATGGTAAAAAGTGCTCACCATAAATTATATACTTGGGCTACGCCTCCAGTATGATGAGGCCTATCAATATTCAGCATCAGCAAATCAGCCTATCTGAATAAAACTTGGCTTTAATAGCTAATTTTATGTGATTAAATTGTACTTCAAATATTTCATAATTGAAAATACTTAACCTTTTTTAAAACATTTATGTTCATTACAAACCAATTGTAGATGTAACTTATGGAGGAGATATTTTAATGATATTAATAGCTATAATCTTGATGAAAAAGACCTGGAAGCGGCAGTTGTACAAAAGTGCGAAGAGATTTGATGTTACATAATCTGTTGCGATCTATATGACTGAAGATCATTGGAGAGCTGATTACCTGTGTGGATTTCTGAAAGACATACTCTGTTTGGCCAATCTTCTTTGAAAAATTTATAGAAAATAGTTAAAGAAAATGTAAAGCATGTGGTTAACATGAAATTCCAAAATATTTTTGGCATTTGCACGCAAAATGGCATGTGAAATTAAAAGAAATACAACCTCATGGATAGAATGAGTGTTGATAGGTCACATTCCTTCTATTTTGCATCTTCTTCTGAAAGTACTGATTTTTGTTGGGGAACAATTCCATGGATACATTGCTCGAGTTCCCAATCTTCTTGTATGATCCCTGACTATTCTCTTAAGGAAAGGATCATAGCCATGCTCAAACTTATGTTCATCTGACATCTCCACATGCGTTTCCAGCTGATAACACTGACTAACAATCAGGAGAGGGGGTTGAGGAGGCATAGTTGTCTTTTTCCTTGAACAGCAATGTGCAAGGGTACTGATGTGAACCCACATACCTCATTTAGCACAGATTTGAGATTGAGCTCTTGTTCAGTTCTAGCTTTCGTGGTATGCAGCAGTTTATTGGAATCACTATTAAAATTACACTGTTGAATACAATAAACCGTGTTGTTCAAATTAGTACACTCAAGATGTATCTTTATAATGAGTCTGGTCGCCATTTTTAATTGCTTAGCCTTTCTGTCCTAAGTTAAGAGAATTCTGTCAGTGGCATTTTTTTGTGTGTTATTGATTGATATAAAAGTAAAAAATGCAAATTAATCCTATCCCTGTGTAAGAACCTACAAATTGGCTCCCTCAACTCTAGCGAATTAGAGCTTGTCAACTTATCTTGATGAAAGACATCCTTTGGCTTTGAAGTAACTGTCTCCCACAATATTTGATATTGAATCATGTGTACCACTGGGAACCGGGCTGGCACTTTGTTTCATCTTATGCCTGAGTCTTTTTTATAGCAGTCTCTCTGACCACGATTGCCAAATGTAACTCCAACAGTCTGAAAATACCTCCTCCATGGCTGAAAGCGGCTCAAAGCAGTTCTCATAAAGCTCTGCACCTTTATTAAAAGAAATATCAAAGACTAAGGAAACTTGTAACCTTATGTGGGCTCTAGATTTGTTATTCAAAGTAGAAATTAATTCTTTGACAGCTGCTGTAGCATACTGATTTATGTCTGCATTAATTTACTTAAAACACACATGGTAGAAAATGAATGAATCCCTCTACAAAAAAAGCAGATGCAGTAATTTAATGAATGTCAAGTGTTAATTAAGGCTGAAGTTGACCGAATAGAATCTTCAAGATTCTTAAACAGTTTAAGAATTTGTGAGACATGATTTTCCAGTCTCAAAGCCGTGCTGACTGTCCCGAATCAGTCCTTTCCTCTCTAAATGCGTGTGGATCCAGTCTCTCAGAATACCTTCTAACAACTTACCCACTACAGACATTAGGCTCACCAGCTTGTAGTTCCCAGGTTTTTCCCTGCAGCCCTTGTTAAACATAGGCCCAACATTTGCTACCGTCCAATCTTTAGGCATCTCACATGTGGCTGTCAATGATTCAAATATCTTTGCTAGGGGACCCGCAATTTCCTCCCTAGCTTCCCACAACATTGTGGGATTCATTTTATCAGGTCCCAGGGATTTATGTACCGTGGTGTGCTTTAAGACTGCCAGCATCACCACCTCTGTGATATGTACACTCCTCAAGATATCGCTGTTTATTTCCCCAAGTTCTCTAATATCCATGCCTTTCTCAACAGTAAATACCAATGAGAAATATTAATTTAGGATCTCACCCTTGTCTTGTGGACCTGCACATAGATGACCTTGTTGATCCTTAAGAGGCCCTACTCTTTCCCTTGTTACTCTTTTGCCCTTTATGTATTTGTAGAAGCTCTTTGAGATTTCTTTGGCAGATAAAACAAAGGAGAACCCATGTCTTCTTTGTTTCTTAACTTTACTTTGACAACCTCTATACCCTTCAAGGGATCCACTTGATCTCAGCTGCCTCTGCATGTCATATGTCTCCTTCTTTTTGACTAGGGCCTCAATATCCCAAGTCATCTACTTCCAGCAGCCTTGCCCTTCACTCTAAAAGGAATATTCTTACCCTGAAACCTGGTTAACATACTTTTGAAAGCCTCCCACTTACCAGCTATCTCACTGCCTGCCAGCAAACTCCCCCAATCAACATTTGAAAATTTCTGCCTAAGACCATCAAAATTGGCCTTGCCCCAATTTAGAATTTTAACTTTTGGGCCAGACTTAATATTCTCCATGGCTATCTTAAAACTAATGGAATTATGATCAGTTGTCTCAAGATGGCCCCTCACTAACACTCCTGTCACCTGGCCTTCTTTCCCAAGAGGAGATCAAGTTTTGCACCCTCTGTAGTCTGGCTATCCACATAGTGAATGAGAAATTCCTCCTGAATACACTCAACAAATTTCTCTACATCCAAGACCCTAATGCTTTGGCTTTCCCTGTCAATGTTGGGAAAGTTAAAGTCCTCTGATGCTATCACCCTATTTTTCTTGCAGCTATTTGTAATCTCTTTACATATTTGGTCCTCAAATTCCCCCTATTTGGGGGCCTGTAGTACAATTTTATCAAAGTGACCGCTCCCTTCTTAATTTTTCAGTTCTATCCATATAGACTCAATGGACAGGCCCTTGGATATATCCCCCCTCAGTAATTCCGTGATGTTCTCCCTAATCAAAAC
The DNA here is from genome assembly GCF_965287045.1 of Carcharhinus amblyrhynchos. Classification (NCBI taxonomy): domain Eukaryota; kingdom Metazoa; phylum Chordata; class Chondrichthyes; order Carcharhiniformes; family Carcharhinidae; genus Carcharhinus; species Carcharhinus amblyrhynchos. Next base: position 19,742,558 of record NC_137341.1, on the reverse strand, counting down.
GCAACTTCCCCTCATCTGTTACCTCCTGTTCTATCTTTCCTATAGCATCTATAGCCTGGAACATTGAGCTGTCAGTCCTCCCCTTCCCTTAGCCATGTTTCAGTAATAACTATAAATATTCCAGTCCCATGTACCCAACCAGGCCCTGAGTTCATATGCCTTCCCTGTCAGACTGTTGCATTGAAATAAATGCAATTTAATCTAGACTTCCCTTGCTCTCTGCCCTGCTTTCTCAGACCATCTGTCTGGTCATGTTTTGTGTGCACTCTGTGTTTTATTTCTCTTAGCCTTACTGGACCCATTCACCTAGTTTTCCATAGACTCTGTGCTCTCTACTGTAGCCCTTTTTGATTTTTGTCTGTGGTTTCTCTGCCTTTCACTTTTCCCCTTACTGCCTTTTGTTTCTGTCCCTACTTCCCTCTGACCTTCTGCATTGATTCCCATCCCCTCTGCCACATTAGTTTAAACCCTCATCAACAGCATTAGCAAACTGTTCCCCTATTCACTTAATCTTTCCAAATTTCTTTGCAGTTTCTCCATCCACCCCACAGCTTACTTATCCACCTATCTCGATGTAATCAGCAAATGTATATATATTGCACTTTGTCTCTTCATTCAAATCAGGGATTCCAAACTTTTCAAGCCATTGAACAGCTCCCAAGAGCATCAGGGAACCGCAAGCATTCTCATAATGTCATGAAAAAGGTGTGAACATAGGAACCAAATATAAACAAGTCTATTTTAGCACAATCTATGCTTATATTCGGAATAAGGAAGACCCAAACCATTGCAGACATTTACTAAATACATGGCCTTCTCACATTAACCCCTGGCCAAGCCACACCCCCATGTTCCCTCAACATTAACCCCTGAAAGTTATATCCACTTCAGCAGTGTGTAATCTGGTAATTAACAAGTTCTGTAATTTCAAAAATACTTACAGCTTACCTTTTGTCACTCTGCTTGCAGGAGGAATGCTGCAGGAAAACTGATTCTTATGTTGGACACTGGTTCACATTCATATCCCTCTCTTTCTCATTCACACTCGTGTTCCTCTCTTTTTCATTCACACTCATGTCCCTCTCCCTCTCTGAGTCGCCCCTTTCGCGCACTTGGCCATCCCTCGCTTGTACACATGCATTTGTCTACCCCTTGCTCACATACATGCATTCGTCCATACCTCGTTGCTTGCCTAGATGAATGCAACTTCCACAACAATATTCAAGAAACCTGGTGCCATCCATCAGAAAGCAGCCCCCTTAATTGGCATCCCTTCCACAAACATTGATTCCTTTCACCACAGATGAACAATAGCAGCAGTGTTAACCATTTAAAATGACGCTCTGCAGGAACCCGCCAAGGTTCCTTTCACAGCACCGTACAAACCCAGAACCCTACCATCTAGAAGGACAAGAGCAGCAGATACCTGGCAATGCCACAATCTGGAAGTTCCCCTCCAAACCACTCACCATCCTGACTGTCACTGGGTCAATTTCTGGCATTTCCTCCCTATCAGCAGTGTGGGTATACATTGTCTGCACCCATTGAAAAACACAGCTCCTTATGCCAAGGATATTGGCATTCTTGAGATCCTGAGAAACTTTTTCCTGATCCCAGATACTCTTGACAATGGCTGTAAATTTGTTAACAAGCTCTATTATTGCAATTCAAATCTCTGCTGCAATGTCATCTCGGCCTGGGGCATTGCCTTACTCTATCTTGGTGGCAACCAAGGGTTGGAATATTGCCTTGCTGGTAGGTTGCAGTTAAAAGATTTGTCAACAGTGATGTAAAGTTCTAAGTTTTTCAGCATTTTGAATCATAGTTAGAATGTTAATATGTTTTCTTTAATGTTTCCTAATTCAAGTTAAGTTTGGTTATTTTTGGAAATTCACTAAGTGATCAGAAAGCAGCATTTCTATGTATGGTGATCTGAAACAATTTAAGAGTCATTTTGTACTACAAGTGCTGACTCGATCTGATCATCTAGTTAATTTTATTTTGGTCTTAAAAGAAAGCTGTGTGGCACTCAGTTGTAATGGAAAGCTATAGATTTATTTAGTGTATTTTGGCTCCTTTTATACTTTCAGTAAACACAGCTGCTTTATTTGAGAAGCACTGAAATCTTCCAACTGGCAACATTTCTAACCAGGAAGTAGGTGCCACCATCTGTCCCTCTCAATTTGTTGAACTTAAATTTATTCAAGAACAAGAAATCACATTTCAAGTAGGTTTGATTTCACTACATAGAACTATCCCAGTTTGGTAACCTTGTTCAGAGACATTGACCATTTTGCTTTACTGAATTTTGAATCCTTCAAATTTCTCACCCTGTTTGCCAAGCAAAGAACTGTGTAATTTCTTCAATAAAAGTATTGGTGTTTCAATAATTCTGGATGCAGGAACCCAAACAGCTCTTTACTTCGAGGAAGTTCAAAATATTGAAAAATTGTGGCAGTTATTCACTCACCTGATGGTTGTTACTTGACCTAAAAATTCACCAGATTTTACCCTTTTTACATTTGTTTTCTATTTCTATAAAGGTAAGTATATTTTGTACACCAGGTTTCATAATCCAAATGGAAAATTGTATTTCTGAATTTGGCTTTACCTGGACGTAGTGACATTAAGTGGCTGGGGAGATTTTTAAGGATTAAGTCAGCAGTTCAAATTCAGTATTAGTAGTCAAACAGCAGATTCTAATGGTATTAGAGAATTATGAAAAATAGCTATTGATGACTTTCTTCCTTGAACTGTATTTTGATCTTGTGTCCTGCTTTGTTTTGTGCCAATATTGTACTATGTACTTTTCATGCATTTCTGCATTTTTTCCATAAAACTCTATACATTTTTGCATTGCTAAACACGATTGTATGACAGAGCCTACATTTGACTTGGAGTGCTTACTGTAATCCCAAATGGGCAATACTGCGGGATGGCATATTTTTTCAATTACTTGCTAAGAACTATGAGCAGAGTGGAAGGTGGGAGAATGTGAATTCTTGACTCTGTTATTTGATAAATACACAGGACAGTGATAGCCTTTTTGTTTGTGGATAAGCTGCATCATTTCTCCTGAAAAAATAAATTGACACATCATCTTTGCTCATTTTCACAGCTTGAAGCAGAATTGAGTGTTCTTCAGAGCCAGGTTGCTATACCAAGCATCACCAATGAGGAGGGACATGTGCTGAGGTATGAGATGAAGACAGGAGAGAAGGAAGATATTCATGATTATACCTGATTCAATATAGTTTGTTATTTATAGAGCTGTTCTGTTTGATAGCAAAATGTGCCTTTTACCCATAGCATAGTAATATTGTGTCCTGAACCTATATTAAGCTGCAAAACAATCATGTGATGGAAGTACATAGCCATTTATTCAGATCAATTAATATTTTGCATACAGCACTCTATCAGAATGTAACTTGCAGGCATTTATTCCATTTTACGCAATTTCTTTGCATTCTATTCAATCCAAAGATATTTGCTTTTGTTTTCTTCTGCCCCCGATTGACTCTGGATCTTTAGCAAGTTAGCTTTTAATTAGTAGCAGATATTACAACAGTTAGAGTTCGTGGCTTTAAAGGGGCAAATGGATTACAGACAGCTGTGCCTTTGTAGTCGAGTAATATACTGTGCGTAATGTGTCCAAATAGACTTGGAAGTAAATGTATAGCGATTGTTAAAATCATAGATATAAAAATAATTTAAATTAATGGAATGCTGGCATTTATATCTAGCAGACTAGAATAGAAGGAGTAAGAAATCATGAAAGTCTTGTTAGATCACATCTTGAATATTGTGTTCGATTCTGGGCACCACACCAGAAGAAGGACATGTTTGCCTGGAGGGAACACAACAAAGATTTACCAGAATGATACTTGAACTCCACAGCTTAAATTATGAGGAAGATTTCACAAACTGAGGTTGAATTCCTTGGAATTTAAAAAGATTGGGGTGATTTGATTATAGTTTTCAAGATTTTAAGCAAATTGGTAAGGTAAAAATAAAGAGAAAAACGGTTTCCGCTGGTTAGGGAATCTAGGACCAGCAGAGTAAGCCTAAAAGGTAGAGTTAGTTCTTTCAGGAATTAAGTTCGGAAGTAGTAGCAGCAAGCCTCTTTTCAGGGTGAGGTTTCAGGGGTCATGTGACCTGATTGGCTAAGCGGGGCCTGAGTGCATGAATCTTGCAGCTGAGTGCAGGTTTTCCCAGTCAGTCTGAGACTGGAACCGAAGTGATCAGGAGTACATGGTTTATTTGTTACAATAAATAGCTTACTTATTTAGTTATTAAACTTGGGGTCACCAGTCCTTTGAAATATCACATTGGCGACAAGGATCAACTGGAGCATCTTCAAATTGCTGCGAAGGAAGGCCTGTGTGCAAGTCATTCAAGCCATTCATGAGTTCAGTAAGTTACCAACCATACCTCTAATCAGAAAATTAAAGACCTTTAATCCTAATACAGAAAATTGTGTTTAATACGTTGAAAGCTGTAATATATTTTTAAAGCAAACAAAATGGAGAGGAGGGGCAGCAGGGGCTAACAGCCTGTGATGCACAGACCTACAACTTAGTAAGTAGCTTGACTTCTTCAGATCCCCTGACTCTAAAACCTTTGAAGAGCTGGTAAAAGGGCATTATCACTTGATGCCCTCAATAATCATGCTGAGACACAAGTTCACATCAACTGCCAGACCCCTGGGGAAGCGGTTGAGGCTTTCGTGGCAAGATTGAGGCAAACAGCTGAATATTGTGGATTTGGGTCTGCCCTTAGTGATATGTAGAGAGACTGTCTGGTGTGCGCTAAATAATACTGCCATACAGAAAAAAGCTATTGGCAGAGGTATTAATAACCTAAAGAAAGAGCTAGAAATTGCCCTTGCCATGGAAAGCAAAGGGTGCAATGGAGCTTCAAAGTGTGTATGGCAGGGAGGTCCACCAAATTTGGAAGCAAGCTGCTAGTGGGAGCAGTGCCAAGGATAAGGGCATAGAGTTTGATGAGCGAAGAGATGCAGAGCCTGAGAGAGTGGAGAGGGATAAGAAATTCAATCAGCAATCCATGATTTGTGAAGAATGCTATTGCTGTGGGGGGAAACCAATCCCAGTTGAGGTGAACAAGCAAGGAAGCTGTGTGTTGTGCCTGAAGCTGAAAGGGGCATGTAAGAAGCAAATCTAGGATCGTGCAGGGTCAGCCCAGTGTTAGCATGGTCATGATTCTAACTTCCATGCACAGCATGGAGAGTATTTCTGAAACAGGACCAAATGTGTACAAGTTGAACAATATTAAGGTGAGCAAAGTAGCCCCTATCTCAATAATACTGATGGTCAATAGTCATCCTCTGAAAATGGAGGCACCTCCACCATAGTAGTGGGAGAGCAAACTTATCACTACCTACAGTGAGGGATCCAACTTCTGAAATTAAAAGATACTGCAGTCAAACTGGCTTTGTACACAGGTGAGGCCATGCTGACCTTGGGAACAACAACTCCTGCAAGTTACAGACAGCAATCTGCTCAACTGCCCTTAATTGTAGTTCCTAGACAGAGCGAAACTAAACAAAAATTGAAAAATCATAGAAATTATTGATATAAGATTTAAAATTTAGATTTCTTTGAATCTTAAACAGAAACTAAAATTTATCAACTAAGTTATTAGTAAACACGAGACAAGACCATACTGTGGTACTTGCAGATGTTACACAGGTTTCATTGTGTATTGTTAAACAATAAGAGTAAGAAGTTGCATAAATGTAGAAAGCTGTCCAATTCACATGGTGATAAAATGTCAAAATAGTCAACTCGAGCAATTGGTTCGTACAGGGACTGCATATACATTTGTCAGAGAGGTATACAGCACAGAAAAAGTTTCTTTGGTCCACTGCGTCTGTGCCAGTCAAAAACAAACCACCCAACTATTCTAATCCCATTTTCACCACTTGGCCCATAGCCTTGTATGCATTGGCATCACAAGTGCACATCTAAATGCTACTTAAACTTTATCAGGGTCATGATATAGTAATGCAGCAACTACCATGTGAATTAAAATCTCATTCCACTTGATAGGTGTACATGACAATATACATTATTTGTATTTAGTGCAAATGTGATTTACAAGCCCAAGTTTGTAAATCATATTTGCCAGTGGGGTGGCATGGTAGCACTGTGGTTAGCACTGCTACCTCACAGCGCCAGGGACCTGGGTTCGATTCCTGGCCTTGGGTGACTGTGTGGAGTTTGCACGTTCTCCCCGTGTTTGCATGGGTTTCCTCGAATGCTCCGGTTTTCTCCCACGCTCTAAAGATGTGCGGGCTAGGTTGATTGGCCATGCTAAATTGACCTTAGTGTCGGGGGATTGACAGAGTAAATGTGTGGCGTTATGGGAATAGGGCCTGAGTGGGATTGTGGTTAGTGCAGACACGATGGGCCAAATGGCCTCCTTCTGTACTATAGGGATTCTATGATATGATTCTCTTGTGAATTAGATATGCATTTGAGGATGAAAGTAGGGCAGCAGTTTTGTCTTCCTAAATCATGAAATATAGTTTAACATATTTTGTTTCTTTAACAACAACTTGTATTTATAGGCAACTTTAATGGAATGAAATTTCCTAAGGCACTTCACAGGGGCATTATAAAACAAAATGTGATACTGAGCTACATTGGAAGATATTTGGGCAGATGATCAAAAGCTTGGTGAAAGAAGCATCTTGAAGGAGGAAAGTACAGTGGGAGAGGTTTAAAGTGGGACCTCCACAGCTGAGGACCGAAGCAGCCAAAGGCATGGTCATTAAAGGTGGAACTACTAAAATTAGAGATGCTCAAAAGGCCATTGCAGTGTCTGTGAGGGTTGTGTGGCTGGAGGAGATGGCAGAGATAGGGAGGGGCAAGGTTTTGTATGAATTGGAAAGCATATATTTGAATTTTAAAATCAAGGTTTGCTAACTCGGCAGTATAGGTCAATGGGCATAAGGCTGATGAGTGAAATTAACTTGGTGCAAGTAAGGACATTGTTGCAGAGTTTTGGATTACTTGAAGTTTATGGAAGGTAGAATATGGGAAGCTAGTGTGGAATACATTAGAATAGTCAAGTCTGGAGGGAAGTAAGACATGCATAAAAATTCCAGTAGATGATGAAGTTGAATCAGGGTGGACTCAGGTGATGATATAGAGCTGAAAACAGGCAGTCTTTGGGATAACATGGTTATGGTTGGAAGCTCCTTTCAAAGTTAAATATGACGATGTTGTGAACTGCCTGGTTTAGCTGTGGGCAGTTGCGAGGAAGAGGGTTGGAGCAGGTGGAAAGCGGGCAAGCAGAGTTTGTAGTGGGGTCTGAAGCAAGTGGCTTCAGTGTGTGATTGGCAGGATTGCATGATTGAATTGAATATAAAATTACTTGTGTGTGCCCTTGTTCTTCCCTAACATCCTTTTACTGGTGGAACGGCAAATTGCGCGGAGGGTGTGGAGAGTCTGCAGAAGGATCTAGATAGGCTGGGCGAATGGGCTAGGAACTGGCAAATGGAATTTAATGTTGGCAAGTGCGAGGTGGTCCACTTTGGTAGGAATAATGGTAGGAAGGATTATTACTTACGTGGAGAAAAACTGCAGCAGGCGACAGTGCAGAGGGACCTCGGGGTCCTTGTGCATGAGTCGCAAAAACCCAACCTGCAGGTGCAGCAGGTGGTCAGGAAGGCAAATGGGATGCTGGCCTTCATAGCGAGGGGGATTGAATATAAAAGTAGGGAGGTCTTGCTGCGGCTGTGTAGGGCATTGGTGAGACCGCAGCTGGAGTACTGTGTGCAGTTTTGGACGCCGTACTTACGCAAGGATATTTTGGCCTTGGAGGGAGTGCAGAGGAGGTTTACTAGGCTGATGCCGGAGTTGAGGGGGTTGAGCTATGAGGAGAGGCTGAATAAACTAGGCTTGTACTCGTTAGAGTTTAGAAGAATGAGGGGAGATCTCATTGAGACATATAAGATGATGAATGGGATGGATAGGATAGAGGTGGAGAGGCTCTTCCCGCTCAGAAAGGACAGTAGGACTAGGGGGCACAGCCTCAAGATAAAGGGGGTGCGGTTTAGAACGGAGTTGAGGAGGAACTTCTTCACTCAAAGGGTGGTGAATCTCTGGAATTCTCTGCCCGTTGAGGTGGTGGAGGCTGCCTCGCTCAATATTTTTAAGACGCGGGTTGATGGGTTTTTGATAGGAGAGGGGATTAAGGGTTATGGGGAGAGGGCGGGAATGTGGAACTGAGCCATGACAGATCAGCCATGATCTTATTGAATGGTGGGGCAGGCTCGAAGGGCCAGATGGCCTACTCCTGCTCCTATTTCTTATGTTCTTACTGTCACCCCATAGTAATTGAGCCTGTCCCCATGCATATGAAAGTTAATCTATATTCAAACAAGGATGAAGGCTCTTATGAAGACTGGAAAATAATACTTTGGATTTTTGAGATTGAAGGAGGATTTTTACACATACAGGGTGGAATCTAACCATGTATTTTCAAAGTGTCGAGCTCAGTCTGAAAATGGATATATAGTTCCAGCTTTGCAGCCTGTTTTTATTGCACATATTGAACCTCTGAGAGGAAAACAATGAGTGGGTGGGGTTTACACCATCACTCTGACAGAACAGTGCCTGAAGAGCTGACAAAGCAGGCTCCACAGAAATCAAATGGCAGTCCAATCAGCTTTATAAATAAGCATCCTCCATTTCCCACTGCTATCTCATAGTGCCAGGGACCTAGGTTCGATTCCTGGCTTGGGGTCACTGTCTGTTTGGAGTCTGCATGTTCTCTCTGTGTTTGCAAGGATTTCTTCTAGGTGCTCCGGTTTCCTCGCACAACCGGTTAAGTGCATCGGTCATTCTAAATTCTCCCTCAGTGTATCCAAACAGGCACTGGAGTATGGCGAAAATCCCCAGGGGATTTTCACAGTAACTTCATTGCCATGTTAATGTAAGCCTACTTGTGAGACTAATAAATAAACTTAAATAAAGCTTTTTAAAAAAACCCCACTCACTGCCCATTCTCCCCTGTGCCTGTAAGTTCCCCCCCACCCTGTTGTCTGCTCTTTCTTACTTCTTCCCCCTCCATCCGCCAATCATCCTCCACCACATATAACAGGAAATCCCCCCATGGGATTCCTACCACCCCCTGGCTCAGGTCAACACTGCCAGTTCAGTATTGGTGCCAATTTGGCTGTGCCAAGGCACTGCCCAGGCTTGTCCCTCTCCCCCAGGGACCATACTTACCTTTGTTACCCTGGGGAAGACCCCCTTGACTTAAACTATTGTAAACCTCGCTGACGTCATGTCTTGTTGGCAAGGTTTCACTGTTCAGTGAGGGTAATCAGTGAAGGGGGTGGGGGGGGTGGTGTTTGATAATTAGATTCAAATTTATTAAAAGCCATTAAAATTAAACTCTCATTCTTTATGGGGTTGAACCTTGGGACATCATCAGATCATCAGTGAAGTCTGGGAAAAATTGGGAAACAAGATCTAGCCGAAGAGAATCATGTTTCCTGATTCTCCAGACTTTCCACCTGTGCTCCACTCTTTCTTGGACAGCAAACGTGGGCTGGACCCCTCTCCCCTGGTTTAGAAGGCTCATCAGAGAAGTGAAACAGCAATTTACTTATACTGTTTTCAATTTAGGATAACATATTTGCTGTTTATGTTGCTGTATCTTCTACGTAGAGAAGACGAAGCACAGGTTGAATGATTGCTTTGTGCGACACCTCTGTTCAGTTTGCTTACTTTAAGCTTCAGTCATCTGTCATTTTAATTCTTGGCCCCACTTCCACTCTGAACTCTCTGCCCTTGGCTTACTACACTGTTCCAGCGAAGCTCATTGTAAGCTTGAGAAGCAGAACCTCATCTTTCAATTAAACACCTCACAGCTTTCTGAATCAACCTTTGAGCTCAACAGTTCCACATCATAAACTTTGCTCCTCTTTTTTCAGACAGCATTGGTTGGTAATTTTGCTATTTTGTTTGTATCTCCTCTAGATCCATCTCATGTTTCTGTGGTTGTACCATTACCATCACCCTTTGATTTGTCTCATTATCCCATTTCTGATTTTATCTGTTCTGTTATCTGCCCTATCAGGGATCCTCTCTTTTGCCCTTACTTTGTCTTGCTTCTCCCACTTCCCCTGCCTCAATGCTTGCTTAAAAAGTTTCATTTCTGATTTCTTTTCAGTTCTGATGAAAGGTCATCGACCTGAAATGTTAAATTTATTTCATTTTCCTTAGATGCTGCTTAGTATTTCCAGGATATTAACAGCCTGGCATCAGAACTTACATCTCTTTAAAGGTGGAGATTGCACCTCCAAGAGTTGTTGGCCAATCAGAGGGCTTGATAGCGTTTCAGTCCCAGCAGTGCTACTGGGAGCAGTGGCCACTGTTACTACTGCAGCCAGTTTCCACCAGTAACCATGGAGAAGTTCTTTGAATGGAGGAAAGTTGGATTGGATTCCCTGGAGCTAGTAGGGCAGGAAAGAGGCAGAGGGAGCCATTGTGGATATGAGGGACATCTGCCATGGAGGTTGGCCCTCCATGGGCTACAGGATGCTGCCATTTTTTACTGGGCACCTTCCCTGTTTGACGACACCAGCAAAAATGGGATGAGGGCATTAGCCATTTAAGGGCTTCAGTTGGCCACAGGGGGTGGAGGTGACAGGTAGAGGAGGCAGTCCTCAACTTTTCTTACCCCTTACTGAATCAGGGAGTGAGGAGGTAATGGATCACTTACTGCCTTCTCTCTCTGTTCTCTCTCCCTCCCACCCTCCCCACACCTTCCAGCCTGTTCACCTATTCTGAGAATAAATTCCATCCTATTAATACAATTATGAATGTATGGTATTTGTATGTTAGATACATTTCGCAAAAAATCCAAACCAGCTCTTACTTACTCCTTCTCCCAAAAAAAGTTCCTTATGTGAGACTTTTGCATGCTTTCATGTATCTTGTGTGTGTAGTAAGAAGTCTCACACCAGGTTAAAGTCCAACAAGTTTATTTGGTAGTAAACGGCATAAGCTTTCGGGGCTCTGCCCCTTCGTCAGGTGACAAAGGGGCAGAGTCCCAAAAGCTTGTGGCATTTACTACCAAATAAACCTGTTGGATTTTAACCTGGTGTTGTGAGACTTCTTACTGTGTTTACCCCAATCCAACACCAGCATCTCCACATCTTGTATGTGTAGCAGCATTTAGTGGCAATTTAACATCAGTGAGTTAAAATTTAATTATAAATGTGAAAACATGAAATTATACAAATTCAATATCTTGCAGATTTGTTCATGTATTCCTTTAGGATAGGCTCTAAGTAGCCTAATAAGTAATCTAGCTAAAATGGATGGGTGTGAGAATCTGTGTGTAATATAAGGACAGTTTGGTCTTTTAAAGTACTCTGAACCATTAATTATAATTTTTCAGTAATAAAACTGAAAGATGTAGCATTATAAAGCTATAATGTATTTTAGCAGATTAGTCCTGGTCACTATAAGTATACAGAAGTGGGAGGAATTAGAAGACATTTCCTTCTGGGATATTCATGGCACCATGTAGGGCAGCTGAAATGCAACCACAAGGTCACTGCCTATCATATGGATAGTAAGAAATCTCACAACACCAGGTTAAAGCCCAACAGGTTTAGCAAAATCCACTAGCTTTCGGAGGGCTGCTCCTTCGTCAGGTAAGTGGGAGTTCAGTTCATAAACAGGCCATATAAGGATACAAACTCAACTTACAAAATAATGGTTGGAATGAAATCTTTACAGGTAATCAAGTCTTAAAGGTATAGACAGTGTGAGTGGAGAGACCATTAAGCACAGGTTAAAGAGATGTGTATTGTCTCCAAACAGGACAGTTAGTGAGATTTTGCAAGCCCAGGCAAGTCGTGGGGGTTACAGATAATGTGACAAGCTCCCGGTTGAGGCCGCCCTTGTGTGCAGAACTTGGCTATCGGTCTCTGCTCAGTGACTGTGCGCTGTTGTGACACATTTTTCGTCAGAGCAGAGGAAAAAAAGTCTCCTGTATAGGAATGCATTTTATAGTTATCGCGGAATTGACAATTCAATACACAAATTGATGACTGCTGCTATAGATATGATGTGATGTGGAGATGCCGGCATTGAATTGGGGTAAACATAGTAAGAGGTCTCACAACACCAGGTTAAAGTCCAACAGGTTAATTTGGTAGCAAAATCCACTAGCTTTCGGAGTGCTGCTCCTTTGTCAGGTAAGTATTGTTCAGCCTTGAGATTTTGCAGCTTTGTTGTTTGTCATAGCAAAAGGCATGTTGTCTCCACTAAGAATGAATGCGAAGGTACGCATTTATGTTATGAACTTCACGTTCATCACTTGGCATGTGATGAGCCCATGGTTACTATTAGCATTTTAATGGTTTTATGAGTCAACAACGTCATTTTGGACTGGCAAAGTTTTGAGGTGAGATTTAGTAATGAGAGGTTTCTTTCAGAACTAACCAGTAAACAGCAGATTTATTGATTTTTGATTTCATAACTTGCATTGCAGAACCCTCAGTTTTTGGGGTTCCTAAATGCTACCATACCAAGTTAAAGCTATGAGGCTTAGAAATGTTTATTTTAGGAAATAAACTGTTTTGGAGGTGAACTTTTTGAGATCCTTTAAATCTTTTTGGAGTAGTCATAAAATATTAACAGAATTCTCAAACAAAGAGATGTAGATTTAAATGCAGATGTCAAAAGGTTATTATACAATTGAAAAAATAATTTCTTCATGAGAAAGGTGATGAATTTTAAAAAACTTGTCCAGAGAACCTGTGCAAAGTTATCCATTTCAAAATGGTGTTGAATAAATTTTGGCAGTGTTGTTCAAGAGTTCACAAAATAATTGCAAATGAAGAAGCCTTTCAGACCATTGTTCTTCAGCCAACCAGGAAAACTCTTACATTCCTCCCATTGCAGCTTCCAGTTTTTAAAACTAATCTGGAGGTCTTTTCTTTGCATTTGTTTAGAGAAATCCATTCCTTGACATGTGGAAAACTCCCTGAATTTACCTTTCACTAGCTTCAGCTCAAGTTGTCTTCTTCTACTTCCTCAATTTAATTTGAAGTAATATTCTAGATTTGAAGTAATATTATAGATTTACTGTTTGTATTTGTTTAACCATCTTGTTTATCTTCAAGATGCTTTCTTTTCAAACTGAAAATCTGGGTGGCATGGTGGTTAGCACAGCTGCCTTACAGCTGCAGGGACGTGGATTCAATTCCCGGCTTGGGTCACTGTGTGGAGTTTGCACGTTCTCCCTGTGTCTGCATGGGTTTCCTCTAGGTGCTCCTGTCTGCTTCCACAGCCCAAAGATGTGCTAGTTAGGATGATTGTCCATGCTAAATTCCCCCTTAGTGTATCTGAGCAGGCGACGGCGTGTGGCAACTAGGGGATTTTCACAATAACTGCATTGAGGTGTTAATGTTAGCTTTCTTGTGACTAATGAATAAACTTTAACTTTAAGAAAATCCAAAGTTTTTCCTGTCTATCACAATAATTCAAGCTTTTTTGAATTATCGCTCCTTGCTGCCACACTCAAATGTGAGCTTAATGTCAAGGGCAGTCCATCTCATAGAATCCCCATAGTGCACATGGAGAACATTCAACCCATCGAGTTTGCACTAATTCTCTGAGCAACATTCCTCCTAGGCCCAAACCCCTATGCTGGAACCCAGCGCATCCACTGTAGTTAATCCACCTAACCTACATGGTAGCTGAAATTTAGCATGGTCAATTCACCTAACTTTCACATCTTTGGTCTGTGGGAGGAAATCAGAGCATGTGGAGAAAATTCATGTAGATGTGGGGAGAATATGCAAACTCCATATTGACAGTCGCCCAAGGTTGCAATTGAACCTGGATCTTTGGTGCTGTGAGGAAACTTTATTCCATCTGATGCTTAGTGCTGTCCTTGTCTTCATTAAATTTAATCTGTCATTTTTCTGCCCACTTACATATTTTGCCAATACATACAAAATAATTTATGATGTTTTGCATCAGTCTGATGGATGGTAATTACTGTTTTATGTTGGAACACACTGGGAGATGATGGTTAGTTTAATACATTGAGTTGATGTGCCATGAACAACCAAGACCTCCTGGAACAAAACAGAAAATGCTGGAAAATCTCAGCAAGCCTGACAGCATCTGTGAAGAGAGAATAGAACCAACATTTTGAGTCTAGATGACCCTCGTCAGAGCTGAAGACAAAGAAAATAGGACAAGATTTATAATGTAAAGGTGAGTGGTTGGGTGGGGGTGGTGTATGACTGTGTAATTGACCAAGGTGTCACAGACAAAAAGACAAAGTGGAATACAAATACTGGTAATAAAGACAGGGAATGGTGCTGACAGCATCCATTAAGAAATTGAAGTGTGTAAATGGCAGAACAAAGGTGCAGAGTGTCAAATGACAACCTGAGGAATGGCTTTGGTTGGGTCAAGCAGAACAAAAGGGAAGGTGAGATTTGGAAGTGGACAAATGAAATGACAGAAGAAGTTAAAATTAAAAATATATACTTTAGAGTAGTATAAATGGATTAATAAGATCAAAGGAAGTGAGATAAAATAAATAAATGGAAATGAAGTGGAGGTGGAGAAGTGAGTTCCGGCTCCCAATACATTCAGAAAAGAGAAGGATGCAGACTACAGGAAAGAGATAGAGAAGCTGGTGAATTGGCACGATGACAATCTCTCAATGTCAGTAAAACAAAGGAGATAGTTGTCAACTTAAAGAAGCATAGTGGAGAACGTGCCTCTATCTATGTCAATAAGGATGAAGTAGAAATGGATGAGAGCTTCAGGTTTTTTGGTGTCCAGATTACCAACAACCTGCCCTGGTCCCTCCAGGCTGATGCTATAATTAAGAAAGCCAACCAATGCCTCTACTTCCTTAGGAGGCTAAGGAAATTTGGTATATTCATGACGACTCCCAACAACGTTTACAGATGCACCATCAGAAACATTCTTTCTGGATGTATCTTAGCTTGATATGGTTACTGCTGTGCCCAGGACTGCAAGAGACTACAAAGGGTCGTGATGAAGCCCAGTCCATCATTCAAATCAGCCTCCCATCCACTGACTCAGTCTACACTTCCTGCTGCCATGGAAAAGCAACCACGTAATCAAGGACCCTATGCATCCCGGACATACTCATTGCCACCAATTTCTGTAGGGGAAAAATTGCTAAGATCTGAGGTCACATACCAACAACTCCAGAACAGCTTCTTCCCTGCTGCCATCAGACTTTTGTACGGACCTACCTTATATTAAGTTCATCTTTTTCTATACCCTAGCCATGACTGTAACACTACATTCTACATCCTCCTTCCCTTTATGATTGGTATGCTTTATCTGTATAGCATGCAAAAAACTATACTTTTCATTATATACTGATACATATGACAATAATAAATCAAATCAAAGTCTACTCTAAATTAGAGAGATCAAATACAGACTAGGTGGCCGCTTTGAAGAACACCTTTGGTCTGTAGCAAATAAGACAGACACCTTCCTGTCACTTGCCATTTTCAATACATCATCCTACTCACTTGTTCACGTGTCCGTTCTTGGCCTGTTGCAGTGTTCCAGTGAAGCCCAGTGCAGACTGGAGGAACAGCATCTCATCTTCTGATTCAGCATTTTTTTACAGCCTACTGGACTAAACATTGATTTCAACAATTTCCAGGCATGAACTCTCCCCCCACCTTCATCCATTTCTATTCATTTTATTTTTTCATTTCATTTTATCTTATTTTTTCATGTGTGTATATACTTTAATTTCTTCCATTATTTCATTTTCCAACTGGTTTTAAAATCTCAGTTTAAATTCTTTTTTTATTTTATTCATCTATTTTTATTACTTTATGTTCTTATTGTATATTAATTTTAATTTCTTCCACTGTTTCATTTGTCCACCTCTGGATCTTGCTTTCCAACTTTCCCTCTTCTCCCAATGCCGCCCCCCCCGCCAACTCCCCAACTTTCACATTCTGCACCTTTGTTCTGCCATTCATACATTCTAATTTCTTAATGGAAGCTATTAGCACCATTTTCAGCCTTCACCACCAGCGTTTACATTCCCTTTGTCTTTTTGACTGTGACACCTTACTCAGTTACACAACCCACCCCTCCACCCTTGCAGTATAAATCTCATCCAACTTGCTTTGTCTTCAGCTCTGACCAAGGGTCATCCAGACTCTCAACACTGGCTCTATTCTCTGTGATGTGGAGATGCCGGTGTTGGACTGGGGTAAACATAGTAAGAAGTCTCACAACACCAGGCTGAAGTCCAACCAGTTTATTTGATAGTAAACCCACAAGCTTTCGGAGTTTGGCCCTTGTCAGGTGAGTGGAGAGTCTGATCTATTCTCTCTCCACAGATGCTGTCAGACCTGTTGAGATTTTCCAGCATTTTTCTATTTTTGTTTCAGATTCTGCAGTATTTTGCTTTCACCTATGGTCTCCTGGAAGTTGCTTGAGTGCCAATGGGAGTCAGAGAACAATTTTTCAAGATGTTTGTGAAATTGATTAAAAGTCCTTTGCTTATAAGTAATAGTGTAGTAATGCAACATCAGAATGGTGAATATCAGTAGGATAGATAACTGTTTCATGTCATTTTCTTTGAATACACATACTAATCTAATTATGATAAATTTGCAGGATCCAGTGATCAAACAATCTATTTTTAAACTTCGATTCTCTTCCAGTTTATTCACTGTACCTGACTTAGCTTCCAATATCAGAGCCTTAAAAATAGAAGCAGTCTTGTTTTCATTAGGTTTCGGAAATATATAAAAAATGGAGGTTTAACCTCATTCTTTCCTGTAGGTTTCACCCCTGTTTTTTCCTCTAGTATGTTACCTTCTGCTTTGAGTTTTCATTAAATGTTCATGTTGGAAATATTGTGAGAAAAACTAGTGATATATCGTATGGAAGGATTTGAAAATGATTTATGGTTTCATAATATGTGGTGATCCCTGAGTGAGTGATTTCTATCTATGTCAGGATGGTTTATTATGCAACTTCAGAATTGTCATCTGACTGAAAGGGGACCTCTGCAATTGCCAAAGTAACAGTGAGATAGGTGGAAATGCTAGCAAGGAAGGGTTTACTTAATTTGATTTTTAACCCATTTAAAGATGAGAAGTTTTCCAAAAGAAACTTTTGTTACAAGGACACGGTGTCTTACCAGATAATAGGTGCCATGCTGTGAATCGCACTGCGGTAATTCAGTTCAATAGCTGTGGTGTCATCTTAAAAAAGAATGAATCTCAAGTGGTAATAAGTGTCAGCGCAGCCCTGAGATTTAATTACTGCATTACATTGCTGTTAGGTAGTGAATTCTTCATCAGCTATGTTGAATCATTCCTTTTTCAAAACTGACATTTTATTTTTTGACTTACTGTTATACAGTAGGCACAATAAGAGATGATAGTAGAATGCTCTGTAGGTGAATGGAGGGATGATAGACAAGCGAGATTTGAAGTTTGATGTCTTAGACCAAGCTGTTGCGCTATTAGTTTATTTCCTGAAGTGGAATTCCTTTGTATAAACTTTGTTTTAAATTTTACAAGATTAAAAATTAATGTTGAGATATATTTGCACAAATTTACACACTTTTACCAAATTCCTCTGACATTTAAGAAATGTATTGCCTCAATATTTTAAATCTGTTAATGCCTCTTTACAACTAGCAGGTGAGAAATTTTGGTGTTATTCAGTACAATATCACTGAAAGTAATCTTGACCCTGAAGTTTTATGGTTCTGGGTCAGCCATAGGCCATTCTTTGAACCTGATCCACTATTCTGTGAGATCGTGGTTGTTCTGCATCCTAACTCCATCTACTCAAGGTGCCTTGAATATCAACAGTCTGTTAATCTTAGATTTATTATTTTGTTGAACTAGCATCGATTCCATTTTGTGGGGGGAAGTTCCACATATTTATTCATAAACTTAGAAAACATTATGGTGCAGAAGGAGGCTATTTGACCCACTGCATCCATATTCATCAAAGACAAACTATACAGCCTCAGCTCACCTTCCTTACCACCCATAGCCTGAAAAAGTATTTTAGTTGGTCTCACTTTGAATTTAGAACTGACACTAATCATATTTGCTTGCCTGGCTCTCTCTATCCTTTACTTCACTTTTCCTTCTACCTATTCAATTAACTGTTGAATATTGACTTTGCTTCTGTCTTAATCACTAATCTTGGGGAAGTGAATCCCACAGCTTTTATGTAAAGATATTTCTCTTCCTCTCCTTTCTAAGTCTTGTATCTGGGGCTCCACATTCTTGACCTCCCCACCACTTCAGACAATCTGCTTTTATCTACTTTCTCCTACTCTTCTATAACTTCTGTAATATTGCTCTCGAGTTCCAATTTTTCATTTTTTTATATTTCTATTTCTTCACACAGATAACATCCAGAGAATCTGTGCTGTACAGCTTCAAATTTTTTCCTATATTGTAGAGCCCAGTATTGAACATAGTACTCCAACTGAGGCCTTACGAAAGATTTATACGGGCTTTAATATTTTATACCACTTGTGATTAAACACAGTTTCATTAGCTCATGAAAATCCCTTTGAAACTTCATTGGTCTTGTAAAGAATTAACTACACCTCTCAATTTAGTGGTATCTGCTTATTTCAGCATCACTTTCTCTTGGCCTATGTACGAATAAATGATGTACTAATTATCTTATTTTCATGTTATAAATCTACTAGATTCCTCTGGTGATTTCCACTCGTCTCCATCCAGAATGCTACTCCTTCACACACCTTCTGTGTCCAAATTTCCTCTGTTTATCTCTTCTAAACTCTTCACTGTGTGCTCCTCATCATGTTTCTCATAATGATTATATCCATGTATTGTTATGCTGTTATCCTTTGTAGCAGAGTGAATTACTTTGTCAACTACTATCTGATGAGAACTCTGATCCCCAGTAAAGTCACAGTCCCTCTAAGAACTTCCCCTTTAAAGATAATTGAATCAGGAGTGCTATAAGATTTCGCCAACTGCATGAATATAAAAGGACATTCAGGAGTAATTGGATCGGATGACACTTGAAATTGGAGAGTTGAAACATGTACTATATAGCTTTGAATTTTAAAAAAGAGATGTTTGGAATTTGCATGGTTCAAGGATTACTGGTTGTAAAGGAAAGAAGGTTTCACAATGACGATGGTGGGTTTCTTGTCGGTGAAATGTATCCAAACTGTAATGGCTTCATCTTCTGTAAGTCTTCTCATTATTGCAGAGTCAGATGTGTGATCAACGTGGACTTCTGGAAGGGTAGGGCATTTTAGTTCAGTCAGGCAGCATGGTCAGTGCAGGCTTGGAGGGCTGAAGAGCGTGTTCCTGTGCTATAACTTTCTTTGTTCTTTGTACAACAAAACTGGCAGTTCATTTATTTTGTTTGTGGGATGCTGGTGTCACTAGCCGTGTCAGTTTATCTTGTCCATCTCTTACTGCCTTTGAGAAACTGGTAGTGAGCTGCCTCCTTGCACCATTGCAGTGCATGTAGGTATACCCATAGTGCTGTTAGGGAGTGTGTTCCAGGATTTTGACCCCATGTCATTGAAGGGATGACGATACATCTCCAATGCAGGATGGTATATGGCTTGGAAGGTAACTTATATACAGTGGTGTTCTTATGAATCTATTGCCCTGTTTGATGGTCAAGGTTGTGGGTTTGGACGGTGCTGTCCAAGGAGCCCTGATGAGTTGTTGTTCATGTTGCCATTGGTGTTTGAGAAAGCTGCATCTCTGGGGATGTTGCACGCTTGACGTTGATAGCCCTTGAAGAGCACTGGGCCAAATTTCAGTGCTTGCCTCCACAAGGGGTTGGTTGACTGCATTGTTTTCCCAAGAGTGAGGTGGCCTACATTGGAAAGGTTTGTGAAACTCTTTTTTAGTGTATTCTTGTATCATTTGTACTGACCATCTTTTATGTCACTTGCCTGAGAAAGTCCTCCAACAAAGATCTATTTGGGGAATCTGTGAAGGGCTTTGTCTCAGTTGAATTTTTTGAAAGGCCATCCATGCTGTTGAGTCCAATATTATGAGGCCCTCTTTGTTTGTGAATTTGTCTCATTGTTATAAGTGTGGTAGAAAAGCTCTAGAGATTCGATCTGGTATTTATAGCAGACCCAGGAGTCTGCACCATACAGGACAATGGCCTGGTAGAGTTCAATTTTATTCTTCAACTTTGTCATCAGTAGTGGCATCCCTGGAGAGTATGCTATTATGGTATGAACATTTTTCTGCAGCCTTGAGACTGATGCCAATAATTGATAGGATCGGTGCTACGTAATATGTGTCTGGTCGGAACATAATCACAATCTTGTAGATGCTGATTTGGAGGTCAAAGCTTCTGGCAACGCTCAAGAATTAATAGCCAGGGAACTGAGCCTGTATGGTGCAGTCATAGTTGCCGTTAACTATCATAAGAATAGGATACTTTCTTTTGGAACCATCTCCCTCAAACGTAATGTAGAGCAGCAGGGGTTTGTTTCATCATCGGGAGAAAGATTACAAAGGATCTGGAAAACATTCCAAAAGTATCCAAGACATTAGGACCCTATAACACATAATTCTCCCACTTATATTGTTAGGCTTCTAGGTTTGTGTACAGCTCTTTATTTTTCTTGCTTGTACCTTAGCTTTATTTGATTTATACCTGTTCTTATAGCTTGCCTGTGATTCAGTGTGGTTCTGTTTTGTTTCTCTTTAGATTTGTGGTCTGTTCATTAAAATTCTATTTAAAACTTAAGGACTATTGTTAAGACCCAGGCCAGAAACTCCAAGCTGTTTTGTGAAGCTAGCCTCTTGCATACTCTGATTTTAATTTCCCCACCATTGGCGATTGTGACTTCACCTGACTGGATCTTAGGCTCTGGAATTCATTCCCGAAGCCTCTCTGCCTCTCTATCCCCATCATCATTAAGGGCTTTGCCTACTTTAGCTGCCTAGGCCCAAACTTTAAGTTTTACATTTGATTTTGGCATGGGTGAGCATAAAGTGTTTCATCCCAGGTATGATTCAAGTGACCCACTAGGAAGTTTTTATCGAACAAAGTCTATTTAAAATATAGCAAAAAGAAATTAGCATAACTTTTACCAATTATAAGACTTTAAACATTACACAGTATGCTCCTAACAGCTAGCTATGGGCAACAGGGTTGCACAATGGTGAACACTGTTGCCTCACAGCGCCAGGGACTTGGGTTCAGTTTCCAGCATGGGTCACTGTGTGTGTGGAACCTGCACATTCTTCCTGTGTCTGTGTGAGTTTCCTCCCACATTCCGAAAGACATTCTGGTTAGGTGCCCTGGCCGTGTTAAATTCTCCCTCAGTGTACCTGAACAGTGCTGGCGTGTGGCGACTAGGGGATTTTCACATTAACTTCATTGCAGTGTTAATGTAAGCCTACTTGTGACAGTCATAAATAAACTGAAAAAAGCTAATAACTGTTGCTGTTGTTCCAAGTAAAACACCATCCCACAGATATACACCCTTCTCCAGACTTAACGTAGAAACAAGTATACTGTCATGATGCTGGATTTTCAGGTCTTTAACAACTGCTGTGAATTGGTCCTTTGAATGTTGGATTACACATCTGAGTCTTCGCACTTATCACCTTACCTGTCAATATCCCCAAATCAAACTGCACTCAGCAATTCCTAGAGGACCATTAAACCACAATACACATTAGGCCAAATTAAAAATTTATACTGCTTCAGTAACAATACAGGGCACTGGTTACAGATGTCATGGCACTAGTTAAATACTACAAAAGAAAGTGATTAAAGGCACAGTATCATCAAATTATATATTAAATTATAGTATATAGCAGATACTAGGTTTCATTGGCAATTTTGTTGTTGAAATTTTCCTCTGTCTATCTGTAAACCAGGGTTCTATCTCATTCTGAGCTGATAAGGATAGGCTTCTCAAAATTCTCTTTCCTAAAGGTTGTATGGTACGTTGGAAAGCACTTAATGAATGAGCAGAGAAGTGAAATTATACACATTAGATCAGGTAGACAAAAACACTGGCACAGACTGGATGGGTTGAATTCTACTTTTCTCCTGGTCAGCTGTCCGTATACCACTGTACTGGAGCTCATGCAAAACTCTGCTGACCATACATTATCTCACCCCATGTCATGTTCACTCAACCTCTCCATGTTTATTGACCTTCATTGGCTATCAGTTTGGCCTCAATTTTAAAATTCTATTTCTTGTTTTCAAAATTCTTCCTGTTTTAATAATCTTCACCAGCTTGACACTCATTAACAGTCATCTAATTCTGGCCTCTTGCACACGCTGATTTTAATTTCCCCACTGTTAGTGATTGTGACTCCACCTGGCTGGATCTTAGGCTCTGGAATTCATTCCTGAAGCCTCTCTGCTTCTCTATCCCCATCATCATTAAGGGCTTTGCCTACTTTAGCTCCCCAGGCCCCAAACTTTAAGATGCTCCTTTAAAATTTGCCTCTTTGACCAAACTTTTGGCCATCTATCTTACTGAATCACATATGCAGATAATATCCAGTTTGATGTGGAACACGTTGGGACTTTAAAGGGATGATATAAATGCCAGTGTTGTAATTGTTGTGGTTGGCTTCTTTCTGTCCTGTCACTGCCTGCTATCCTGAGATAAACGCTTTTTACTGTACCCTGGGACCATTATTTTGTTTTGTGATACCTTCATTCATCATATAACATTTGGAATTCTGCTTTGATTTGTAACAGAAGTGCTTGTATATCTGTCTGTTTTAAGCAGTTAAAAGGAACAGTCCTCTTGGAGATTGAGATGCAGTGTCCCAGCAGTTGCAGCATATCCAGAACTTTGTCTTGTGTCTGGACTGTTGAAATCTCTGAGATTTCAGTGACTGAAGGCTGCTGAACTGATAGAGGTTTGCACCTTATCTGAGCAAATGCATTAAAAATGATAATGCTACGCTACAGCTATTCAGAACCTTTTTTGATACTGGTCATTGGTTGATCAATGTTAACACCAGAGTTATAGTATCATTACTATTGAATTTTCAAGAGTAATGCTTTGATATGTACCTTTCTTGGATTATTTATCTCGGTTTCTAGGTTAATTTTTTTTCTCTGATTCAAGCTAGTCCTCTGTGGATACAGATGGCAGCATTGTACAAGTAATGCTCTTGAGTTATGGTGAAGGAAGAGTATGTATCAATCTATAAGCACATTGGAGGTGGTGTCAAAAATTTTTCTGTGTTGTAATCTAAGCATTGAAACTGTGCACAATGTCAAGCTTTCACTAAGATAAAAGCAAAATACGGCGGTTGCTGGCATTTGAAATAAAAGCAGAAAATGCAGGTCTGACAGCATCTGTGGGGAGAGAATACACAGTAAGAAGTCTCTCAACACAGGTTAAAGTCCAACAGGTTTATTTGGTAGCAAACGCCACTAGCTTTCGGGTCTCCACCTTCGTCAGATGAGTGGGGAGTTCTGATCACAAACAGGGCATATAAAGGTACACACTCAGTTTACAGAATACTGATTAAAATGCGAGTCTTTACAACTAATCCAGTCTTAAAGGTGCAGACAATGTGAGTGGAGAGACCATTAAGCCCAGGTTAAAGAGATGTGTATTGTCTTCAGAGAGGACAGTTAGTGAGATATTGCAAGCCCAGGCAAGTCATGGGGGTTACAAATAGTGTGACATGAACCCAAGATCCCGGTTCAGGCCGTCCTCATGTGTGTGGAACTTGGCTATCAGTCTCTGCTCAGCAACTCTGCGCTGTTGTGCGTCGTGAAGGCTGCCTTGGAGAACGCTTACCTGAAGATTAGAGGCCGAATGCCCATGACAGCTGAAGTGTTCGCCAACAGGAAGAGAACAGTCTAGCCTTTGATTGCCGAGCGGTGTTCATTCATCCGTTGTTGTAGCGTTTGCTTGGTCTCCCCAATGTATCATGCCTCGAGACATCCTTTTCTGCAGCGTATCAGGTAGACAGTGTTGGCCAAGTTGCAAGAGTATGTACTGTGTATCTGGTGGATGGTGTTCTCATGTGAGATGATGGCATCCATGTTGATGATCCAGCACTTCTTGCAGAGGTTGCTGTGGCAGGCTTCTGTGGTGTCATGGTCACTGTTTCTCCTGAAGGCTGGGTAGTTTGCTGCGGACAGTCGTCTGTTTGAGGTTGTGCGGTTGTTTGAAGGCAAGAAGTGTGGGTGTGGGGATGGCCTTGGTGAGATGTTCGTCTTCATCAATGACATGTTGAAGACTCCGGAGAAGATGTTGTAGCTTCACTGCTCCAAGGAGGTACTGGAATGTGAAGGGTACTCTGTCCGCTGTGTCCCGTGTTTGTCTTCTGAGGAAGTCGATACAGTTTTTCACTCTGGCGTGTCGGAACTGTCGATCGATGAGTCGAGCACCACATGCTCTTATGAGGGCATCTTGCAGCGTCTGGATGTGTCTGTTGTGATCCTCCTCATCTGAGCAGATCCTGTGTACGGAGGGCTTATCCATAGGGGATGGCTTCTTTAATGTGTTTAGGGTGGAAGCTGGAGAAGTGGAGCATTGTGAGGTTATCCGTGAGCCTGTGGTACAGTGTGGTGTTGAGGTGACCTTCCTTAATGGAGATGTGTGTGTCCAAGAATGCAATCGATTCTGGAGAGTAGTCCATGGTGAGTCTGATGGTGGGATGGAACTTGTGATGTCATCATATAGTTGTTTCAATGATTGTTCACCATAAGTCCAAAGGAAGAAAATGTCATTGATGTACCCAGTGTATAGCATCGGTTGAAGGTCCTATGTAGTGAAGAAGTCTTGTTCGAGCCTGTGCATGAAGATGTTTGCATATTGAGGTGCAAATTTGGTCACCATGGCTGTTCCGGGTGTCTGGATGAAGAACTGATTATTGAAGGTGAAGACATTGTGGTCCAGGTTGAACTGGATGAATTGTAAAATTGCATCTGAAAACTGGCAGTTTCTGCCAATTCTCCCCCAAGTGGAGAAGCTACAACATCTTCTCCGGAGTCTTCAACATGTCATTGATGAAGATGAAATCTCGCCAAGGCCATTCCCACACCCCCGCTTCTTGCCTTCAAACAACCTCAAACAGACCATTGTCCACAGCAAACTATCCAGTCTTCAGGAGAACAGGGACCATGACACCACACAATCTTGCCATAGCAACCTCTGCAAGACATGCCAGATCATCGACAATAATGCCATCATCTCACGTGAGAACACCATCCACCAAGTACACAGTACATAATCTTGCAACTCGGTCAACATTGTCTACCTGATACGCTGCAGGAGAGGATGTCCCGAGGCATGGTACATTGGGGAGACCACGCAGCTGCTACGACAACTGATGAATGAACACTGTTCGACAATCACCAGGCAAGACTGTTCTCATCCTGTTGGTGAACACTTCAGCGGTCATGGGCATTCAGCCTCTGATCTTCGGGTAAGCGTTCTCCAAGGCGGCCTCCATGACATACGACAGTGCAGAGTCACTGAGCAGAGACTGATATGATGTGGGTACGCTGGCGTTGGACTGGCGTAAACACAGTAAAAAGTCTGACAACACCAGGTTTTAGTCCAACCGATTTATTTGATAATGCTCACAAGCTTTCGAGGTTTCCCTCTTCGTCAGGTGATGAAGAGGGAAACCTTGAAAGCTTGTGAGTATTATCAAATAAACCGGTTGGACTAAAACCTGGTGTTGTCAGACTTTTTACAGAGACTGATAGCCAAGTTCTGCACACATGAGGATGGCCTGAGCTGGGAACATGGGTTCATGTCACGCTATTTGTAACCCCCATGACTTGCCTGGGCTTGCAATATCTCATTTTCATGTCCTTCTGGAGACAATGCACATCTCTTTAACCTGTGCTTAATGGTCTCTCCACTCACATTGTCTGCACCTTTAAGACTTGATTAGTTGTAAAGAGTCGCATTTTAATCAGTATTCTGTAAACTGTGTGTGTGCCTTTATATGCCCTGTTTGTGATCAGAACTCACCTGACGAAGGGGCAGAGCCCCAAAAGTTTGCTACCAAATAAACCTGTTAGACTTTAACCTGGTGTTGTGAGATTTCTTACTGTGTTTACCCCAGTCCAACGCAGGCATCTCCACATCTGGAGAGAATGCAGCCAGCATTTCGATGACCCTTCATCACAGTTGCAAGCAGAGAGAATCAGCAGAGAGTTATATTATGAAGGAGGGTTGGGGCTGGTGGAATGGGACAAAGGGAACGTAAATGAAGATAACAGAAGGCTGAGAAGGTGCTAAAAGTATCCATTAAATGATTTGCACGTGTGAATGGCAGGCTAGAGGTACAGATAGTTAAGTGACTGCCTGGGGATTATGGCAGTTGCCCTGAAAGGGGTGAGGGAGGATGCTGCAGCAAGAAGGAGAGCTGGAATGGAGAAGTGGAAAAATAGAAGTGAAAAAGAAGGATGATAAAATGGATGAATGAGATGAAATGAAATAAGATAGATGGAAATGGGGTGAAGATGGAGGAGTGAGTTCATGCTCTGAAGTTGTTGAACTCAGTGTTTAGTCTGTAGGGCTGTCAAGTGCACAATTGGAAGATGAGGTGCTGTTCCTCCAGTTTGTAATGGGATTCACTAGGACTTTGCGAAAGGCCAAGGAGGAAATGTGGACAGGAGAGCAGGGTTTGGTTTGATTTGACTTATTGTCACATGAATTAACATGTAGTGAAAAGTATTGTTTCTTGCGCGCTATACTGACAGAACATAGAACACTACAACACAAACAGGCCCTTCAGCCCACAAGTTGCGCCGATCACATCTATACCTACCAAGCCATAGAACTATCTGTAACTCCCAATGCCGTTAGATCCCATATACTCATCCAGAAGTCTTTTAAAAGACTCCAGCGATTTCGCCTCTACCACCACCGACGGCAGCCAATTCCACTCACTCACCACCCTCTGAGTGAAAAACTTTCCCCTAACATCTCCTCTGTACTTGCTTCCCAGCACCTTAAACCTGTGTCCTCTCGTAGCAACCATTTCAGCCCTGGGAAATAGCCTCCGAGAATCCACCCTATCTATTAGTCTCAACATTTTATAAACCTCTATCAGGTCGCCTCGTAACCTTCTTCTCTCCAGGGAGGAGACCTAGCTCCCTCAACCTATCTTCATAAGGCATGCCTCCCAATCCAGGCAACATCCTTGTAAATGTCCTCTGCACCCTCTCAATAGCTTCCACATCCTTCCTGTAGTGAGGCGACCAGAACTGCGCACAGTACTCCCAAGTTGGGTCTGACAAGGGTCTTATAAAGTTGCAGCATTACCTCCCGACTCCTAAACTCAATCCCTCGATTAATGCAGGCCAGTACACCATACGCCGCCTTGACTACATCCTCCACCTGCGAGGCCGATTTAAGAGTCCTATGGACCCGGACCCCAAGATCCTTCTGCTCTTCGACCCAGCTAAGACTCCTACCCTTGATATTGTACTCCTGCATCCCGTTGGTCCTGCCAAAATGGACCACTACACATTTATCCGCGTTGAAGTCCATCTGCCACTTCTCCGCCCAGTCTTGCATCCTATCTATGTCACGCTGCAACTTCTGACATCCCTCCAGACTATCCACAACACCACCAACCTTAGTAACGTCAGCGAACTTACTAACCCATCCCTCCACTTCCTTTATGAAAATGACAAACAGCAAGGGTCCTAGAACAGATCCCTGGAGCGCTCCACTGATGACCGACCTTCATGCAGAAAAAACATACTGTTCAGAGAGAAGGAAACGAGAAAGTGCAGAATGTAGTGTTAACAGTCACAGCTGCGGGTGAGATAAGGATCAACTTAATGCAGGTAGTCCGTTCAAAAATCTGACATGAGAGCAGGGAAGTAGTTGTTCTTGAGTCAGGTGGTGTATTGGAGTGGCCATTACAGAAACGTGATTGCACGGTGACCAGGACTGGGAACTAAATATCCAGGGGTTTCAGACAATTCGGAAGGCTAGACAGGAAGGAAAAGGAGGTGGGGTAGCTCTGTTAATTAAGGATAACATCAGGGTGGCAGTGAGAGACGATATAGGCTGTAAGGAGCAAAATGTGGAATCAATGTGGGTGGAGATAAGGAATAGTAAGGGGAAAAAGTCACTGGTGGGCATAGTCTATAGGCCCCCAAATAATAATTTCAAGGTGGGGCAGGCTATAAACTAACAAATAACTAACAACTGTTTTGTGGATAGGTTTATGGATGGAAAGGGATTGGTTTAGGTTCGAGGGTCATTGCTTTTTAACTGGTCGGCGCAACATCGTGGGTCAAAGGGCCTGTTCTGCGCTGTTATGTTCTATGTTCAATGAAGTGACAAGCAACAGGGTCCTGCTGGTGGATGGACCAAAAGTGTTCAGTAAAGCGGTCACCCTGTTTACGTTTGGTCTCTCCCATGTAGCGTAGACTGCATTGGGAGCAGCGAATGCAGTAGACCAGATTGAAGGAGATGCATGTGAAGGAAGTGCATGCCCCTGCTGGGAAACTGCTCACGATCCCAGGTCCCAAACACCACTTTCAAGTGAAGCAGGGCATCTGCTGAGATTTTCCAGTATTTTCTGTTTTTGTGTCAAGTTTTCACTGATCATTTGAAATTTAAAATAACAAAATGACCACGTTACAATTTGCCCTATTGGCACTGTGCATCACTTCTTATGATTTTATGTTCTTCCTACATTAAAATAGTACACTTTAAAAGACACCCCCAATTGGATTTTATTTGCTTTGTGGCAGCCTGAGGGATACGCTGATAGAATTGCGTGAAGCAAGGTGGGAAAAGGTTTTTCTGGAACATTAGTATTGATATAGATTAGTTTGACCAGATAGCCTTTTTCTCTGTTGTGCACTTGACATCTTCTACATCAAATCCCTTCATCATTTTAAAAACCTCTTACTGTTAATTATAACAACTGGCACAAAGGTTCATGCCCACAAAATAATAAAAAATTAAGTCTGAAATGAACAAAGGATTGTTGGGTGAAATGTGGTGCTGATTCTTTCTATTTCATTCTTTTATATCTCAATTACAAGGTGGCCATTTCTCTACTTGTCATTAGTAATGGTGAAAAATAACCATAAATGCAGCAGTTTTACATATTACTTCACTTTTGCATTATGAGTATATCACTTGCAAACTTTTAAAACAAAACTTTTGAAATGTATTCACTCATTAGATGGACCAAGCAAAGGTCTGCCTTCAATTATATGAAGTTTTCGTAATAAGGCTTGGTGTTAAAAAATACTTCCTTAATCCAAATGTTTTGAAATTATTGTAACCCTTTGAGCTCATCAGGTCTGCCATTACTTTTCCTTGGTTTTAATGCTGCAAATGACATTTCATAGTATTTGTGCATTGGTGCAATTTATTGTACAAGTGAGGCAATTGTTTGGTGCTGAGGTCAATTTGGTTTCTGTGGATACTGGGAAGTAGAGGTTGCAAGGCCCCGAGAAATGAGTCATTGTACTTGGAGCCTTGAGACAAACACATTTAATATTGAATTTTCTGTTATGTTCTCCACTATATTTGCAAGAAGCTGCTATTGCACAGAGTGGCTTAAGTGATAAATTGGAAATTGTGGACCTTCAGTTTTTTTCTTTAATTCTGTGCAAACATTGTTTTTCTATGACTTTTCCTTAAGGTGAAATTGTAAGATTTTTTCTTAGTGTTTTATCTCTTGAACCTATGGCTAGATCTTTCCATGACTTGACTGAAGACATATCTCTTATTACTTTGGGAGGATTTATTACAAATGATACATTTTACAGGGCAGACCTTTGCAGTATATTAAAGACAGACTATCAGATTCAGCAGATTATTAGCTCAATATCATATACTGATAGAAAGTAATGGACATCGAGTGTAAGGTTATGATGTCATTTCAGGATTTCAAATGGCTTTAAGCTCCTTGAAATTTCCTCGCATTTTATAGCATCATATGATATCTGATATTATTGCCTGGTAATCAGTAAGATGGATCCATTATGTTTTGTAGTGACTTGTGTGTTGTGCTAATATACTGTGTTTATTAATGTGTGGTGACATGGGTAGAACGATCGTTAGGATGCTGCATGTAGTGGTACTGGGAGAATGGCTAGTGCTGTATTGTGGGAAAAGGTGTTTTAGGGTGAAGGCTACAAAATGTGACAGAGTCTGGATACAAAGAAAAGTACAGCATAGGAACAGGCCCTCCAGCCCACCAAGTCTGTGTTGACACAGATGCCTCTCTAATCTAATGTTTCCTTGCCTATTCATATATCTAACCAGATACCTCTTGAATGTTGTTATGGAATCTGCTCATATCACGTCCTCCTGCACTGTGTTTTAGGCATTAACCGGGCCCTTTGTGAAAAACTTGCACGTTATATCTCTTTTAAACTTTCTCTCTCTCACTCTCAACCTATGCCCCTGAGTAATTGACCCTTTGACACTGGGAAAAAGATGACTATCCACCCTATCCAAGCCTGTCATAATTTTGTAAACCTCTATCATGTCTCCCCCTCATCCTCCGCTCAGCAATTTCTTCCCTTGCCCCTCTCAGTATTCTGGGATAAACTCTATCTGGTCCTGGGGACTTGCCCATCTTAATGTTTTTCAAAAACTCCAATACCTCCTCTCTTTTTAGCTCAACATGTCCTAGAATGTCTACATCCTCCTCTCTACATTCATCATCCACCACATCCTTCTCTTTCGTGAATACTGATGCAAAATACTCATCAACGACCTCACCCACCTCATCTGCCTCTGCACACAAATTCCCTCCGTTGTCTTTGAGTGGACCTACCCTTAACTACCCTTTTCCCTCATGGGATTCTCCTTCACCTTGCCTGCCGAGAACATTTCATTGCCCCTTTTTGCCCTCCTAACTCCCTGTTTTAAGCTCTTTCCTGCTATTTTTGTATTCCTTAAGAGCCTTATCTGTTGTCAATTTTCTGATACTTATGTATGCCCCTTTTTTCACTAAGCTCACAAACACTCATCATATAGGGTTCCCGAATATTGCCATCTTGATCCTTCATTTTTACAGGGACATACATGTCCTGAATTGTTAACAACTGACTTTTAAAAGACGCCCCACGTATCGGATATGGATTTACCTTCAAACAGCTGCCCCCAGTCTACATTTGCTAGCCCCTGCCTAATACTGTCGTAGTTAGTCTTCCCCCAGTTTAGTGCTTTCACTCTGGCACTACTTCTATCCTTCTCTATAAGTTTCTTGAAACTTATAGAATTATGATCAAAAGGGTGCCCCACTTAGACATCAATCAACTGTCCTATCTCCCAGTTTCCCAGAACCAGGTCTAAGATAGCCCCTTTCTGAGTTGGATTATCTACACGTTGCATCAAGAAGCATTCTCGGACACACTGAACAAACTCCGTCATGTCCAAACTCCTAGCTCTAAAGGAATCCCAGATGATGTTGGGGAAGTTGAAATTGCCCATCACAGCAACCCTGTTGTTTTTACATTTTCACATAATCTGCTGACATAGCAGTTCCTCCACTTCATGCTGGCTGTTGGAAGGTCTGAGATACAACCCCAACAATGTGATTGCACCACTCCTGTTCCTGAGTTCTACCCATATGGCCCCACTGCATGATTCCATCACGGTGTCCTCCTGTTTAGCTGTGACATTCTTCCTAAACCGTAAAATAACACCCGCACCCCCCTAGCTCTCTGTTACCTTCTCTATCTCGCCTGAAGCATCTAAATCTTGGAATGCTGAGATTCCAGTCCTGCTTTTCTTTCACCCAAGTCTCTGTAATTGCCACGACATTATAGTTTCATATAGTAATCCAAGCTTTAAGTTAATCCACCTTACCTGTCATGCTGCTTGCATTAAAGCAAAAAAACCTCAAACCATCTGTCCTGTCATGTTTTGTACACACTCTGGGTTGTATTTTCTCTTAGCCTATCTATTCCTCTTTTAATTGAATGCCCTATCACTATAACTCTGCCAATCTTTCTCCTGTACTCCTATGCAGCAGAGCCAACCATGATGCCATGAATCTGGCTGCTGCTACTTTCCCCTGGTGAGCCATCTCATCCAACAGTACCCAAAATTGTGTAGCTGTTTTGGAGGGAGGTGACTGCAGAGACCCCTGCACTGTCTTCCTACTCTTCCTCCGTCTAGTGGTCACCCATTCCCTATCTCGCTCAGTAATTTTTTTTTCTGTGGTGTGACCAATTCACTGACGTGCTATCCCTAACTTTCTCAGCATCGTGGATTATCCAAAGTGAATCCATCTGCGGCTCCAGAGCCGTCATGCGGTCTAAATGGAGATGCTGTTGGACGCACCCTGCATGTGCCAGAGTCATGATGTGGGTATGCCGGCGTTGGACTGGCGTAAACACAGTAAAAAGTCTGACAACACCAGGTTTTAGTCCAACCTATTTACTTGTGAGTATATTATCAAATAAATAGGTTGGTCTAAAACCTGGTGTTGTCAGATTTTTTACTGTGCCAGAGTCACCAGAAGTGTACCTGAATTCCCACATTGCACAAGAGGAGCATGACATGGGTCTGGGATCTCCTACATGACTTAACCCTTAAGTTAATTTACAACAGCTATTATAATGCCAAGAGGGAAAAAAGGGAAAAAAGAAAAGGAAAATTACTTACCAGTCACAGTCAATCACTTGCCCCTTGGCCATGACATCACGATTCATTTTCTTTCTACCTCTCACTTGCCTTCGAGTCTCCTTTGCAGATCTGCGCCTCCACTGCTCCCAAAAATGAGCCCCTCTTTCCTCTAAGCACCAAATTCCCATTCACCTCCAAATTTCTGATACCTTCGCTCTGGTTCAGTCTCACTCTGGTTGCAGCCTCTGTCCCACTGCCATGGTCTCTCTCTCACTGGTTTATGCAAGCTTTGTGACTCTACGTAGCAGGAAGATGCAAGAACCTGTGTCGGTAGGGTAAAGGCACAGCTAATTAGATGGGTGGGATGACAGCTGGAGTGAGAGGAGTCATGTTTCATGGTAATCAGTTGTTAACTGTATTTCACAATACATTTGTAACCATGACAAAGTAGTTATTAATCCCATGATGTGAGCATCATTGTGCATTAATTGGATGCAGTCAAGGATGCTGCTTGCAAAAAAAGGTTAAAGCAAAATCAAATCTCCTCATTAATTTCACTGAATATATATTTTTAAAAGATGCCCTGGAGCTCTTTCTTTAGGGGCTGTATTTTAACCTTGAGATTCAGATATCAGTTATGAATCATTTACGTTTTACTGTCATGATTTATGATGTCATTCAAATTGATTAATTAGATGACTGCTCAGTGATCTCTCCCAGCCTCGTTAATTAATAAATTGTTAAATTGATATACTTTTTAAAATAAGTTTCCAAGATTATTTAGGTTTCCTACCAACTATTATTTACTGACCCAATGGGTGTACAAGCAGATTTGTTCTCAATCATGTTTTGGGAGTTTCTCACTTTCACTGGAGGTATGGTGATAGTGGAGTTTGGGTTGTGTCTTACAATTTTCCTTCGCAGTTCTATCAATGTGATCTGTTGAAAATGCTGGAAATCTCTTGAATAGCATCAAATTTAGACTCGGGACCACCATTTCCGTGTGGAAATCTTACTGTAACAGCATAAGATACTTACTTAGAGTACATGTCACATTATTATATTAGAGTAGCATATCAGATGTTTGTGTTTGGAAAAGTCTATAGTGAAATAAAGTACAGTATGTTCACACCCAAATTTTATTTTTAGTTAGTCATGCTTTGTGCAGATGAATTGCAAATTCATTTTGACAATTAATTTGACAACAGCAATATTTTATTGGTTCATTTGCGGATGTCACTACTGGAATTTATTGTTCATCCTTAATAGCCCTTGAAAAGGTGGTGATGAGATACATTCTTGAACTGCCCCAGTTATGTGATGAAAGTACATGCATCATGCTGTTGGTAGAGAGTACCAGGATTTTCAGGTGAAGAAATTATATTTTTCCAATCCAGGATGGTGTGTGACTTGGGAGGCAACTTGGAGGCTCTGATAGTGATCACATACACTTGCTGCTCTTGACTTTGTAGGTGGTATATATAGATCATAGGTTTGGAAGATGTTGTCAAAGAAGGCTTGATGAGTTGTTGCAGTGGATGGTGCATACTATAACCATGTTACTTGGATCATGTAGGGAGTAATTACTTAACGTGTTCGATGGTATGCTGATCAATCTGCCTGCTTTGGATAATGTTAAGTTTCTTGAGTGACGCTAAAGCTGCACTCTTGCAAGCAAGTGGAGGGTTTCCCCCTAGCTGCATAAATCCAAGCAAATGAAGAGTATTTTGTCACACACCTGAGTTGGGCAGTGTAAGTCATGGAAAGACTTTTGGGAGTCAGGAAGTGAGTCACTTGCTGTAGAATACCTAGCCTCTGGCCTCCTCTTATGGACAGTATTGATATAGCTGGTGCAACGAGGTTTCTGGTGGGTGGGAATTACTATTTGCTTGTGGGGTTCGGGTAGGAGTTGGGGGGGGGGGGGGCATGGCTTGGTGATGCTAATGCTGTCACACACACAATGGGCCTTATGGCTTTCTTTGCACTGTAAATCTTTCTGTGTTTATGAGTTTCAAAGAGAGGTGCTTAGATTCTCTCTTGTTGGAGATGTTCATTGCCTGTTATTTATGTGGCATGTATGTTACTCGTCAGTTGTTCGTCCAAGCTTAGATGCAACCAGATCTTGCTGCATGCATCCATGGATTGCCTTATTAATAGAGGAATTGAGAATGGAATTGAAAACTGTGCAATCACAGTTTGGGCATATGGTGATGTAGTGGGAATGCCACTGGACTAGCAATTTAAGGTTAATGCTCTGGGAGGCATGGGTTCAAATCCCACCATGGCAGCTGGTGGAATTAAAATTCCATTTAATACATTTTTTTTAAGTGTCTTGGTAATAGTGACCGTAACAATTATCATTGATTGTTGTGAAAACACATCACTGATATTCTTTGGGAAGGAACATCTCGTCTGATACCAGACCAACAGTAATGTGGTTGACTCTTAAACATCCTCTGAAACAGCCTAGCAAGCCGTTGACGCAAGCTTTTTGTGTCAAAACATTACAAAGTCTAGGAATTAAACCAGATTAATTACTTGGCACTGGCCTAGGCACCGGAAGTGACAATGGCACCTGAGATGAAGTCCCACCTTCGCGTTGAAGATGCCCCCCCCTCCCCCATTGTGTTATGTGGCAATACCAACATGCTAAGTGGGATGGATTTTGAACAGATCTAGCAACTCAAAGCTGTCATGAGATGCTGTGGGCCATCAGCAGCAGCAGAATTGTATATAATCGCAATTTAAAACTTCATGGCCGACCATATTCACCAATCTACCAATACAGGCAATCCAGGGGATCAACTCTGGTTCAATGAAGAGTGCAGAAGGCTAGCACCTCGCATAACTAAAGTGAGACAGCAACCTGTTGAAGCTACAACATCGGACTACTTGCATGCCAAACAGTGGCCTACTGAGACTACTTTTGATCAGCAGAGCAGCAGCAGGTGTTATTGACAGTTTTATCACATGGCATTACTCAGTAATAACCTGCTTATTGACGCTCAGTTTGGATTCTTGCAGGACCACTCAGCTGCTGGTCTCATTGCAGTTTTGATCCAAACATCAATAAAAGAGCTGAACCCCAGAAGTGAGACAAGAGTGACTGCCCTTGATATCAAGGCAGCAAATGACTGAATATGGCATCAAAAAGCCCTTGTAAAACTGGAGTCAATGGAAATAAGGGGAAAAGCACTGAGCGGTAATTAGCCAGGTTGTTTTTGTCCTTTTTGTACAGAGGACATATCTGGACAATTTGACTCAGGGAGCAACTAATTCCGGAGCACAATTCAGTACCTTTGCTGTAAAGGTGTCAGGGCTTGTCTTTACAGTATTCAGTGCCTTCAGCTGTTTCTTGATATCATGTGAAGAGAATTGAATTGGCTGAAGACTAACATCTGTGATGCTGGCAATATCAGGTGGAAGCTGAGATGGATCATCCACTTGACACTTAAGGCTTAAAACGGTTGCAAATACTTCAGCCTTCTCTTTTCCATAAAATCCCTACAGTACAGAAGGAAGCTATTTACCTCTTTGAGTCTACACCAACCTTCTGAAGGAGTATTCTAGAGGCCCACTCCCTTGCCCAATCCCTGTAATCCTACGCATTGATCATGACCAATCTACCTAATCTCCACATCTTTGGACACTAGTCATACAATCATAAAATCCCTACAGTGCATAAGAGGTCATTAGGCCCATCAAGTCTGCACCAACTCTCTGACAGGGGCATCCCATTCAGGCCTCTCCCCCCTGCCCTATCCCTGTAATCCACACATTTCCCATGACTAAGCCATCTGACCTACACATCTCTGGACTGTAAGTCTAAGGGACAACTTAGCATGGCCAATCACCTAATTCATACATCGTTGGAGTCTGGGAGGAAACTGGAGCACTCGGAGGAAACTCATGCAGACGTGGGGAGAATGTGCAAATTCCAGTCACTTAAGGCTGGAATCAAACCTAGTCCCTGGTGCTATGAGGCAGCTGTGCTAACCATTGTGTCCACTGATGTGCTGGGCTCCACCATCATGGAAAATGGGGATATATGTGGAGCCTTCTCCCCCAGTTAGTTTTTAATTATTTACCACCACATGTTTCAATGTGGCAGAGCTTAGATTTGATCCGTTGGTCATAAGATCATTTAGTTCTGTATAACGCATGCTGCTTTCACTGTTGACTTGGATGTACTTCTATGTTATAATTTCATCAGGCTAATAACTCCTTTATAGATACGCCAGGTGCTGCTCCTGCCAAGCCCTTTTGCACTCTTCATTGAACCAGGGTTCATCTGCCAGAGTGAGTTTAGCAGTAGGGAGGGGAAAATGCCAGACCATCATGTTACAGATCAGGTTGAATGCAATTCTACATGTCTGCTGTTGCTGATGGTGCTCTCCACCACATAGTAACCGACAGGGGGTTTCCTTACCCATACTTGCCTAGTGCCATGAGACCTCATTGGGTTCTGAGTTGATGTTGTGGAGCTTTCACAGCCTTTTGGTGTTGAAAATTCTAAACATTCACCACCCTCTTGAGTGAAGACATTTCCTTCTCATCTCAGCCCTAAATAGTCTGCCCTTATTCAGAGACTATACCAACTGGTTCTAGGCACTTGAGTCAAGGGAAACATCCTATGTACATCGACTCTGTCATACCTTATCAGATAATTGCAAATTTCAATGAGCTCATCTTGCATTCTTCAAAACTCTACAGAATACAAGACAATCCTGCCACCAAGGGATGAATCTGGTGAACCTTAGCTGCAGTCTCTTCATGACAAATATAACCTTCCTTTGATGACGAGATTAAGACTACACAATTCTACAGGTGCAGTCTCACCGAGACCCTGTACAATTGCCTTAGGACATCTTTGCTCCTGTACTGAAATCCCTTTGCAACAAAGGCCAGCATACTGTTTGCCTTCTTAATTGCATGCTCCCCCTGCATGCCAGCTTTTAGTGACTCATGAACAATAGTGGCACAGTGGTTAAAATTGCTGCCACTTAGCCCCTCGGACCAAGGTTCAGTTCCAGCCTCGAATAACTGTCTGTGTGAAATTTGCACATTTTCCCTGCATGCTCCAGTTTCCTCCCACAGTCCAAAAGTGTGCAGGTTAAGTTGATTGCTCATGCTCAATTGCCTCTTTGTATCAGGGAGATTAGCAGTTTAAATATGTGGAGTTATGGAAGTAGGGCCTGGGTGGAATTGCTGTCGGTGCAGATTCAATGGGCCGAATGGTCTCTTTCTGCATGGTAGGGATTCTATAATTCTAAGGATACAGAGGTCCCTTCTGACATTAACACTTCCTTATCTCTCACTATTTAAGAAATACTCTGTCTTCCTGTTTTTGAGAATAACTGTAAAGGTTGATACCTTTACAGTTATTCTCATTATATCTCTTCTGCTATGTTATTGCTCATTTATTTACCTAATCCAAGTCTCCTTGAAGCTTTCTTGCATCCTCCTCGCACCTTAAATTCCCACGTGGTTTTTTTTGTCGTCAGCAAATGTGAAAACATTACAGTTGGTCCCCATATCCAAATCATTAGCCGTGGCCCTAATCCTTGTGTCTCCCACTAATAACAGTCTGTCATCCTGAGACTGACCCATTTGTTCCGATTGTCTGCTTTCTGTCAACCAATTCTCAATCTATACTACCCCAGTCTCATGTTCTTATTTTGTTTACTAACCTAAGCAAAAGCTTAGACTTTAGAAAATCATAATACACCACATCCACTGGTTCTCCTTGATTTATGCTGCAGGGAACGTCGCCAAAAAGCTCCAACAGGCTTGTCAAACATAATAAGAACATAAGAAATAGGAGCAGGAGTAGGCCATCTACCCCTTCGAGCCTGCCCCGCCATTCAGTAAGATCATGGCTGATCTGTCGTGGCTCAGTTCCACATTCCCGCCCTCTCCCCATAACCCTTAATCCCCTCACTTATCAAAAACCTATCAACCCGCGTCTTAAAAATATTTAGCGAGGCAGCCTCCACTACTTCAACGGGCAGAGAATTCCAGAGATTCACCACCCTTTGTGTGAAGAAGTTCCTCCTCAACTCCGTTCTAAACCGACCCCCCTTTATCTTGAGGCTGTGCCCCCTAGTCCTACTGTCCTTTCTGAGCGGGAAGAGTCTCTCCACCTCTATCCTATCCATCCCATTCATCATCTTATACGTCTCAATGAGATCTCCCCTCATTCTTCTAAACTCTAACGAGTACAAGCCTAGTTTATTCAGCCTCTCCTTATAGCTCAACCCCCTCAACTCTGGTATCAGCCTAGTAAACCTCCTCTGCACTCCCTCCAAGGCCAAAATATCCTTGCGTAAGTGCGGTGACCAAAACTGCACACAGTACTCCAGCTGCGTCCTCACCAATGCCCTATACAGCTGCAGCAAGACCTCCCTACTTTTATATTCAATCCCCCTCGCTGTGAAGGCCAGCATCCCATTCGCCTTCCTGACCACCTGCTGCACCTGCAAGCTGGGTTTTTGCGAGTCATGCACAAGGACCCCGAGGTCCCTCTGCACTGTCGCCTGCTGCAGTTTTTCGCCCCGTAAGTAATAGTCCTTCCTACCATTATTCCTACCAAAGTGGACCACCTCGCACTTGCCAACATTAAATTCCATTTGCCATTTCCTGGCCCATTCGCCCAGCCTATCTAGATCCTTCTGCAGACTCTCCACACCCTCCGCGCAATTTGCCGTTCCACCAATCTTGATGTCATCAGCAAATTTCGACACCGTACACTCGGTTCCCTCCTCCAGATCATCTATATAAATGGTAAATAGCTGAGGCCCCAGCACCGACCCCTGGGGCACTCCACTAGTCACCAACCGTCAATCCGAATAGCACCCATTAACCCCCACTCTCTGCCTCCTATTTGACAGCCAATCCTCTATCCACGCTAACACCCTACCCCCAACTCCATGCCCCCTTACCTTCTGCAATAACCTCTTGTGAGGCACCTTGTCAAACGCCTTCTGAAAATCAAGAAACACCACATCCACCGGCTCTCCTCTATCCACCACCCTAGACACATCCTCATAGAATTCCAATAAATTTGTCAGACACGACTTCCCCTTAACGAAACCGTGCTGCGTCTGCTGTATCAAGCAATTCCCCTCAAGATGCCTCGCTATTTCCCCCTTGATGACAGATTCTAACATTTTACCTACAACAGACGTTAAACTAACCGGCCTATAATTCCCTGCCTTTTGCCTGCCACCCTTCTTAAACAACGGCGTAACATTAGCCGTTTTCCAACCTTCCGGCCCTTCCCCGGAATCCAGCGACATTTGGAAAATAACCACCAAGGCATCCACTATCACCTCCGCCATTTCTTTCAGAACCTTTGGATGCATTCCATCCGGTCCTGGGGACTTGTCCACAATCAGTCCCTCCAGTCTGTCGAGCACCGCCTCTCTAGTAACAATAATGTCATTGAGACCCTCCAGTCCTACCACCTTTCCATCACTAACACCAGGCAAATTACTCGCGTCCTCCTCCGTGAAGACCAAAACAAAAAAGTTATTCAAGACCTCAGCCATTTCCCCATCCCCTACCACTAAGTCCCCCCTCTCATCCTCTAAGGGTCCAACGTTCACCCTAGCCAGCCTCTTCCTTTTTATATATTTATAAAAACTCTTGCTATCCTTTTTTATATTAAGCGCTAGCCCAGCTTCATAGTTTCTCCTACCCTTCTTTATCAACTTCTTTGTCAATCTTTGTTGACATTTAAACCTCTCCCAATCCTCTTCTCGCCCACTACTCTTAGCTACTCTAAACGCCTCCGCTTTTAATTTAACACTTTCCTTCACCTCCTTCGTTATCCACGGCTTATTACCTCTCCTCCTATGGTCCTTTTTAACCATTGGAATAAATTTCTGCTGAGCACCAAGAAAGATCTCCTTAAAGATCCTCCACTGCTCCTCAGCAGACCTACCTTCCAACGCGCTCCCCCAGTCAACATTCGCCAATTCTTCTCTCATCCTACCGTACTCCCCTCTGTTCAAACAAAGGGCGTGTGTCCGGGAACCTACTTTCTCCTCCTCCATCTGCACCAGAAACTCCACCATACAATGATC
The DNA here is from genome assembly GCF_965287045.1 of Carcharhinus amblyrhynchos. NCBI lineage: Eukaryota > Metazoa > Chordata > Chondrichthyes > Carcharhiniformes > Carcharhinidae > Carcharhinus > Carcharhinus amblyrhynchos. The sequence goes on along the minus strand of NC_137341.1, from coordinate 19,701,825 downwards.
ACTCTCCCCAAGAGGATCCTTCACCACAAGGTCCCTAATTCTACCCGCCTCATTACATAACACCAGATCCAAGATAGCTCGCCCCCTCGTCGGCTCCAACACACACTGTTCAAGGAAACTATCCCGGCAGCATTCCAAGAAATCCTCCTCGAGCCCACTGCGTCCAACATGGGTCGGCCAATCAATATGTAGATTGAAATCTCCCATAATTATCACCATTCCATTCCTGCACGCCGCACTTATTTGCGTGTTAACAGCCCGCCCCACCTCCAGATCATTATTCGGGGGCCTATAGACGACACCCACCAGCGTCTTCCTCCCTTTGCTGTTCCTAATCTCCACCCACAACAATTCCACTTTCTGCTCTTTGGTTCCTATATCATCCCTTGCTACCACCCTGATGCTATCCTTAATCAGCAGAGCTGCGCACACCCCCCCCCCCCCATTAGTTTAAAGCCCTGTCTACAGTCCTATTTACACGATTCGCCAGGACTCTGGTCCCAGCACGGTTCAGACCAACCCCATCCCACCTGAACAGGTCCCACCTACCCCAATACTGATGCCAATGCCCCATAAATTCAAACCCATTCCTCCCGCACCAATCCCTGAGCCACCCATTCACTTCCTTAATCTTATCAACCTTACGCCCGTCTGCACTCGGTTCAGGCAGTAGCCCAGAGATAACCACCTTGTCGGTTCTACTTTTTAATTCCATTCCCAGCTTTTCATACTCCCTCCCCAGATCCTCAGTTCGCATTTTGCCTATGTCGTTGGCACCCACATGTACCATAATGACCGGATTCTCACCCTCCTACTCCAGGTTCCCCTGCAGCCCAGATGTGACATCCCGGACCCGAGCACCAGGCAGACAACACACCCTTCTGTGCACTTTGTCTTTGTGACAAAGGACAGTGTCAATACCCTTCACCCCACTATCCCCAATTACTACTACGTTCCTTTTCACCTTCTCTTTGCCTATGTCCTGCTGCATCACTGTACTGTGTGCAGTTTGCTCACCAACCTCACCTCCGTCGTTCTCGTCCAGACTGGAAGCAAGAACCTCAAACCTGTTATGCAGATTGAGAGGCTGAGGCATCCACTCTCCACCCTCCTTCCTCCACTCCCCACCCTCCTTCCTCCGCTCCCCACCCTCCTTCCTCCGCTCCCCACCCCCCTTCCTCCGCTCCCCACCCCCCATCCTCCGCTCCCCGCCCCCCTTCCTCCGCTCCCCGCCCCCCTTCCTCCGCTCCCCGCCCCCCTTCCTCCGCTCCCCGCCCCCCTTCCTCCGCTCCCCGCCCCCCTTCCTCCGCTCCCCGCCCCCCTTCCTCCGCTCCCCGCCCCCCTTCCTCCGCTCCCCGCCCCCCTTCCTCCGCTCCCCGCCCCCCTTCCTCCGCTCCCCGCCCCCCTTCCTCCGCTCCCCGCCCCCCTTCCTCCGCTCCCCGCCCCCCTTCCTCCGCTCCCCGCCCCCCTTCCTCCGCTCCCCGCCCCCCTTCCTCCGCTCCCCGCCCCCCTTCCTCCGCTCCCCGCCCCCCTTCCTCCGCTCCCCGCCCCCCTTCCTCCGCTCCCCGCCCCCCTTCCTCCGCTCCCCGCCCCCCTTCCTCCGCTCCCCGCCCCCCTTCCTCCGCTCCCCGCCCCCCTTCCTCCGCTCCCCGCCCCCCTTCCTCCGCTCCCCGCCCCCCTTCCTCCGCTCCCCGCCCCCCTTCCTCCGCTCCCCGCCCCCCTTCCTCCGCTCCCCGCCCCCCTTCCTCCGCTCCCCGCCCCCCTTCCTCCGCTCCCCGCCCCCCTTCCTCCTCTCAGCAGCCCCCTCTTGTTCCTGACCCTTAGAGTTAGCCAGTCTAGGGGGGGTGGATGTCACTTGCTCCCCATTGACAGTGGCACCCTCTCTCCCCCTGATAAGCCTCAGTGTCTGTAGCTCAGAGGCTAGCTCATCTACCTTGAGCTGGAGCTCCTCCAGCAACCTGCACTTACTGCAGACATGGTCATTGGGAAGGACCCTGGGGTCCACCAGCTCCCACATCATACAGAAACAACACATCACATGCCCATCCATTATTCACTGTAGTAATATTGAAAATTTCCACACGAACTTACCTGGCCCTTTTTCCCCCAAGCCCTTTTTCCCCCAAGCCCTTTTTCCCCCAAGCCCTTTTTCCCCCAAGCCCTTTTTCCCCCAAGCCCTAGTAGCTCACTCTGCTTCCCACTCACTCCGCTGCCCGCTGTCTACACCAGGCCTCCTTTTAAACCTGGCGCTGTTTTAAAGCCTGCTCCCCCACAACTCCCTGCTATCCACTCCCTTAGAATTCTTAAAGCGGTAGATACAAAAAGCCCGCAAAAATGCTTTTAAATGATTTAAACAGTTCTACAAGGTAAGTTCTTACTACGAAAGTGCTTTAAACTTACTTAAACAGGTTTTTAACAGGTAATTTCTTATCCATCTCTCTGCTTCTTCACTCGTCTGCTCCAGCATGATTTGCCTTTCATAAATCCATGTTGACTGTACTTGCTAATATTACTAATTTCCAGTTGTCTTGTTGTCACATCCTCTTATAATATATTCTATCATTTTTCCTACTACTGGTGACTAACTAACAGATCTGTAGATCTTTGCCTTTTCTCCATCTCCCTTCTTAAATGATGGGGTTACATTTGCTACTTTCAGTGTGCAGGAGCCTTTCCAGAATCTATAGAATTTTGAAAGATAACCACCAACACAGCCACTATCTCCATAGCCACTTCTTTCAACACTCTGGGATTTATCGCAAATCCAGGAATTTATCAACTTTCAATCCAATTATTTTTTGAGTACTATCTCTTTATTAATGCTAATTTCTTTCAATTCCTCATTTTTACAAGCCCATGGTTCCCCAGTATCTTGGGGAGATGATCAGTATCTTCCTCCATAAAGGCAGATACAAAGTAATTGTTTAGTCTCCCTGCTATTTCCTTACTTTACATTATAAATTGTCTTCACTTGTAATGGACACACATTTGTCCTTGCTCATCATTTCCATCTCCCACTCCTAGTTTCTCTCTAGTTTGCATTCATATTCTGTTTTGCCTTTTTTGATCAGTTCCTGGATCATCCTTCGGCTGTACCATTTTCTCTGGCAACCTTATAAGCCATTTCCTTTGATTTATTGCAGTATTCAACTTCTTTACAGCTGATGCACCTTTCCTGTTGGGTGTCTGTGTCTTAGAGGGCAGAATATTTGTTGTTGACTTCTTTAAATACTAGTGACTATCTGTCACCATCACTTTATTTTGTGTATTTTCTCAATCCACCATAGCCACCTTGCCCCTCATGCCTTCATAATTTCCTTTGTTCAGATTTGGGACCCTAGTTTCATAATGAATTATATCACACTCAAACTTAATGTAAAATTCTGTCACATTATGATCATTATTTCCTAAAGGCTCCATTACAGCAAGGTTATTAATTAGCTGTTTCTCATTACAGACTACTACATTGAAACTAGCCTTGATCCCTCTAAAAGCCCAACTGGCAGACATTGCCGGAATTCTCCTCCAAAGCATTAGTGCTAATTAAAGTTTCCCAGCCAATCTATAAATTGAAATTTTCCATTATTATTGTATTTCCATTGTTACATGCAGTTCTAATTTCCTGATTTTATGCTGCACCCAACATTACCACTACAGTTTGCTAGCCTATAAACAAATCGCACTGATGTTTGCTGCCTTTTGCTGATTTTCATTTCCACCCAAACTGAACCTACGTTTTGATGCTTTGATCTAAGAGCTTCTCTCATTACTGTATTGAGCTTGTCCCTTATTTAACAATGCTACCCCACCTCATTTTCATTTTTGTCTAGCCTTCCTAAATGATTAATATCCTTGAATATTCAATTATTAGTCTCAGTCACCCTTTAACCACATATCTGTAATGGCAATTAAATCATACCTATTTTCATCTATTTGTGCCTTTGAATCATCCACCTTATTGTGAATATTACAAATGCATTCAGGTAGAGTGTCCTTAACTTTGTCTTTTTAACATTATTCCATATTCTAATCCTTTTTGATGTTTACCTTCATCTCCTCTGCCTTTTAATTTTGCTTACTAATCATTCTACTCTGTTACCAGTTTGCTTCCCTCCAAATTGAGCTCCTTCCCAGGTTCCTATCTCCCCTGCGATTCTCATTTAAACCCTCCTCAACAGCAGCAAATCTCCCTTCGAGAATGTTAGTCCCAATACTGCTAAGGTCTAACTGATTCCTAAGGAATCCTTCCCTCACTGCCTACATGCTTGTAATATGTTGTGACCAGCTCCCTAAATGTGCTAGCCATGTCATTGTCTGCCTCGCTCATGCACCGGAGTTACTTCAACCACTGTTTCAGTTCTGAAACCCAGAGCTCCAGCTACTGCAGCTGGTGACACTTCCCGCAAGTGTGTTTCTGTAGCACGCGTGGTGTGTCCAAGACTTCTCATGTTCTTCTTGGTTGAGCTGCCCTACAATAGCCTAACTGTTAGAAGCTGCTCATTAAAAAGTAAAATAACTTAGTAGTTACTCATAAAACAATTTATTCCTCTGCACCAAGATAAAAACTTAAATAACAGCATCTGATGTGGGAGTTGAATCCATGACCGAAACTACATTGGCGAACCACATAGAAAAACCCAGCTATGTTACCACTACGCCCCCAGTTCCCCTTTGCAATGATATCATGTGTCTATGCTGATAATTTGCTGGAGTACCATGTGCAGTTCTGAAATCCACATTATTGAAGAGATGTGATAGCACTGGAAAGGGTGCAGAGGAGATTTACCAGAATGTTGTCTGAGCTGGAGAACTTTAGTTATGAAAAGAGATTGACTAGATTGGGGTTATTTTCCTTGGAACAGAGGAGATTGAGAGGGAACATGATTGAGATGTATAAAATTGAGAGGAGATGGAAAGAAACTTTTTTAAACTAGTAAAAGGGAAAAATGATTAGGGAGCATAGGTTTAAGGTAAGGGGAAGGAGATGTAGTGGGAATGTGAGAAAAAACCTTTTCACACGACGGGTGGTGGGAATCTGGAACTCACTGCCTAAAATGGTGGTGGAGGCAGAGATCCTCATCTTATTTAATAAGCATTTAGATGTGCACTTGCAATGCCAAGGCATACAAGGTTATGGGCCAAGTGCTGGAAAGAAAAGATTGGAATAATTTGGTCATTTGTCTTTGATTGGCGCAGTCACATAGGGTTGAAGGGCCTTTTTCTGTGCAATATAGCTCTGTGACTCTGAGAATAGATTTATGGCATGATAATTGGCTGGATTGAATTTGTCTGGCTTTTACATATAATACTGAGGCAATTTTCCATATTGTAGAATAGGTGCTAGTGCTGTTGCTGTAGCTGTACTGGAACAACTTGGCTAGTTTCTCGCACTATAGAGGGTGCAGAAGGAGATTTTCCAAGGCTGTAGCATTTCAGTGATGAAGAGAGGTTGTTTCGATTGGCGTTGTTTTCCTTAGAGCAGAGAAGGCTAAGGGGGGACCTGATCGAGCTGTACAAAATTATGAGGGACTTGGATAGGGTAGATGGAAAGGAACTTTTTCCCCTTAATAGAGGGGAGCATAGATTTTAAGGTAAGTAGTGGGAGATTTAGAGGGATTTGATGAAAACCTTTTTCACCCAGAAGGAGCTGGGAATCTGGAATTCACTGCCTGAAAGGATTCTGGGGAGGGAACATTCGCAACATTTAAGAAACATCCAGATGAGCACTTGAAACGTAAAAGCATACGAGGCTATGGACCAAGTGTTGGAAAATGGGATTGGAATAAAATAGGTTTTTGGTGGCCAGTCTAGATATGATGGGTGAAAAGCCTCTTTTTGTGCTGTAAAAATCTATGATATGGTTTGTTCTGGAGCACATAATTTCAGCACTGCAACCTAGGTGTTTTTGCAATCCACTGACTTTGGTGTACCCGTTCCTTGATATCGTGTGAAGTGAACCAAGTTGGCTGAAGACTGGCTGGCCCATGTGATATTTTGGACCTTAGGAAAAAAACGAAGATGCTTCATTTATTCTGCAGCTCATGGCTGAAGATTGTTGCAAACATGTAAGCATTGCTTTTGCACTCACTACTCATCTCAATCATCATTAGGACTTGGGATGTTTATGTAGTCATCCCTTTGCCTAGTTGTTCAATTGGCCATCACCATTCATAATTGAGAGCTTGGATTTGATCGATTGATTGTGGGATTGCTTAGCGTTCATTTGCTGTCAATAGCACACTGTTACCACTGTTTAGCTTGTATAAATCTTGTGTTGTCACTTCACCAAGTTGGCATCTCTAGGTCCCTACAGTTGGAATACCAGGTTTTGCTCCTGAGATGCTATTCTATACCATAGAATTCCTACGGTGCAAAAGGAGCCATTCACCCCATGCATTTACCCCACTAATCCTCCCTAACTTCTTTGGACGTCAAGGGACAATTTAGCGTGGCCAAACCACCTAAACTGCACATCTTTGGAGTGTGGGAGGAAACTGGAGCACCCAGAGGAAACCCATGCAGACACAGGGAAAAGGTGCAGACTCCACATAGACAGTGACCCAAACCAAGAATTGAACTCGGATGATACATACGAGCAAGTGAAGTCAAATAAACAGCTGTTGTTAGAGTTCTTCACAATTACAACTTAGTCATCATGAGCACACTGTTTTCTCTGAAAGACAGGTGGAAAGTGACATGGCACACCCTTTCTCCAACACTGGCATTCACCTGACATCAGATAATCTTGACCAGATCTCCAGATTTAATCATATCAGTTATGGAGGTCATCATAATCTAGTCATTGTAAGTGTTCTCTTTCGTTCAAAAAGGAAAGGAAACACACACAGCAAGCTGATCGACAAATAAATGTGCAACACATCAAGGGCAGGCAGAAGAGAGAGAATTTCAGTAAACATTAACTGACACCTTAGCTGAAAAATCTGTCCAGCTCTATCTAAGTGCCGAGAAGTGGACATCACTTTGGGATACTAAATATGACAGAGCAAATATTGTTCTTGATATAAGGAAAATATTTAGTTCATAAATAATATACCTTGGGTTTATGCCTCATTGTGAACTTGTTTTCATCACATTGGAGAGGATGCATATTGCTGTCTGATGTGCAAAATGTCACTTCAAGGGCAGATTAATACAACTGTTTAAATCAGTGTTTTAATGCCAAGTTTATATCATTGACAGAAAACTTAATGTTGTTTATTTGGCTGCAGAGCTAAAACATTTGTGATTGTGCGTCATATTGAGGACCCCCTTAAGGCTCTCGCAGCTGGGTTTATCTTGGCAGTAGTTGAAAGACTTGTGACAGATTTCAGAGGAGAGGGTCTGGATTCTTTGAAGTCACTTGATGGGCAATTAGGAAGTCAGGAATTGGCATTCTGGAGAATAAATGAGTCTGCTTTTTCTCAATTCTCTTGAGCTTATCAAGATAGGGGCAGGAGGCTTTGTGGTTATCAGTCACATTCTTATGTTTGAGTTGGATGCCATTGACACTGGTCTGGCTTTAACATCATGAATGTTAACAAGTGTTATCTTTTACTTTCATATTCCCAGTCAAACAATATGTAACTGTCACTATGTATGCGTGTGCACAGACTCTCCCATGCACATGGGCTCTCTCACATGTATCTCTATAAATATATATCAAAGTGTGTTTAAAAAATAACTCCAGTTGGATCCTTCACCACCGAGCTTTCTGGAAGAAAACAGCAGTTTTTTTTTGTCAAGGAATTGTGAAATAGTTCATCCAACTATCACTGCTCAGTGGGGAATAAAATTCTAAAGACATATAACCCTCTAAGAGATGACGTTCTTCCTCAACTCTGCCTTTAAATGGGAGGCCCTTGTTTTGAAACTTTGGCCCCCCCTTGTTCTAGATTCTCAGACAAAATATCCTCCTAGCATCTACTCTGCAAAGCCCCCTAAGAATATTTTATGTTTCAATAAGATTGCCACTTATCTTCCTAAATTTCAATGAGTATAGGCCCAACCTGCTTAACTTTTCCTCATAAGACAACCTGTTCATCCCTTCTTAGTACTGTAACCAAAACAGTACACAGTACTCCAGGTGCAATCTCATCCCTATCCTGTAAAGTTGGGGCAAGACTTCTTTATATTTTTGCTCCATCTCCTGGTAATGAAGACCAACATTGCATTTGCCATCCTAATTTTCTGTTAGACCTGCACGCCAGCATTTTGTGAAAATAAAATCAAGTATTGCATCATTCTGTTGACTCTCTGTCTAAATAATATTCTGGCATTCTATTTTTCCTGCTGAAGTGAACAACCTCACATTTTTTCACATTATACTCCATCTGCCAAATTTTAGCCTACATGCTTAAGCTGTGTCCCTTGTGGCCCCTTTTTGTTCTCCTCACAACTTGCTTTCCCATCTACCTTTGCATTGTTAGTGAACTTGATTACAATACACTCAGTCCCTTCATTAATTGTCTTCTTTGCCTTGTCATTGCCTTTAATTTTAAGATGCTAGCTTCAGACCCAAGTTATCTACTCACAATTTGAATGTGAAATCCTAGAATCATAAAATCTACAGTACAGAAGGAGGCCATTCTGCCCATCAAGTCTGCATTGACCACCAATCCCACCCTGGCCACATTCCCATTATCCCTCATATTTACCCCGCTAATCCCCCTGACAGTAGAGTTAATTTAGTAAGGCCAATCAACCTAACTCTCACATCTTTGGACTTGAGGAAACCACAGCACCCAGAAGAAACCCATGCAGACACAGGGAAAATGTGCAAACTCCACACAGACAGTGACCCAAGGCTGGAATTGAACCCAGGTCCTTGGCACTGTGAGGCAGCATGCTAACCACTGTGCCACCTTGAACCCCCAAAAAAATCTGCTTAAGTACGGAAAGGGGGAGTGGGGTGGGGGGGGGGGGTGCGTGGATTTGAACTAAGGACTTATTGATCTGCAGTCAAATGCTCTACCACTGAACTATACCCTCTTATGATCATTCTTGCAAGAGGATCCTTTATGATAAAGTCATTAATTAGTCCTGCCTCATTACACATCAAGTACAAAATAGCTAGTTCCCTGGTTGGTTCCAAAATGCATTGTTTTAAGAATCTGTCCCAAATACACATCTTTGGACTGTGAGACCAAACTGGAGTACCCAGAGGAAATCTACTGTAGATGTGGGGAGAATGTACAAACTCCACACAGTCAATTGCCCAAGGCTGGAATTGAACCAGTCCCCGGCACTGTGAGGCAGCAATGTTAACCACTGTGTCACCTTGCTACCCTCTTTAATTATATCTTTTGATATTAAAGAAAATCAAGTTTACGTTCTCATAGTTGTACTGAAGTTACCAACATGTTAACTGTGAAAGAAAAATTAACTGTCAGATTTTCACTGCTTTGTCTTAGGCAGAAGATTGAAGAGCTGGAGGCAGAGAGAAGTCGTCTTGATCAAGCAAACAAGGCTTTGGAAATGAAACTGGAGCGATACACACTTCAGGTAAAGGCACCTGATCTCTTGAAGAGTGCACAGTGTAGCATGTGCAGCCACTTACTCATGAACACATAACAGGGAGAATCACTCAGCAAGTGTCAGTGGTAGGAATTGCTCACTTATGGTTGAATAGTAGATTTTTTCTACTCAACAGGTAGAATAACATGAGAAATCATTCACTGAAGGATAAGATAATATGGTTTGTTTCAGTGTTTTAATGAGATTGAGGGTTTTTGGTCCCCAGCTGCAACCAGTTGGAGGATGGTTAGTTACAGAATGGTGCCTCTTAAAGAGGTCTTCCTAGTCTTCAATGGGTTATTTGTATGTACAGTAAAAGGTGTAGGCTAGGAGCTGTCTCCATGCTTACGTTGCTTCTGTCCCTGCACAACACCACACTGATCCCTAAGTTTGGATCATGTGCCTGCTTACATGACTGGGCAATACTGTACTCAGGCCCACTGTATTATAGTTTAAGAGTTAAGCTTGTATGTGCCAGACCCTTCAACTACAATTCTATTATGCAATGTTAAACCAATGGGTTAATTTGTTGGCAAGGAATTTCTTTTTAATATTAGACCATTTATCATTGTTAGATATTACTTTGATTCTCCAACTAATTGTATCAATTTACAGTAATACCTAATAATCACACTCATATCTGAGTTTTAAATTTCACTACCAATATCACAATTCAGAAAGCATTAAACGTGTATTTAAAAGATAAAAAGACAGGGTATGGAATTTTCCCATTCCGCTCGCCATGGGAATTATAGCAAGCGAGATAGGACCATGCAAAAGGCCCGTTGACCACAGGTGGGAATATCCGGCCTTGAGGTGAGCGCGACCGGAAAATCCTGCCTAGGGAGTTGTTTCATGTTTTGTTTCTGATCTGCAACCGTTAACCTCTGATTGTTCTATTGTTTTGAGTACATTTTTATTTGTTCTTTTATGGAATGTGGGCATGCTGGCAGGTCTAGCATTTGTTCCCTGTTCCTAATTGCCCTGGAACTAAATGGCTTACTCAGCCATTTCAAAAGGCAGTTAAGATCCAATTGCATTGCTGTGGATCTGGAGTCACATGTAGGCCAAATGGCAGATTTCCTTCTCGACAGGACATTAGTGAACTAAATGGGTTTTTACAATAATTGACTATAGTCACCTAGTCACCATTACTGAGACTAGCTTTTATTTCCAGATTTTATTTATTGAATTCAAATTTTGCCAGCTGCTGTGTCGGATTTGAACTGTAATCTGCAGAGGAATAGCTTGGGCCTCTACATTACTAGTTCAGCGACATTACCACTACACCACCTGAAAGAGGCGCTAGGTTAAATAAAATGCAACTAACTGTAGAATTTTACATTGTGCTTGCATGCTGTAATCTCTTGTTACTTGCTAAGACCACTGCCTGAGAAATCCACTTGTACGTTTGGTGATGTTTAATTTATAATGGCCTGAATCTTCCAGCATGCTGCTGTGTGTGAAGACCTTCCTGACATGACTATTACTGCTATCATGGAAATAAGCAGGGGAATTTCATAACAGTAGAGTTGGGGGAAGAGAGGACTCACCTTTTTACAGTACTAACTGCCATATTCTGTTATGAATTAGAAGTTCAGTCTTGATGAATGTTATTGAGTGGGTTGATGGATTAATGGTAATAGGTGAGTGGTTGACACAAATAGATGGGTGAGGTGGGTAGGTGAATCACTTCAGATGGGTAAGTGATTTTATTTATTATTGTCAAATATACTAGTACACAATGAAAAGTATTGTTTGTTCTGTGCTTTACAGACAATATACCATACATAGAAAAGGAAAGGAGAGAGTGCAGAATTTAGTATTACGGTCATAGCTAGGGTGTAAAGAAAGATTGGGTCCAAGAGGTAGATCCATTCAAAAATCTGATGACAGCAGGGAAGAAGCTGTTCTTGAATCAGTTGGTATCAGTCCTCAGAGTTTTGTATCTTTTTCCCGACGGAAGAAAGTGTATCTGGGTTGGGTGGAGTCCTTGATTATGCTGGCCACTTTTCTGAGGCAGCAGGAGGTATCGAAAGGGTCAATGGATGGGAGGCTGGTTTGCATGATGGACTGGGTTTTGTTTATGATCCTTTGTAGTGTTTTGCAGTCTTGGACAGAGCAGGAGCCATACCAAGCTGCGATACAACCAAAAAGGATGTCTTCTATGCTGCATCTGTAAAAGTTGGTGAGAGTTGTAGCTGTCATGCCAAATATAGCCTCCTGATAAAGTAGAGGCATTGGTGGGCATTCTTAACTATAGCATTGGTGTGGGGGGCACCAGGACAGGTTGTTAATGATCTGGACAGCTAGAAGCTTGAAGCCCTTGACTATTTCCACTTTGTCCCTGTCAGTGGTCAGGTCAGATCAGAAGGGTGGTAACCTCTCGTCGGGGTTAGTCGATTCAGGGCAGTGGAGTAGTCAGGTCGAACCAGGTGGTACGGAGTAGTTGGATAGTTGTGGGGGAACTTGGTTCGGTTCGGGTGTGCTTGGATGGTTGGGAGATGATCAGGTCAGGTGCATTGGTCAAAGGGCTAATCCGATTGGATTGGGGCAGTGGTGGGGTGATTTAAGGAGTGTAGGAGTCATTGTGGATTTATTTGGGCATGGTGGCTCAGTGATTAACACAGCTGCCTCACAGCGCCAGTGACCTGGGTTCAATTCCTGCCTTGGGTGACTACCTATGCAAGTCTGTGTGGGTTTCCTTCAAGTGCTTTGGTTTCCTCCAAAGGTATGCAGGTTAGGTGGACTGGTCATGCTAAAATTGCCCCTTTGTGTCCCAAGATGTGTAGATTAGGGAGATTTGTGGAGACAGGACCTGGATAAAATATTCTGTTGGAGTTGGTGCAGACTAAATGGGCTGAATGGTCTCTCTCTGTATTGGTAGCGATTCTATGGTGTTAGAAAGTTAGATCACATCTTTATCTTAACATTTCCAGAGTAACTAAGTGAAATGCCCTCTGGATCTATCCGAAGTCTGTGACTGTAGCTTGGAGTTGGAGACATTTGTACGGGTGCCAAGGAGCAGGGAATTTCCCGTCAGAAGTTTAAACTTCTCAGATAATTCCCACATAGGTCCACATGCCACAACTTGCACAGAGTCCTGACGTTTATCTTCAGCTGTATTTCCAGTCTCTAGTGATCCGGGGACCAGAAGATTTGGGCATCAGCTTCATTCACCAATAATTATTTTGTGTTAAAGACTTGTGCAATCAGTTTCCACTCCAGGACTTGATCATTTAATGTCAATTGACCCTTCCCTGCATTTTTGAGGGAATGCTACATTATTGAATGTGTTGTCTTTCAAATTAGATGTTAAATTGACACCCAGTTTCTCTTCCTGATGGATAAAAAACATTTTTGAAGACAGCAGGGAGTTCTCCCAGTATCCTAGCAACATTTATCCAAAACCAACATAACCAAAAACTGATTAACTGGTCAGTCATGTTATTTTCTATTTGGATTTTATTTGCTCTATTTGCATTGCAACAAGCATGGCCACACTTCAGATGTAATTCATTTGCTGTGAAGCACCCAAGAATGTGGAAGATACTCTATAAATACAGGTCTGTCTTCTACGTAGTTTGGGATTTTCTATGGTGCATTCAGTACTTTAGGTGCATAGATTATTTTTTAGTTTCATATTGGTTTCTTTCACACTAACAAGAAAGGTTTTGAAGTTCAAAAGCAAATTGCACATGCTGGAAATCTTCTCAGGCAGCAGATTTTACCTTGGTAAGTATTCCCAGCATTTCTGTGTTTAAGATTTTGAAGTATTTCTTGGAAGTAGAATCTTTTAACATCACATTGGTGTCCAGCGTGGCACTACATTCACTGTTGTACCTGACTCTTACACTGTCAATACTATTGATAGGTGAAATATGCTGAATTATGTTCTGGAAGTGCTATCCTTAATCCTGACAAGTACAGACATTCTGGGAAGAAAATACAGTGTAACCTTTTTAAACTGATATTGCACTCTCCATGGGTAAATGCTCAACATTTGTAGACATTTAGAAAATTTTCCATTTGCTCTTTTGACAGAAAAGCAGTAGATTCGCTATGGCCTATGACTCAAGAGGCCTATTGATTTAATCTCAACAGCTATTGGGATTGTATGCAATCTCTTTTTTATTACCTATGTTCGGGAAAGAGTTTGCTGACAATTCACATAAAGGGAGAAAAGACAGCGCTTAGCTTCACTGCCACTGAGCATTAATGAACAGACTTGTCAATGAGTTTTTAAATAGTGAGCTGGTGTCAAAAAGTTAAAATTATTATGAAGTTAGTCTTCAATTATGGTTTTGGAGCATACAGGCCATCAAAATAAGATGTGGCGGATCCATTTTAAACTTTGGCATTGAGGTGGCAGAAGCAGGCAAGTGGTATATGTTTGATGTTGGTTTGCCTTGAATCTTGGTGGAACTTAGTATTTGTTTAAATAAAGCCAATGACTTGATTCTGTCAGAAGGCTTCAATTGTGTTGTGCAGCTAAAGGCTTCCATTGGTTTGTTTTTTGCTGTTTTCTCTTTCAATAGTGTCATAATTCCAGTAGTAAATAGTCTCACAACACCAGGTTATAGTCCCAACAGGTTTATTTGGTAGCACGAGCTTAGGGATTCCTTCATCAATGGACAACGCTCCGAAAGCTCATGCTACCAAATAAACCTGTTGGACTTCAACCTGGTGTTGTGAGACTACTTACTGTGCCCACTCCAGTCCAACACCGGCATCTCCACATCATAGTTCTGATAAGTAGACTTTGCCCTCTACAGTCTAAAAGATGTATCATTTTGAAATTTTGTTCACGTAAGGATGTGTACATGAAGTTAATCCCATTTTAAAGTCATACATTCTTTTCTCATTGGCCTACTTCTGTTTCTAATGGAAACCATCTATGTATTAACATTAAATGTGTATCACCTTAATGACTTGGATGAAGGGACTGACTGTATTGCAGTCAAATTTGATGATGACCCAAAGATAGGTAGGAATTCAAGTTGTGAGGGAGATTCTCAGAGAATGTGGATACATTGTGAGTGGACACAAAAATTTCAAGATAGAATATAATGTAGGAAAATGTGAGGTTGTTCACTTTGGCTGGAAGAATAGAAAACCAGAATATTTAAATGGAGAGAGAATGCTACTGTACAGAGAGATGTACATGGATTACTATAAGTTAGCACACAGCAACTAATTTTGAGGGCAACTGCACTATTGGCCTTTATTGCAAGGGGAATGGAGTATAAAAGTTGGAAAGTCTTGCGACAAGTGTGCAGATCAATGGTGAGAATGCACCTCGAGTACTGTGTAGTTTTTGTCTCCTTACTTAAGGAGGGATATACTGGCATTGGAAACAGTTCACAGGAGCTAGGCTGATTCCTTAGATGAAGGGTTGTTTTACGAGAAGAGGTTGAGCAGGTTGGGCCTATAGTCATTGGATTTCAGAAGAATGAGAGGTGATCTTTGCGAAACATACAAGATTCTGAGGGGGCTTCACAAAGCAAATAGGATGTTTGGATGAGAGGATCTAGAACTAGATTGCATAGTTTAAAAATAACGGGTCTCCCATTTAAGGCAGATAAGGAGGGAGCATCTCTCTGAGGGTTAGTCTTTGGAATTCTCTTTGATGGAGAGCATGGAAGCTGGATTGTTTTCTTCATATTCAGGGCTGAATTAGACAGATTTTGATTGACAAAGGAGTCAAGGGTATGGGGGCCAGGCAGGAAAGTGGAATTCCGATCACAATCAGATCAATCATGATCATTTTGAATAGTGGTGGGCCTGCTCCTGTTCCCATATGATGCTGAAATTCCAATCTCTCGCCAATTGACAGAAAGTTAATGCAGAGGGAAGAGTTTGTCACATAACCAGCATATAGCCATATAATTTACCTCAATGGGCTGAGAAGAATTGGGACTACTCTGGCTGAGATGTACCTCTTGTTTTGTCTGAAGTTCAACATTGAGATGCAGGAAATAAAGCACATCTTCCTGTTCATCACTTGTGAGTAATGATTTCCTGGATTTCACCTGGATGGAAGATCCAAATGCAATTTTATACCTTATCAAGCCTTTTTACCTTAAATTGATCATTTTTAAGACAATGCAGGCATCAAATGTATCTGCATAGCAATGTGCTTTGATTTCTGAATATAAAAGACCATGAGTTTTGCTGGGTGAATACATGCATATTCAGTTCTCCATCTGTTGCAATGTACAAAACTTCAAGTGACCTGTATCTGATAACAGAATTTTAATATTTAAATGTGAAAGACTTCCATCTGTTACAATCAAAAGCTTTGTCTATCTGTGCCAAATGTAACAATCTTCACAATGGACCATATTGGTTGCTTTCAATCAAATCAAAGCACTGCTAACTAAATTAGGGAGAAAATAAACCTGAAAAATGAAAACAAACAGCTGAGACGTCCAACTTTGCAAGACCTATTTTATTGACTACAGAAGCTGTGATGCTCACATCACAGAAGTCAAAACCCCCATGAAAATTCATCCTTTAAGTTAAATTTTTCATTTGTCTAAAGAAATGGTTTTCAGTGTTTTATCTCGTTTTCCTGCATCATGCAGTGTGGCTCTGCCACTTTCAGAGGTTTGGAAATGTCAGTCATTCTGAAAGCATCCTGCGAAAATAATTTTTCTGATGGTTCATTCATTCTGTCCTATATCTGCTTGCACAATTGTGAGAATCAGGGGCGTTGTTGCCTGCTATTCAATGATTTGAGGATGATGTCTACACAGAGTTGAGTTTCTACCATAAGCATGGCTGAACAGGCTGATTTTTGACCATAGATCTAGAGAATCCCTACAGTGCAGAAGGAGGTCTTAACCCCGTGCATTTACCATGGCTAATCCACCTAACCAACACAGCTTTGGACATGAAGGAGCAATTTAGCATGTCCAGTTCACCTAACCTGCACATCTTTGAACTGTGGGAGGAAAGCCGAGCATCTGGAGCCCATAAATCTTTTAAGCACACGGGACAGGGTGTCCCACATACTGGTGGGATCCGAAGTGCAGAATTTGCTGCTTCTTCTCTACCTTTGCTTTGCTTCAGCATTAAGATGTTGGAACTTGATCTAAAGTTGTTGCCATTCTGAGTAATTGGTAGCAAGTTCCTTTGAGTCTTTAACAATGCTGTCATGTTTCAAAGAACTTCAGAATGTCTTTAAAGTATTTTGTTGGCATTTTTAGAGTTGCAAGAACAGGAACTGGGGCGGTGGGAAGGGCAGATGATTTTCAACCATGGGAAAAGTGGCCAATCTATCAAAGTTGAGTTTTCAAGAGTTTTGCCTAAAGTTTTGTGACTTGGCATCGAGAAGGACATTAATATTTCTTCAACAGTGCTCCTATTAAATCTGGAGGTGGTGGTGGAGGCACTGCTGATAGAATTTATCTAGGTCTAGTGCTCTTACATATAACTGATGCATGGTCCAGGTCATGCTGCAATGTTAATGTCTGATGATAGGTAACCATTGTGACCTGAACAGAACACCATGTCTGTTAACACTAGATGAGGCAAACATTGTTTTGAATAATTAATACATGAATATACAAATGTTGTTGCATGTAATTGACACCAAAAAGCAGATTCAATAACTTCAACAGTGACTATCCAGTGAAATGTAAACTGCCTATATTATCAAGCATATTCGTCCATGCTTAACCTGCATCAAATATTTGACCAGTGAGCCCTTACAAAATTGGGGAAAACCTTCTGCTGTTTGGAGTCATACCAAGCAAACCAGCATTTGTTGCCCATTCTGAATTGTGCTAGAGATGCTGGCACTTGTGTTGTGTGAACCTTATCTGATCACAGCAACCTTACTCTAAATGTTGTCCAGGTCTTGCTGTACACAGGCAGGGACTGTTTTAGTAACTGAGGAGTTATGAATGATTTGGAATAATGTGCAATCATCAGTGAACATCTCCAGTTCTAACAAATGGTAGAAGGGAGGCCATTGATGAAGTAGTTGAAGATAATTAGGTCTTGTTTGGACAGTACCCTAAGGAGCTTCTGCAGTGGTGTCCTAGGGTAAGATGGTTGGCCATGAACAATCATACCCATCTTCCTTTGTGCTTGGTATGACTCCAAACAGCAGAAGGTTTTCCATTAACTCTCTATTTTGTTAGGGCTCCTTAATGCTACACTTGATCAAATACTTGATGTCAAGGGCACTGACTCTGGCCTCTGCTGATGATAGAGCAAAATAACTTTACTAATCCTAATTGTGCTTGGCGGATGGAGTACATCTTAATTATTTTGTGAATGGGTTGGGAAAAATAACTTTAATTGTTGCATATGGCAGTGCAAACTTGGGACTGGTGAAGCATCTGAAAAAATTGGCACGCTTTCTCAGGGAGAGAAGGGATGGTATCGTATTCTAAATTGCCTGAATGCAGGTATGCATGGACCCTAGTATAGGCAGTTTACATTTTCCTGGATCTTTACTGTTATATTTGTTGAATCTGCTTTTTGCTGTTAATTACATGCATGTTTTACTTTGTCGAGGCTCACAATTAACAGGTGTTTGTCACCTGGGGATTCACAGTCATGATTGCATGTCTGATATGATCCCTAGTTAAGTTGTATGTTGAGATCAAATGAATAAGGAGGAATAGTTCAGTGCCTACCATAAATATAAATGAAATCAAGCTCCCTACCTAAATGGTGATGCTATCTCCAGTGTGATGCCACCGCCAAGCATATCTTTCCCTCCCTTTTCCTTTTTGACGATGTGAAAGGAGTGTTCTTTCTCTAACACCCTGGTCTACTCCTTTGTCACCTGCAACATCCCTCAGTTCCCTATGGCATCATTCCATACAAATGCAGAAGGTTCAGCAACTACACTTTCCTGCCTCTCTCCTCACCTTCTAAACATTCAAAGTGAAACCATTTAGATCATCGCATTCGTTGCACACAATGGAATTTTCTCTGTTTTGGGGATCCAAGTGCAGATTGTGTGATTGCTTTGGGGAACATCTTTCACTCAGCAACTCGCAGTTGCCTCCCGTTTTAATTCTCCACCTGGTTCCCACTGACCTCTCTGCCCTTGGCCTCTTGCAGTGATCTAGTGAAATTCAACGCAATCTCAGGGCGTAGCACCTCATCTTCCAGTAAATATTTTACAGCCTTCTGGATTCTCAGCAGTTTCCAAGGATAACTCCTGCCCCAATGTTGTTTCCTTGTTCTTTGCTGGTTTTGTTTTTACTTTTCTCTTTTATGCTTTAGTGTGGCAGCTGTTCATCATTTTGCCATTCCTCTCGACATATATTTTATTTATTTGTCCCATTTATTAATAGTCCTGTTAGCTAGCATCACTCAGCCTTATTACTCAATTTCTGTTAGTGTTATCGCAGACCTTCTCTTCAGTTATTTGTCCATCCTCCTAACCTTTGCTTGGTTAAAATTTATTTTTCTCTAACTTTTCCCAACTCTGATGAAAGGACATTGATCTGGAATGTTAACTTCAATTTGTTCTCCACAATTGCTGCTTGACCTGCTTAGTGTATCTCTAGTATTTCCTTAATTTACTCACTATGTAATATTTGCTCCCATCTGTTGCTTTATCTTTCTTTCTGAACTGATAAAACTAGAATTTGGAGGTGTGATTTTTTTTCTCTCCCCCAGTGGGTGAACACACTTCCTAGCTGTATTTAGCAGCTGAGCTCTGTTCATTAAAAAAAATCACTGACAGACATAATTGCTTACAATCACATAAAATGTAGTTTCAGAGTACGGTATTGCATTTTCAGAAATGCAGAGGACAGTTACTATCCTTTGATGCATCTTAAATTTCTTCTTTAATTTCAGTTTGCATTGGAATGCCCTTGAGCAAAGAGTGCAACCATTGAACGTGTAATGGCTGTTTATTTCTGCTTAGAGCAATAAAAGTCCTAGACTTTTGAGTCCTGGTTTCTTAGGTTAAGTGTCTGACACACCATCAAATTCTTTCTTTTGTTGAATTTTTTACCTTATGGTCTACGCTATCTATCAATTTAATCCACTAGGTATCCAGGCCATTTTACTGAAGAGAGCCTATTTATTGTTTTGTAGTTTTGTTAGGAGAAATCTAAGGCTGTGTTTTGTTCTTCTTTAAGTGTCCAATTCTAGAAGCAATAGGGAAGACAACTGCATAAAGCCAGCTGGACAATTTTGGGAATAATGAGCAAAATTATAGTGAACTTGTCATTTTATGTACTACTGTTTTGGGATTTGTGGGAGACTCGGTAGACATGAGAAGCAATGCTATTTATTTTAATAACTCCTTTAGTAGAACTGGAGAGTGTTCTATGCAATATTATTTTTCTGTTTGTTCTCTTACCCCCCCAATTTTAAAATAAGCATAGATATTGCCTCTAATTTGACTCCATCACTCACTGTAGCGAAAGAATGGCTGATGCTGGCAGGCTGGTTACAGACCAACAGAGAATAAGTTTAATACTATCTAACAGCGAGTTGCTGACCCTGGAAATGTTTATTTTTTATAGTGGAGACCTGAAATGGAAAATATTTCATTCTGCAGCAATAACATCCTTCATGTTAATAAAAATTCACTTTCTGTCTTAAAAGTCTGCATATGGAAGATCCAATTTTAGAGCAGAAGTGTTTGCTGAGGCGCGTAATCATGTTCTCAGGAAATTCCTCTATTGCAATGTTCATTTTAAAATGTTGCCCTTTGCAAAGTGCTGCTCAGTCCCTAAAACCTCACTGCAGAAGAAGTAGTAGTCAATAAAGTTACTTCTTATGAATTATTTTCAGTCACAAACCCCACCCCCAATTAATATAATACTTATAAGTATTATAGTATGGGGTCAGAGTTGAGGAGGAACTTCTTCTCTCAGAGGGTAGTGAATCTCTGGAATTCTCTGCCCATTGAAGCGGTGGAGGCTACTTTGTTGAATATGTTTAAGTCACAGATAGATTTCTGATCAAAGAGGGAATTTAGGGTTATGGGGAGCAGGCGGGTAAGTGGAACTGAACCACTACAAGATCAGCCATGATCTTATTGAATGGCGGGGCAGGCTTGAGGGGCTAGGTGGCCTACTCTTCCTCCTATTTCTTATGTTCTTAATCAAGGATATAGTTCTTACAAACAGAATGGGACAAGAACAGTCTGTTGTAAATATTCACAGTGCCAAAGTGTTTATAATGTGAAGTGTCTCACTCAAAAGAAATTGTATGAAGCTCAGAAATATATTGGTGAATAGCAATAAATATCTATTACTAGCATGTGTTTGGACATGCAAAAAATAATTTCTTCAATGGCAGCTGGTATTTTTATATGCAGTGTTTCTTTTTCAGGTTGCTTTTTTTTCACTTTTCTGTGCTCTTTATTTACTTTCCTGGTATATTTTATGCTTGGCTTCTATTGCTATCTGTTGTTTTAGGATTATGTCTGGAAATGAGGAACTGATTTCTTTTAAAGCTGCTACCACGTTGGTGATATTTTATTTTGTTCAACTTTGTTACACAGCTGGCTGAGTCTGACAGTTTGTAACGCATCACAGAAGTGACCTTTAGTTGTATCCATAAATACCATGGGTCATGGCACATAAATCGACTGTTGAAGTTTCAACTGCTTCTCAAAACAGGGATTGACGTGTATGCTGAGTATAAAATGTGATTATGGGCAGTTGCCATTTTGAAATATGAAAAAATAATATTCATATTAAATTAATGTGGCATGATTTAATGGACAAATGAATTATACAAAGATACCTTTAACCACAATCAAAACATTTTTAAACTATGACACATGCAGCAAAGAGCTCATCAGATTCATTTTGAGGTGCTTTGGCTATGGCATTATCATCATTACTCTGGATCAGATTTGGCACTCTTTGTTTCAGAATCAACTCTCCACAATAAATCATCTTCCACTCCGTCCATTGAATTGGACAATCTGGTAACACTTGGTGCACTAATAGCATCCCACAATTTGATTAAACTACAAACAATATCAAATGTTGTGGGCATGTTTGCTCTGTTGGAGAAGGTTTTTTTCTCTGCCACCCATCCAGCTATCCCATTGGTGCAAACATGATCCTTGAATGGCTTGTTGAGGCACACATCCTAAAGTTGAGCAACAGATATTAGGATCCTTGTATAACTGGCATTACTTATTAGCAGGCCCTTCTTGGGATCTGAACATGACCCACATCAATAATCTGCATTTTTTTATATGGACCGCTGGGACACCTATTCTACAAATTCATGATCCAGGACTTCCAACCATTGTCGTGCACATACCCAAAAACTCCTGCAGAGAATTTAATGTTTGGCACAATTTTATGTTTGAAAATTGTCATAGGTTTTAGATTCATTCCATCAACCATGCAGGGGTGTACTATCTTGAATCTCATCTTCACATGTCCTATTGTTTTCACCAGAAATGTTTTTGAACCTTTCCACTCCACAGTTCAGCTCTGGATATATCAAAATTCATGGATCCATTTTGTTGATCTACCTTAATGGCTACTCATATTTTTGCCGCTGTCTAATGATGAATAGCTGGAAACTGTTCTTTCTGGCATTGAAATCTCTGTGGTGTCTGATCAACCTTAGCCTTCTACCACAACCGCAGATAGTTTTGTTCTATTAATCGGTTACATTAACTAGCAATTGATCTGAAATCTTTGCGAGATTTGGTGTTTGATTTGGCCCACTTTGGGGCATATACGCAGAATGCGTTCTGGTGATAAGCATTCCAACAATTTTCGAGTACTCATTCTGCTGCATGCTTTTCAAGATAGGGCCAGTGACTGCCCCAATTTTGATGGTTCTTTTGGTCAGGGGGATTCTTTCTTCTTCCATTCCAGTTTTTTTACAAACACTGAATTCTTTTGTTGCAGTACAGTTATTTGAAGAGTTGGAAAATCTTTTAGCTTGAAAGCAGCTTTGCACCTCATTATTTTTGATGGAGGACCTAGTTCTCGCCATCACTCACCATGGCTTGCACGGTTTGCTGTGTGTAGATGTGTCTTATACTCCTGTGCATCTTTGCAACAAACACAGCCTGTATAATTAAGCACTAATTTACAGTATAAGCTAAGTATTTTCTGGGGTGAACAATTGACTACTAATGCAAGTGTAGCATTTCATATCTGAAAATTGAGGTCAGCTTATGCGTCAAGTATGTGCAAAAGCATGATTTTTGACACTGTTAAAATAGGATGTCTTGTCTACTGGATTGCCTTGTACACTGCAAACTATGGTAATCACTTTGAAATTGTAATGATTAATGTTGGTGACCAGGTAATCAGTCACGGCTATTATAGTCAGAATTCTGACAGACTTCATCCGTTGGGAAAGAGGCAAGCGTTCTGAAAGCTAGTGGCTTTTGCTATCAAATATACCAGTTGGACTTTAACTTGATGTTGTGAGACTTCTTACTGAATCAGTCTGAAGCCAGAGCGTGAAGTATGAAACCAGATGCTAATCATTTTACCAATGCGATGTTACAAATATCTGCCTCCTCCCTAATCAACACCCAATGAACCAGCAGTCTTTCTTCTTCCATTTTGAATAAAAATCCAATCAATTAATTAACTAATAAACAAATTGACAGCCCCTTAAAGGGACAGTAGTCCTCCTTTATATACACACAAAATACTTAACACCTTATACTTGATAATACAAATAAAAAAAAACCATTAAACCAGCTGAGGGAAGCCTTATGATGCAGTGAGTGGTGTCCCTGTCTCTGAGCTGGAAACTATGGCGTTGTGGTTATGTCACTAGACTAGTAATCCAGGTTAATGCTCTGGGAGCCTGGATTTGAATCCCACTATGATATATGATGGAATTTTTCTAGAAGGAAATCTGATGTCCTTACCTGGTCTGGGTTACATGTAACTCCAGACCCACAACAGTGTGGTTGATTCCAGCGGCACCCACATCCCATGAAGGAATTTTTAAAAAAATGTCCCAATCCAGGACTTGATGGTCAAGAACGGTGTGTTCCTGACCAAACAGGTTGACCATCAATTTGTAAATCTTTTCAACATATTCCAATGGAAGACAGCAAGAGAGGAAGAGATTCCTGATCAGTCATGTGATGGTACAAAATTAGCACCTCTACCATCACCGTCCATAACCCCAGGTTACAATATGCATGAGGAAGGCCGATCGGCTCAGTTGGCCAGGCGGCCTCTCTGTATCAGAGAGGTGCCAGTGGCATCCTTGCTCGGCCCATGGCAGAGATCACTGTGCTGCAAGTCAGACCTGTGTCTGGTCAGATAATTTGAGGAGTAGAAGAAGAACACTAGTTGTAGGAATTATTCAAATATTGACTACACAAATGTTTGAACTATTGAGCCACCTTTGGGCAACACAATGGACACTCACTATTGAAACCTGCAGTCAGTAATTTGCCACTATTAATCAGCTGTCATCATTTTTGTATAATGGCAAAATATGAATGTGGGTAGAGTGTGTGAATGCTGGAAAATTGAAATGCAAGAATGATGGTAAATTGCTGCAAGAGGCAAGAAGAATATTTTCTCTCCATGTATTTTAAGTTTTAATACTTGATTTGGATGCATTCCTGGACCCACTTAAGAAGTTGCATTCATTCAGTATTTCACATAATATCTTTTTAAGCAATAATGTGTGCTCTCTATTGGCTGTTTTACCAGGATGATTTGTATTTGCTTCATGAATTTTAAAAGGGCAGTTGGGAGTTGCAGCTATGGGTATTATGCTGCATGGTTTTGTGCATGTGAATGAAGGCCATGCATTGGGTGAAACTATGATCAAGCAGGTGATTCGCCCAGGATGAGGCTAGCCCATTGCACTTTGGGTGTGCTGACGCCTGCGATGTCCCCAAATGTGGGATACTCGACTGCAAAATTTGTAGAAGTTGTAATTCCTTTTTCATTCCTATATGTCCATGCTTCCCCCCCTTGGGTCGTGTTAGAGCAGTACCTCTTGCAAATTATGCTGCAACTTTGTGAAAATCAGTGCAATTCAGAGTACTAGTTCCACAGCTTTTACTCAGGAAGAAGAGATGGCCAGCAATG
Source organism: Carcharhinus amblyrhynchos (assembly GCF_965287045.1). Taxonomy (NCBI): domain Eukaryota; kingdom Metazoa; phylum Chordata; class Chondrichthyes; order Carcharhiniformes; family Carcharhinidae; genus Carcharhinus; species Carcharhinus amblyrhynchos. The sequence continues at coordinate 19,677,271 of NC_137341.1, read as the reverse complement.
TGTAAAATATAATAATCCTCAGCAATCCTGTTGTTGGATGTTATGCAAAGTATGAAACCGAGAAAAAAATTCCAAGTGCAAATTGTGACATTTTAGCTGATAGTATGTTATTCTTTTGCAGCAAGGGCAGATGAATTGGTAACGGTCTAATTGTTTGACACACAACTCCTGTAGTACTGCCTTGAGCTTTGATGTCCCCAATAAAACCATTGCTCTAACCAAGGCCTCTTTATGACGCTTATCCCTGTTTCGGGCCAAGGGACAAAGAGATGGAAAGATATTGCAGATAACTGGCTTAGTTGTCCAGTGCTGGATCTGACTGGACTATGTAAGACACTATCAATTCCTGTGCTGGTCTGCTAAAACTACGCATAATTCATGGCTCATCCTAGAATGCAAGGTTAATTCTTCTGCAAACTGTTACGCATCTACTGCACCTAATTGCCACTGCCTAAAAGGTTGTCACTTTCTAGAATGTATGATCCGGAAAACTCTCATTTTACCCGATGCTGTACAGTGACTGTGGCTGCGCCTCAAGCTTGGGAATCCTGAGCTCAAGCTGAAGCAATATTGGATACTTCATACATGTACAGTCCCCCAGAGACATGAAGTGTTCTGAAGTTCCCATGTGGTGCAGGAATTACCAATAACACATTTCGGATGCCCATCCATGATATAAAATCAACCTTCTATTCCCTCTGTTCAAAAATCTAGTGAGTACAGTGTTTAAAATATTCATTTTAATTAATAAACTCTAACCTGCTCCGTGTATACACTCTTATTGAGCCATTTACTCATATGCTAATGCTGGTTGTTGAAGTTTTTAATTGCTCAGTTTCTAACTTGAATAAATGTACTAAAGAGGAAACAAAAAAAGAAAAAGCCAATTAACCATGAGCTAATTACTTCCTTTCAATGTGACGTCAAACTTTCATTTTTTTCAAATGTTGTTGCTCCAGTCTTTATATTGTTGCTATTCTGTGTTCTCACTTTTTATACTGCCACTGTTCTGTGCTCCCATTTTTTATATTATATCCTACTTCCTCAGACTAAATTTTATGTTGGCATAAAAGTTGAGAATGAACACACCTCCATTTGGCTGCCTCACGCAGCATCCATCTAATAGCTAACAGGGCCATTAATTACAATGAGGCAGCTTTCCATTCCCACCTGGGAGAAAGTCCTGCCTCTGAGAACAGCCAGCCAATTAAATGGTGGCCACTGTTGGGCCTGGAGTCCAGATGAAGGTAAGTCTGGGGTGCAACAGGCAGACTGGCAGAGGAGAGTGTGTGCACTTGAGGGTATATGGATACTTGTGTGTATATTGGTGGGTGTGGATATGTATGTGTATGTTTGGTGGGAGATGTGTATAATGGTGTCAGATGGAGAGGATGTGATTTTTAGTGAATTTGTCTGCAAGCTATGACATGTCAATTTTTAATTTCATGTTTTGAATCCTATCCAGGTTTATTAATCTGGCTGTGGTGTTTTGCCATGCAATTTTCTGATTGTGACACTATTTTATTCAGTGCAAAAGGTTCATTCATTGAAATTCTAACAGGAGCTTGTTCTTTCACACGGTGGTGATGAGAGCATTGCAATATAAAAATATTCTGAAACCTTAAGTGCCTACAATCATATTTAAACCATTTGTACCATATTCACAAGTTAATCAATAACCATCCAAAAAGCTGCAAAATCAGACATGACCTGAGAACCAGTGGGAAGACAGTACCTCAATTAGAACAGAGGCATAACTCTGCAACTATTAAATGTCCCTTCAGGGAAGAACTATTTCAATTTTAAGGGGCAGTTTGAAGTGTCATTGCAAACCTGTGAGGAGCCTTACGCAGTTTCCTGTGATGCCAGGCTCTGGTCCCTCCAGGCCTTGAAGCACTTTGCTATGCTGCCAGCTTCAGCACTGGCACTACTGATCACAGCAATTTCAGCTGCTCTGGCTGCCCTAGTTTTTCTCCTGTCTGACATTTTCTGGCCTAGAGGTTTGTGGACCTGTGATTTCCATGCTGCTGTTAGATGAAGTATGATTTTATCTGTCAACAGCAACATTGAGAACCAACTTGCCATAGTTTGAGGACTGTAAAAGTCAATCCTGACTCTAGGATTTCAGATATACTGAGCCAGATAATGTCTGCTTTCATAGTCAGTGTAACACCCATCCAATGTAGCTTATTTGGACTGTATGAAAGTTATTCAAAGTTCCCCATACAAAAAATGTCTAATAACTGAATACCTTGCAAATCTAAAACAAAGGTGGAATTATTTTATTGCAAGGCCATTACGTTGAACAATAACTGTTGAATGCAGAAATCAATAATTTTTTATTTGAAGAATTAAGGGAATAAGGATTATAAGAGCGTTTAGTTAAGTTATATAACTGTGTAGAAAAATAAGCACATTACCCGATACTTACACAATTTGGCTGTTCATTGACTTTCCAAATATATCACTCAGTATTTTCTGAAGTTCACCTCAACAAAATAGACTTAAAATCAACTTTATTTGAATGAAGCTGCCAAATTTGTCCTCTGGCTTTTCTTAAAATAATTTTGAAAAATGGCAGTGTAGAAACTTTTTGAAGCTAAAGAAGAAGATTCTATTGATACCACTGAGTGAATTATGCTGCTGTGCTCTGAGGTATTAGAATCAGTGAGGGACCATTCGTGTTTAAAGAAAATGTCTGAGCAACTGGCAATTAGCCAACAGGACTACACTGCAAGATTTTATATTGTAAATAAAAACATACTTTACTGTATAGCAAAAGAATTAAACAAAGTAAGTACTAACTTATTCTGTGGCTTATAGAGATTTTGCTATCAACTTAGTTCTACTTTCTATTTTGCTGCAAGATTTCACTTATCATAGAAAATCTTTAAGGTTCATTCACTTTTCCTGGGACCATCTCAAAAGGTATGACACCACTCACCTGAATTCACTCTGATTTATCTTCAGTGCTGCAGCTATTTGCCAAAAGACTGGATTTCATGGGGGTCCTCCCATTCATTTTTGGCTAAGTGACCATCCAATTTCTTTACTAACCTGACAACTCCAATACTGGCCTTCCTATGCGGTGGCTGTAAACATCAGAAAACACCCTTGGTTTCCAGTAGTTTGATGCTATAGTTTCAAACTGCAACCAAGTTGATCACTTGCAGAACTCCAACTGCAGCAAGGTGAACTATCTTTCATTGAGGATTACTGTAGATTTATTACTTTGCTTCCAGCTAAACAAATCTTCCAGTCATTTTTCCTGTTTCAATCTTTGTTGAATTCTTGTAATGAATACCAGCTCCCACTCAGGCTAGGTCATGTGCAATATATTGAACATTTACTCTACTTAAGGTGGAGGTCTGGCTTTATCTCGCGACTTCCAAGGAGCTACAAACTACATAAGGCCTCAAAGTTGACACAGTCTCTTAGCAGCTTCTCTCAACCTGATGGCTATATTCTAACTGAATTCACCAAGATAATCAAAATAGCTCCACCCCCTCCATAGCAATGTGACACGTGTGCCTGTTCCCAGGGATAAATTCAAATTTTTAATTCAGAAGCTTTCCTTAATTCAGGGAAACTGCTTTGTGTTTGAATTTATAAGTTGAATTTTTTTTATGGGTGGTAAGCTGGCACAGTTAATACTATTGCCTCAGTGCCAGTGGCCCATGTTCAATTCCGTTTCCGAATGACTGTGTGGTGTTTGCATGTACTCCCCCAGTCTGTGTGGGTCTCCTCTTGGTGCTCTGGTTTCCTCCCATATTTCAAATATGTGCTGGTTAGATTCATTGGCCATGCTAAATTGCCCCTCAGTTTTGGCAGGATTAGCAGGCTAAATATGTAGGGTTACAGGGATAGGGCCGAGGTGGGATTGTTGCAGGTGCAGGCTCAATGGGCCAAGTGGTCTCCTGGACTTATCTTTTCACTGGAAATAACTACAAAAGTCCTTTTTTCAGTTTGTTCATTAAATAAGCCCACTTGCTGTTGTTATAATCTTAACTTTCTAGATGTTAACCTCTTAAATCAACATGGCCCCAACCTTTTAAGTATAGTAAAGTTCAAGCTTACTTGAATTACATTTACTTCAGGATTATCATCAGTTTCTCAACCAGATACCCCCATTTTCCACAGATAAAACTTTAATTCCTAAATCCAAAACTTCTTTCTAAAGTTATTAAGTAGAAATTCATAACAGCACATCACCAGTGCTCATAAATCAGCTCTGAAACCTCAAGTCAGAAATGTCAATTCTGTGCCCAGGGTTTAGCCAAGACTAAAACATTCCAATAAAAGGTTTGAATGTATTAAAATTCACCAACCTAATTCTGTGGCTAAGGTCAGAATTATACATTCCCCCCCCCCCCCCCCCCCCCCCCCCCAAAAGGCAGGTTTGGGTTGGGGGATGGGGATTGGTAGGGGGTAGTGTAAAATTGCATGGACAGGATTCCCGCCAGGATCCCAATCCAGACGCAATTTCAGTGTAGGGCTAAGGGTCCTAGACTGGAAGCCTACCTGTGATCCTGTTGAGGCCCTTAAGTGGCCACTTAACTTAGGCTTGGCCCTTGGACTAAGGCTCAGGCATGTCATTGCAGTACCTCTTCCAGCCTCTGCAACACTGTACCTGGAGGGGCTGGGGAGATGTTGGCAAATCTGATTAGTTGACAGCTTTCCAAGGAGGGACTTTCCAAGGGCATACAGAAGTTCCGCTTGATGCCAATCAACACACAGTTGAACTTGAAATGGTGGCAGGCCTGTCACATCCTTAAAATTCGCAGTAAATTTAATCATGATATTTTGATATATGTAATTTTGTAAATTTCAAGTTTGTTTAAATCCTTATTTTGTCTATTAGAAAAATTACAATGGAAAAACATTTAGAAAGCGTATTTGAAAAGGTGGCTGGGTCGTGCAATTAAAATGATCGGTATGGTAGGTATTAGTTTTAGTAGCACAGTGGTTGTGCTATTGGAGTAATAATCTCGAGACCTGGACTAATGATCCAGGGACACGTTCAAATCCCACCATGGTAGCTTGGGAATCTTGGATTCAGTCAACTAAAAATTTCTAGAATTCAGAAAAAAGTGTTAAGAAATTATCAGATCGTTATTTTAAAAAAAACCTTTCTGGCTCACTATTACCCTTTAGGGAAGGAAGTGTGCCATCCTTACTCTATGTGTGATTTCAGAATAGTCTGGCAAGCAATTTACTTGCATCAAACCACTAGAAAAAAGTCTAAGGAATAAAACTGGCTGGGCCACCTAGCATCAAAGCACTGGATTTGACAAAGGCACACCCAGCACAGTCAGCTCTGCAGCATCCTCCTCATTAACATCAGGGGGTTTGGACCAAATTTGGGAAAACGGTCCAACCACCTAGTCAAGCCTGACAACTTGAATTGAATTCTACAGCACAGAAACGGGGCATTTGGCCAACAGGCTTGACATACACAATGTCCCAGATTCCTCCCCTATCATCCCTGAATAAGTGCTTTTTCATTGGTAGGACAGAGCCATCATTAGCAGTATAGTTGTATACAGGTGGGAGGGTTTGGCCCAGGAAGTCATTGAACATTGATTCTAGACACCGCAAGGTCTCATGGCATCAGGTCAAATATGGGCAAGGAACCCTATGCTCGCTATCACCAGCTGCTCTCAACTGCTGATGAATCAGCACTCCTTCATACTAAACACTGCTTGGAAGAACCCCTGAGGATAGCATGGGCACAGATGTACTCTGGATGGCTTCAGTGTCTAACAACAAGAATGACACTGCCGCTGACTGAGCTGGCCAAGTCCTGAAGTATATACCTTACCTACCACATTGGGCCAAGTCAACCGATGATGAGAGAAAGGTCACAAGGGAGGAATCCTCATTTCCATCAACCTATCTGGCAGAGAAACATCTAATCATAACAGTAGTGGTTGTAATGACCACTGCATAGTCCTGTGGCAATCTGGTCAAGCTACAGCATGGAACTATATGCATGCTAAACAACAAAACCACAACTTGTGGATGAGGTGAAAGCAGTCCTGTCATGTGGCAGTGAACAATTAAATAACTAATGTGATTCGTGAGGCTCCATCAACAACACTAGTCTCTATGATGGTGGAAATTGGCAAGTGCAAAAGGTACAACACTGGCATCCACCTGACAAAATAAAAAATTGCCCTGGTGTGCCTTGTCTATGAAGAAAAATAGAAAAAAAATCATTCAACCATTTATCATCCCTGCAATTTACCCTTAATCTTCAATGTAGTGATTGAAAATGTCTCCAACCGTGTTATCAAATGACTCATATTCACCAATAATTGGCTATCAATGCTCAATTGCTAGGATCACTCGACTGCAGACTTCATTATAGCCTGAAGTATGAGCAAAAGAGATTGATTCTTAAGGTGAGGATAGAATGACTGCCCTTGACAAAACAGCATTTGACCAAGTGTAACATCAAGGAGCCCCAGCAAAAGTGAAGTCACTTCCAGCAATGACCTTCCTTCCGTCATTAGGGCAGAAGTGTTCACTGATAACTAAGTTTTGAATACCACTTGCAATGAAACTGTCAAACCTTCCATGCACGTGAGAATTATCATTTATGCTGTAAAAATACAGGTTGTCATAGACAGGAAGGGGTCAATTTAACTGCCCTGATTTCCCCACACTTTATCTGCCCATAAACAGACAGGTATTATTAAAATTCTGATCTCCCCTTTATAAAAGATGGTGTATATTCCCCAGCCCTTAAATTTTGGAAATGTTTCAATCCTCTATTAATGACTTTGCACAGCAAATTCAGAGTAAGATGAAAATAAAAGGGTTGGTTTATTTTTGTGAATCCGTAGGTGAGAACACTGGCTGAGAGCAGTAGAGATAGCAGTTGCACATGTGCAGGTCTCTAGAAGTGGAAAGCTGTCACACAAATGCTCTCAGCCTCCCTCAAATAAAGCACCTCCACCCTCTCCCCAGTTACTGCTGGGGCCCGCAGCCTATTGTAGACCCTACCATCCTCCTGGACCACACTAACCCCACGACCCGCCACTTGATCGCCTGGCCAAAACCCCCACCCACCGCCCCCGTGGCCGTCCCTGATTGACCTCCCTCCATCCCCCCCACCGATCCCTAATGCAGAGTGGCAGCAGGCCATCACCAAACTCTCTCTCCACCCCCCCCCCCCCCGGAACACAAATAGGCTCTGGCCTTGCTCCCTTGGCATTGCCTAATGGGTGGTGCAGACTGACACTGCCCCGAGGGGCACTCTTCTTGCCCCAACCTCCCCAGTGGGCCTCAGTGGTCTCCGGTTCTATCAGTGAGGCCACGACTGGTCAGCTGTGATCCTCACTGGAGAGAATTTCTCCTGGCATGAGCATTGAGTCAAATGAGCCAGGATATAACACCTCATTAAATCAATGAAAAAGTTGAATATGATTTAAATAAATTATTCAGTCTCATGCTGGAAATGAGCGCGAGGCTGATCGTACCGAATATCCAGTGCCAGTAAAATTGTGAGAAAGATGAAGTCATGTGTAAACCTGATTTCCCAGCTCTCATGCAATTTTACCAGCTCATTCCACCCATTGACTGACAATGGTAAGATCGCCCCCAGGATATATATAAAACCAAGGCTGGAATCTAGGTGTTTAACTTGAGTCATGAGTGTTGGGTTAACTTCACTGCCGCTCTCTTTGTCGAAACCATTGCATTAGGATTACTAATATCTCAGCCATTTGCATCATTATGGGAGATTATGTCTTGTGAAGGTTTTCCTTTGTTTTGAGTTAGCTGGACTAGACTCCTCATCCTATGGCCATTGTTACCTTGAAACTGCTGCAAGGCATCAAGTGATTGGCTGAATCACTTGTTAGCTCAGAAGATCTCCATTTTTAACAAAACTTTTAGAAAAAAGATTGCTTTATAGAATAACCCAATTGGTGAAAATATATATTTTCCATCACGTCTCAATCATGACACAAGCAAAGACCATTTCCAGCAAAATAGGGTCTAACCACCCTCAGTACCAATGCCATCCCCAGCTTACCATTGATTGGGAACTTAACTGGATTAGCATATAAATATAAGAACTGGTTAAAAATTGGGCATTCTGAAAAGCACTGGAAAGGTATCATCAACAGTGCCTTTGCAAGTTCCTCCAAATCTAGTGGTCCACAGTAGTGCCTTCTCCCAAACCAACATTGAGGTACTAATAATTAAAAGGAGCTTACTGTGTGAGACCATGTCATTCATATGACTGATATCAGACTTTCAAAGTAGCTGCTCTACCATAAACTCAGTTGCAATAGGAGATTCCCAAAGGATAACTGAAAAGCCTTGGGGATATCTTCAAAGCATCTCTGAAGGAGATCAAACTTTCCTGCTAAATCATGGGAGTCTCGGCGTGTGACTGACCAAAATGGGGAATGTTCGTTCCATACATTGAGAGACTTCATAGGAAGCACACACAGATCAGAGCACAAAACACCAAATCTGCTTGACTCTTCAGCACCACCTGCCCCGCATGTAGCAGTTTGCAGATCGCTCATTAGACTTAGAAGTTGTCTCAGAACCCATTGAACTGGAGTTAAAGCAAGTTATCCCCAATCTTGAGGGACTGTACATGAAGAAGAGAAATTTTGTGGTATGTAACTCGCCTCCCCACAAATGTTCCGCCATCTACAAGGCACAAGTCAAGAGTATGACGAGGCACTCTTCACTGGCCTGGATGAATATAGCTCCACCAATGCTCAAGAAGTCCTTTGCCATCCAAGACAAAGCAATTCACTTGATTGGCATTCCATCCACCACCTTAAGCATTCACTCCCTCCACCACCGCTGCACACTGATTGCAGTGTGTACTTTCCACAAGGTGTACTGCAAAAACTCACCTAAGTTTCTTTGACAGCACTTTCAAACCCATGACCCAATTGGATGAATAATGGAGAGCAAGGCTGATTGAACAGGAGCAACTTTAAGTTCCTCTCCAAGCCACAACCACTCCAACCTGGAAACATATAATTCCTTCATCATCGCTCGATCAAAATCCTGGGACTTCCTCCTTAACAGCATCACAGCTGTATCTACAATTGGGAGATTGGAGCGGCAGGGGTGGATCAAAGCAAGTGAGGCAGGTAGCTAGTGTCAGGGCTGGCCAGAGACATCCAGGAGGCCCGTGATTGAAGGGGGGGAGTGGGGGAGTTGCACAGCCAGCAATGCGGACTGGCGGGGCTGGCCAGCAATTGGGAGCCTGGCAGTGCGAGACTACTGTGCATGCACTGATCTCTGCTCTGACAGATTGGCGCATGTGGAATGGCCCACTCATCGTTATACTACTGGCCTCTCCAGCAGGCATAAGCTCTGCCTTATCTTTTTGGCGTGCTTCACGCTAGGGCTCTCTGTGATGCGCAGTGTGTGGGAAATTCATTTCGAAAATCCTGCTGACAAAAGCAGCGGGATTTACTCCAGTTATTTGCACGAACTCAGTACTTAGAAATTTTGGGGGAGAATTCCACCATGGCTATAGAAATAACAGCTAGAAATCAGTGCTGGTATTGTTGGTGTTGAACTCTTTGTGTGTTTTGTTCTGTGCTTCAATCAACATGTTGACCCCTTGGTACCAAGTCTGTTTCTGCCAAAGTAATATGCTTACAAAATGTGGACAATGGTTTGAATAAAAGAACATTTTTTTCTTAAGTGATTTACTTCAGTTACTCATTCTTTGTTTGGAGAAATAAGTTTTGCCAAGTTGAGTTTCTCTAGTGACAGGTATAAAGAAAAACGACCTAAACAAACTTGGTTATATTAGATGGAAAAATACTCGTTAAATGTTTTAATTATTGTGGTATTTCAATTGGGTAACCTACTCAATGGTAGAGTAGTAGTTAAATGTTATTGAATTATTTACTTAGTGTAACCAAAACAACATTTACATTCATTCAGTTTAACATGTTTTATTTTGCTTGTTGATGTAGAAAGAACACTTATTAGTGACATTTTAAGCAGAAAACTTCCTTGCACATAGATGCGCACAGCATATAAACTAAAAGCAGGTAGAAATGAACAAAGCTTGTGAGTGTCAATGAGAAAAAGCATTTTTCGCTGTTTCAGTCAGTAACCTATTCTTGGTGACCTATTAGCCTTGGTTTCAGTTCATCCACTAGCTAAAAATATCTCCAATGCACTTGGCTGTGTCACCAGGTCCACATTACTCTTTCAGCGGGCAGGTGCTGAGGGAGATGGGGAATGATTGAGCAGCATGACTTTCGGCACTTTCAATGAATAAATAATAACAAGTAGAATGCGAGAGTGCAAAAAGATGTGGCGTAGGCAATGTCGCTACAGCAACACTTTCATGCATTAATTCTATTCCTCTGATGGCTCTTTTCAATAAAAATGAAGACTTTCAACTCTGAGCAGGAGCATGTTACAGCACTGATGAGGCCTCTTGTGCTCCAAAATGATTCTGCACAGCCTGGTTTATAATTTTGTGCAGCAGACATAGAGAGAAAATGAAAGCAACTGATCATTACTGGCAGCAGAAGACTGGGCTCCCAGCTGAAGCACTGCAAGTTTAAATTCAGCATTCCTGCCTGATTCTGATCTGTCTGCCTCATCAGATGCCTTTTCTTCTCCTCCCCTCTCCTCCCACCTAGTTCCTATGCGACCCAATGTGTGGAAGTCGAGCTATTTGTCTCCTATAAGAGAATATTCATAGATCCTGTGCACTAAGATTTTGGTTTCAGTTTGATCTATTTTGCAGAACAGTATTGACTATGGTTATGGGGCGAATTGTCCCAATCCTATAGCACTGAAAGATAAAAGGTAGCAAGTAGAATGATTTGAAGCCCTGTAAGCTAGCAAGTAAAGATACCAGTGCCACTTATTTTATATTCTTGCCAATTCTGGCTGTGTATTGTAGACTTTGGCTAAGGAAACCCAGCTATTTCCATGGCAACCCGAAAGGTGGCATTTCATGAAATAAGATTCACAGATGGTGAACTCCTTTGTATTGCTGGGCCATGTGACACATCGTCTTGTCACATCTGACAATTTGAGAAAATTGTTACTTTTCCAACTTCAGAAGAATGGATGACTTGTGGCTGTTGGGCTTATGTTGATGCATCCTGTATATTTTGCAATGTTTCATCAAGAAGGCATCTATAATTGTAGTTGTCCTATTAGAGTACCTTTTGTTCCATCCTCTATGCTACCAGACTACTATATGGAACTCTATTTACCCTCATCAGTTTCCGTTAAATTGTTTATTACCTACGCGTTAAATTAGTGTCAGCTTGTCTTCCAAAATTCATCTGCATTGGTGACTGAACATTAAGTCGTGAACCTGAAAATGCCCTACCTGAACCATTGTCTTCTCCTGTTGTTTTCAAAAGCCTTCTTAAAATGTTGACCCCTAGATTTACTATTGCAGCTCTAATTCAGTTCTCCTCTGTGAAGTGCCTTGGGCTGCTTATAATATAAAAGGTGCAATGTAGATGCAAGTTATTGTTATAATTATTGTTTGGTGGAGGGATTGAAGTATACATACACGAGTATACATACAAGTTTGGATTCCAAGATGATTGCTGTTTTTTTAATGAAGTAGCACATTACATCATCAAACCGCCACAGCACTGTCATGCTCACAGCAATCTAATCAATATGATTGTATATTAAATGTAGGCTTTTCTATAACACCATTATCATTTACACATCAGTGTTTTGACTTTTGTAATCAAGTAATACTTTCATTTACATTCTCTATTAACATAAGCTCACAGAACCTATTCTTGATACTAACATCAATGTATCTTTTGTTAATACCTTCACATTAATACTGCTCTCTCTTTAATATCTCTGCTGGATAGGGTGAGTAGCGCTGCCGAGTCGCTTCCTATCCTTCTCTGGGAAGAAACAAAATGTGCTAAAGTGGCTTTTCTTTTGATTTTATTGAAGGGATTGCCTGACAGTGATTGCTGTGATTCCACTTCCATGAGTGTATTGCTCTCCCTGTTTAGAATAACAAAGAACAATACAGCACAGGAACAGACCCTTCGGCCTACCATGCCTGTGCCGATATGCAGTTTCTATCCCTCAGTTCACCTCCCTTTCATATATATACCAACATGTACCTTGAATGTTGCTAATGTGCCTGCTTCCACCACCTCCGTTGGCAGTGTGTTCCAGGCACTCATCACCCTCTGTGTAGAAAAACTTTCCTCTCACATCTCCCCTAAAGTTACCACCAGTCACCTTAAACCTGTGCCCTCTTATAGTCAACACCTCCGCCCTGGGGAAAAGCCTTTGACTATCCACCCTATCTACGCCTCTCATAATTTCTATCAGGTCACCCTTCAGCCTCCATCTTTCCAGTGGAAAAAATCAGTGTTTATCCAACCTCTCCTCATACCTAAACCTTCAGACCAGGCAACATCCTAGTAAACTTCTTTTGTGCCCTCTCCAAAGTACTTGTGTTCTTCTGATAGTGTGGTGACCAGAATTGCATGCAATATTCCAAATGCAGACTAACTAAATGCTGGTGTAACATAACTTGCCAACTTTTATACTTGATGCCCCAACCAATAAAGGCAAGCATGCTTTATGCCCTCTTGACCGCCTTATTCCCTTGTGTTGTCACTTTCAGGGATCCATGGACCTGTACATTCAGATCTCTCTATGTCAATGCACCTAAGGGTTATGCCATTTATTATGTAATTTGCACTTGATTTTGATCTTCCAAAATACATCACCTCACATTTGTCCAGATTAAACTCCATTTGCCATTTCTCTGCCCAAATTTGCAATCTATCTACATCCTTTGACAATTGTCATCACCATTTGCAATTCTGCTAGCTTTTGTGTCATCTGTAAAATTACTAATCAGACCATCTTCATTTTTCTCATATATATCTCTATCTATATTACAAACAACAAAGGTCCCAGCAGATGTCCCTGTGGAACATCACTAGTTACTGATCTCTACTCTGAGAAGCACCCTTCCACTGCTACTCTGTTTTCTATGACCAAGCCAGTTCTGTATCCATCTAGCCAGAACACCATAAATCCCATCAGACTTTTAACTTTTGTACCAGCCTGCCATGAGGGACCTTGTCAAATGCCTTACTGAATTCCATGTAGACAACATCTACTGCCTTTCACTCTTCAATCATTCCTGTCACCTTCTCAAAAAACTTAAGAAGATGTGAGACATGACCTTCCCCTCACAAAACTATGCTGCCTATCACTAACAAGTATATTCACTTGCAAATGTGCATAAATCCACTAATTGGCTATTCTCTCGTCCCCCTGGAACCTTGCTTGTGGCCAAAGAGGGTGCAAAGATATCTGTTAAGGCCCTAGCTAATTCCTCCCTTGCCTCCTACAGTATCCTGGGACAGATCTCATCCGACCCTAAGGACTTGTCTGTCTTAATGCATTTTTAGACATCCAACACTTCCTCCTTCATTATATTGATCAATCTGAAAGTGTTCACACACCCTTTCCTAATCTCAACATTTCTCAAGTCCCTCTTTTTGGTGAATACCGATGCAAAGTACTCATTAAAGATATCACCCATTTCCTCTGGCTCTACACATAACATTCCTCATTTTTCCTTGAGTGGGCCTACTCTTTCCCTGACTACTCTCTTGCTCCTAATATGTATAAATGTATATAAGATGTGTAAATGAATGAGGCTGTATTTTTGTACTTACTAAGACTTCCTTCTTTTCCCGGTTCTGACTTACATATGATCTAAATTCAGTCAAAACATTACCCATTTATCCCATATGTTTTACACCTTTATCTAGCTTACCCCTTTCCCCACTCCATTAATTTCATAGCACTTTGTATGTTACAACAGCAACTCCACCTCAAAAGTATTTCATTGGCTGTAAAGCACTTTAAGTCTTAACTTTGATTGTAAGATAGGTGGATCGAAATCTAGTGTCTTAAACTTAAATAAGAGCAATTACAAGGATATGAAGGTAGAGTTGAAGGTAGAAGTGTACTGGAGAATAGGTTAAAGGTAGAGAAATAGTAGCAGATATTTTGGAAAATAATTCAATACTCTCAACCTAGAGCCTTTTTTCCTCAGTGAAATATATGGGAAAGATGTACTATCCATGGTTAACTAAGCAAGTTGAAGATCATACCAAATTGAAAGAAAAGGCTTACAGTGCTTTGAAGATTAGAACATAAGAACATAAGAAATAGGAGCAGGAGTAGGCCAACTAGCCCTTCGAGCCTGCCCTGCCATTCAATAAGATCATGGCTGATCTGTCGTGGCTCAGTTCCACATTCCCGTCCTCTCCCCATAACCCTTAATCCCCTCTCTTATCAAAAACCCGTCAACCCGCGTCTTAAAAATATTTAGCGAGGTAGCCTCCACCACTTCAACAGGCAGAGAATTCCAGAGATTCACCACCCTTTGAGTGAAGAAGTTCCTCCTCAACTCCGTTCTAAACCGCTCCCCCTTTATCTTGAGCCTGTGCCCCCTAGTCCTACTATCCTTTCCGAGCGGGAAGAGTCTCTCCACCTCTATCCTATCCATCCCATTCATCACCTTATACGTCTCAATGAGATCTCCCCTCATTCTTCTAAACTCTAACGAGTACAAGCCTAATTTATTCAGCCTCTCCTCATAGCTCAACCCCCTCAACTCCGGCATCAGCCTAGTAAACCTCCTCTGCACTCCCTCCAAGGCCAAAATATCCTTGCGTAAGTACGGCGCCCAAAACTGCACACAGTACTCCAGCTGCGGCCTCACCAATGCCAGTGATAGATCAGAAGATTGGCACGTGTTTGCAAATCAGCAAGTGGTGACTTCTATAAAATTCAGACAGAGCAATTAGAATATGAGAGAAAACTAGCAAGAAATATAAAAACTGAGAGTAAAAGATTCACCAACTTTATAAAAAGAAAAACAAGGAAAGTAGGCATTTGACCAGGATTTAATAATGAGAAACAATGAAGTGGTAGAGACTTTTTACTATGAAGACAGAAACTTTGAAGTATTGTCTCTGTCATCGTAGTAAAAAGCATTAAAAGCACCCCAACAATAGTAGAAAATCATGAGACAAAAGGGGTGGGAAGAATTTAAAACAACCACAGTAACTACAGAAAAGTACTGGAAAAACTAATGAGACTAATTTCCCTGCACCTGCTGGCTTGCTTCCAAGGGTCTTAAAAGAAGTGGTGATAGAGATAGTGGATGCATTTGTTATAAGCAGGTGAGGAGAGTTGAAGTGGCTCCCCTATTTTCTTTCTTATTTGAACGCAGCAGGTTTTTCGAAATCCTGTTATACTTTCCAGCTTGGTAAGTGTTCAACTATAAAATAGACCATCAGGGAGGTTTTCTTGCATTTTTAAACAGAAAAGAGGATAGTTTTTATTGTATTTAACCCGGTCTGAATAAAAATAATAAATACACTCTGATTCTCTCTCTCTCACACACACACACACACAAGCACACTTGGATCTACTGCCCACAAATAGATTTTGGCATGGGGAGGATACATAAAGTAAGTTAGAGTCCAGTAAAATAAAAGGATATATGGCTGGTTTCAGGCTGGATTCGGTGATCCAGTTGCTTTCATCCAGTAGCCCTGCTACTCTTGGTGTCAAAGCAGTTTACACTTTGGGACACACGATTCATCTGTTCTTCTGGAAACAGACTTCTGGGTTTCGTTCTTTTTCAAATCTATCCATGATACCTGGACAGTCAATATCAGCAGACAGGGTTGAACTTGCAAGTCGGATAGTGGCAGAAGGAGCGAGAGGGGAAATGAATTCACTCATGGTTTGTTTGCTTCAGCATTTCTTGAGAAAGCTGGTGCATAAACACACAAAGGGAAAATTTGTTACTAACGTTTTCTCTCCAACTATCCAGTGACCCAAATTTGATCATGGCTAGTGCATTCCAGTTATTTTGGTTTGGTGATGTCTGGGGATTCTCTCTCATTCAGAGTCCTATTGGTCAGATGTCATGGTTTGTCTCCAACTAGTTGACTATTCAGGTCTGGATGCTTTGCTCATGGACTGAAGTGGTCCCCATTTATGTCTTTCAATTGTTCCTGGTACAGCTTTGCAATCATGTTGCCTCCATTTTTAGTAGTTTAGTAGTATAGACAGTGATAGGCATCTTGAGGAGAATTGTTTGGTGGAGCAGATGCAGCATGGTTTCGTTAAGGGGAAGTCGTGTCTGACGAATTTATTGGAGTTCTATGAGGACGTGTCTAGGGCGGTGGATAGAGGCGAGCCGGTGGATGTGGTCTTTCTTGATTTTCAGAAGGCGTTTGACAAGGTGCCTCACAAGAGGTTATTGCAGAAGGTCAGGGGGCATGGAGTTGGGGGTAGGGTATTAGTGTGGATAGAGGATTGGCTGTCAAATAGGAGGCAGAGAGTGGGGGTCAATGGGTGCTATTCGGATTGGCGGTTGGTGACTAGTGGAGTGCCCCAGGGGTCGGCGCTGGGGCCTCAGCTATTTACCATTTATATAGATGATCTGGAGGAGGGAACCGAGTGTATGGTGTCGAAATTTGCTGATGACACCAAGATTGGTGGAACGGCAAATTGTGCGGAGGGTGCGGAGAGTCTGCAGAAGGATCTAGATAGGCTGGGCGAATGGGCCAGGAACTGGCAAATGGAATTTAATGTTGGCAAATGTGAGGTTGTCCACTTTGGTAGGAATAATGGTAGGAAGGACTATCACTTATGTGGCGAAAAACTGCAGCAGGCGACAGTGCAGAGGGACCTCGGGGTCCTTGTGCATGAGTCGTAAAAACCCAGCCTGCAGGTGCAGCAGGTGGTCAGGAAGGCGAATGGGATGCTGGCCTTCATAGCGAGGGGGATTGAATGTAAAAGTAGGGAGGTCTTGCTGCAGCTGCAGGGCACTGGTGAGGACGCAGCTGGAGTACTGTGTGCAGTTTTGGTCGCCGCACTTACGCAAGGGTATTTTGGCCTTGGAGGGAGTGCAGAAGAGCTTTACTAGGCTGATTCCAGAGTTGAGGGGGTTGAGCTATGAGGAGAGGCTGAATAAACTAGGCTTGTACTCGTTAGAGTTCAGAAGAATGAGGGGAGATCTCATTGAGACGTATAAGATGATGAATGGGATGGATAGGATAGAGGTGGAGAGACTCTTCCCGCTCAGAAAGGACAGTAGGACTAGAGGGCACAGCCTCAGGATAAAGGGGGGGCGGTTTAGAACGGAGTTGAGGAGGAACTTCTTCACACAAAGGGTGGTGAATCTCTGGAATTCTCTGCCCGTTGAAGTGGTGGAGGCTGCCTCGCTCAATATTTTTAAGACGCGGGTTGATAGGTTTTTGATAGGCAAGGGTATTAAGGGTTATGGGGAGAGGGTGGGAATGTGGAACTGAGCCACGACAGATCAGCCATGATCTTATTGAATGGCGGGGCAGGCTCGAGGGGCTAGATGGCCTACTCCTGCTCCTATTTCTTATGTTCTTATGATACAAACTTGCAGTCATCTATGACTGTGATCCCAAGTCACTGAAATGTGACTTTAAGTCTGTTTTTTTTAAAAAAAAGCACAGGTGTTTCCAACCAGTAAACTCATAAGTGTTTTTTTAAATATAAATCATGGCTTCACAACACATTAATCTTCCAAAATTCCCTCGATTCTGGAAAGTCCAGCTGATTGGCAAACTCCAAATGTTCAAGAAATGAAAGGAAAAGAAAGCAGGATTCTGTGCACCAATTAGCCTGACACATGTCATTGTGAAAATACTAGAATCCATTATTAAAGTAGTAGTAACAGGACATTTGACTATCATAACAAAATTAGGTAGAGTCAATATGGCGAAAGAGAAATTGTGTTTGACAAATTTATTGGAGTTCTTTGAGGGCATAACAGACAGAATGGATAAAGGACATAGTGCATTTGGATTTCCAAAAGGTATTCGATAAGGTGTCAGAAATTGTTACTACACAAGCTAAGAGCTCATGGTGTTGGGTGTGATATAACAGCTTGAATAGAGCATTGGCTAATGTGGTAGTGTGGCCCCTTTAAGGGAGAATTCCCTGAGGGCCACATGATTGAACCAGAGCATATTGGCTACCGAGGCAGGAAGCTGAGCCAATCGGGAGCAAGGGCTCATGTACTAGTTTGGGGAGGGCCTGCAGTTAAATTCAGGGAGGAGAGTTGTTTAGTTGCATAGCTGATTCTGTCTGACCCTTTATCGTTTGCAATTAATTTCTTATTACTTCGAGCCACATTGAATCGCCCTTGATTTATTTGCAGGAAATAGAGTCAGGATAAATGGGTCATTTTCAACATGGCAAACTGTAACTAGTGAAATGCCACAGGGACCAGGGGTGTCCATCATTTACAATCTATATTAACAATTTGGATAAGGAATCAACTGTACTGTAGTCAAATTTGTTGACAGTGCAAACATAGGGCAAGAAGCGGTGAGAATGAAACAGTGAGTCTGCAAAAGGATATGTAGATAAGTTAGTGAGTGGGAAAAAATCTGGCAAAATTGTATAATCGTCCATTTTGGCAGGAAGAATAGAAAAGCTGATTATTTTTTAAATTGAGAGAGATTGCAGAATATTGCAGTACAGAATGAACTGTGTGTCCTTGTACATGAATGGAATGTTGGCCTTTCTAGCGAGGGGGATAGAATATAAAAGTAGGGAGGTCTTGCTGCAACTGTACAGGGTACTGGTGAGGCCGCAGCTGGAGTACTGTGTGCAGTTTTGGTCGCCACACTTGCGGAAGGATATTTTGGCCTTGGAGGGAGTGCAGAGGAGGTTCACTAGGCTGATACTGCAGATGAGGGGGTTGGATGATGAAGAGGGATTAAATAGACTGGGTCTGTACTAATTGGAGTTTAGAAGGCTGAGGGGGGATCTTATAGAGATGTATAAGATAATGAAGGGGATGGATAAGGTAGAGGTAGAGAGATTCTTCCTGCTTAGAAAGGATAGCAGGACTAGAGGACATAGCCTCAAGATAAGGGGGGGCGGGGGGGGGTGCGCAGTTTAGATCAGAGTTGAGGAGGAACTTCTTCACTCAAAGGGTGGTGAATCTCTGGAATTCTCTGCCCATTAAAGTGGTGGAGGCTGCCTCGCTAAATATATTTAAGTCACGGGTAGATAGGTTTCTGATAGACAAGGGAATTAAGGGTTATGGGGAGAAAACGGGAAAGTGGAACTGATCCACTCCAGATCAGCCATGATCTTATTGAACGGCGGGACAGGCTCGAAGGGCTAGATGGCCTACTCCTGCTCCTATTTCTTATGTTCTTGTGAATCATAACAAGTTAGCATGCAGGTACAGCAAATTGGAATGTCGGCTTTTATTGGAAAGGGTTTGGGAGTATAAAACTAGGGAAGTCTTGCTACAAATGTACAAGACATTGGCAAGACTTCACCTGGAGTCTTGTGTGAAGTTTTAGTTCCTTATTTAAGGTAGGATATACTTGCATTGGAAGTGGTTCAGAGGAGGTTCGTTAGGCTGATTCCTGAAAAGAATAAAGTTTTAAAAAGTTTATTTATTAGTCACAAGTAAGGGTTACATAAACACTGCAGTGCTATTACTGTGAAATTCCCCTAGTCATCACAGTCTGGACCTGTTTGGGTCAATGCATCTAACCAGCATATCTTTCAGAATGTGGGAAAAACCAGAGTACCCAGAGGAAACCCAGTCAGACATGGGGAGAACATGCAAACTTCACACAGACAGTGACCCATGCCAGGAATCGAACCCAGGTGCTGTGAAACAGCAGTGCTAACCACTGTGCTACTGTGACACCTCTGTGACAATGTGTTGTCTTGTGAGGAAAAACTAAACAGGTTGGTCTTGTATACTTTGGAGTTTAGAAGGAGAGGTGATCTTGTTGAACTATGTAAGATCCTGAAGGGGTTTGAGAGGATGTTTCCTTTCAGGTGAGAAATCTCTAAAAGCAGAGCCAAGTGAGTTTCCCACGTAAGACAGAGTTGAGGAGAAATTTCTCCTCTGAATTATTAGTCTTTGGCATTTTCTTCCACAGATTACATTGGAGGCTGGATCATTGGACATAGTCAAGGCTGAGTTTGACAGATTTTTGATCAATAAGGGAGTTTAAGATTAAGGTGGGGGGGGGGGTGGGCGTAACTTAGAAACATAGAAACCCTACAGTGCAGAAAGAGGCCATTCGGCCCATCGAGTCTGCACTGACCACAGTCCCACCCAGGCCCTATCCCTATATATTACTAACTAATCCCTCTAACCTACAGAACCCAGGATACTAAGGGGCAATTTAGCATGGCCAATTAACCTAACCCACACATCTCTGGACTGTGGGAGGAAACCGGAGCACGTGGAGGAAACCCACGCAGACACAGGGAGAATGTGCAAACTCCACACAGACAGTGACCCAAGCCGGGAATCGAACCGATGTCCCTGTTAACCACTGCTACCGTGCCACCCTTTCCTTAGAGTATAGGCAGAAAATGGAGTTAAAGCCACAATTAAACCAATTATGATATTATTGAAGGGCAGAGCACGCTTGATGAGCCAAATGAATTACTACTCCTGTTTTTTATGCTCTATCTTTCCTGAACCTCTTGTATCCTGGGGTCATTTGTGTCTAGTTCTGCCCTTTTGATATTGTTCTCCATTATCACCACAATATCCTAGTTTCATGCATTTTTATCTGTCTATGCATATAGCTCATCAAGCCTTGTATATCATGCTTCTTGTGTCTACAAACATGTACTCTAAACCTATTGTAGACCTCCTTACATTCCCTTAGTCTGACCTTACCTATTATCTGTAATATCTCACTATTGCTTACTCTCAGGCTATCTGCCTCTTCTAATCCTTTATGCACTTTGGTTCTCCTTTGTATTATGACCTCTTAGTTTATGTTGACCTGCCAAATTAGATTAAAGCTTCCCAAAGCACTGGCAGACTGTTCCACAAGCATATTGGTCCTTGCCGTGTGAAATTGCAATCCATCCGGCCTATATATGTCCCACCTCCCTCCTTCTAAAGGCCCAGGAATCTAAAGCTCTCTCCCTTCTATCCCATCTATCCAACTATGCATTCATCTGCTTTCTCTTATTTCTATAATTGCTAGCGTGTGGCTCCAGGGGTAATCTGAAGATTATAAATTTTGAGGTTCTGTTTGCATATCAAATTTCCTAAAATTTGTCCATGGGAGATCATTCCTATTTCTACCGATATTGTTGATGTCGCTTGACCACTGGTTGCTCACTTTTCCCCCTGAGTGTTCCACAGCCACTGAATTACATCCTTGATGCTGGCATCAGGAAGGCAACATACCATCCTGGAATCAGGTTTGCAGCTACAGAAATGCTTGTCAGTTCCCCTGAAATTGCATGTCACTGTTTCCCTAATTTTTCTCCTGCCTCCCAGTACAGATGAGAACCATCATTTGTAAATGCATCCTGGTTGAAGGGAGTGAGATGCTCTCAGGGTGCTATTGAACTACCTACCCTATCCTCTTGACTGTCCGGTGCAAGGTGGTCACCTTCAGAAGTGTGCTAAACATGTAGCTTTCCACATTATAGATGCACTGTAGTGATGCCAGCTGCCCTTCAAGATCCAAAACCTAGATCTTGAATACTTCCAATTGACGACATTTCTCTCACTTCCCTCATATTACCTATAAATCTCATGTTAATTTGGGCAAAAATTAGGAACTCTTTCATGTTTATACCTGCCTTTATGAATTTAAATTATGCTCTTAAATCCGACTGATTAAACTGAATGTAATTCTATTATAAATTATACAATAAGCATTGTATAAAATATTCATTGAGAATTATGTATTTGATAAATATCAAACAGAAACAATGAAATAAGTTTAATTGGTTAAGGTTGAATATAGTTAAATGATCTAGCTGAACAGCCAAAGGACTTGCATCTCATGAATGTCTGATTTGATGACTTAAAGGCAATGATCACAAGTGAATTATGATCAGTGCTATGAGTGGAAATGAATTGATAATCCTCTCTGCTTCGTAATTTATAATAGAAGCTGAAAATGCCGAAATGCTCAGCAATTTGGAGACCTCCTAAAATGGAAATGTTAACACCAAAAACACTTACTTATCTGTTCTATTGCTGACTAATTTGCTGTGTATTTCCAATATTTTCTGTTTCTTTTTGATTTGATTTATTATTGTCACATGTATTGGTATACAGTGAAAAGTATTGTTTCTTGCACACTATACAGAGAAAACATACCATGCATAGAGAAGGAAAGGAGAGGGTGCAGAATGTAGTGTTCCAGTCATAGCTAAGGTGTAGAGAAAGGTCAACTTAATATAAAGTAGGTCCATTCAAAAGTCTAATGGCAGCAAGGAAGAAGCTGTTCTTGAGTTGGCTGGTGTGTGACCTCAAACTTTTGTATCTTTTTCCTTACGGAGAAAGGTGGAAGAGAATATGTCTGGGGTGCTTGGGGCCCTTGATTATGCTGACTGCTTTTCCGAGGCAGTGGGAAGTGTCGGCAGAGTTACCGGATGGGAGGCAGGTTTGCGTGATAAATTGGACTTTGTTCATGACCCTTTGTAGTTTCTTGTCACCTTGGTCAGAGGAGGAGCCATACCAAACTGTGGTATATCCAGAAAGAATGCTTTCTATATGGCATCTTTAAAAGATGGTGAGAGCCATAGTGGATATGCCGAATTTCCTTAGCCTCCTGAGAAAGTAGAGGTGTCGGTAGGCTTTCTTAACTTTAACATCGGTGTGGATGGACCAGGACAAATTGTTAGTGATCTGGACACTTAGAAACTTGACCATGTTCACTTCATCCCTGTTGATGTAGACAGGGGCACGCCCTCGGCTGTGCTTCCTGAAGTTGATGACTATCTCCTTTTTCTGACATTGAGGGAGAGATTATTGTCATCGCACCAATTCATCAGATCCTATCTGTTTACTGTACTTCCAAACCACCACAGTGGTGTCATTAGCAAACTTGAAAATAGAGTTGGATGGGAATTTGACCACACCGTGGTAAGTGTGTAAGGAGTAATGTAAGGGGCTAAAGACATAATCCTGTGGGGCACCGGTGTTCCAGATAATCATGGAGGAGGTGTTGCTGACTATCCTTACTGAATGCGGTCTGTGGGTTAGGATGTCGTTAAGCTGAAGTTACTTTCAGGTTTGTAATGTTAACTCCTTGTACCATCTGTTTTCTCAGTATTGTATTTATACTGTTTATTTGGTAAAATACAGTACAAATAATGTTAATTCTGAGTGGGATGTAGAATGATTTCAGTATTACCAGTAACCACACTTTATTTTGTAACTCTCCGTTTTAGGAGCTCATTCATGAACCCTGAAACACATTTTGTACAGATGTGTGGTTCAAATTATTATATTACGCTAATTTACTGTTTGTTTTCAAATTTTAATTACTTAAAACCCAGATGTCAGTAGTGAGTACAGCTGACCAATTAAAATGTACTAATTTTTTTTGCTGCAATTCATTTATTTCCTTTAACTGAAGAATGTGAAATATTGTAATGTGAAACTGTGATGTAGAAACTAAACAATTAGACAAAATTTTATTTAGTCTTTTTGTGAAGGAGTGCTTTCTACAACATTCATCTGATTGTTGCAAAGCCTTTAGTATATAAACCTTTCCTCTTCTGCTAAAACTGCTGTAAACACAGTAAAAAGTCTGACAACACCAGGTTTTAGTCCAACCTATTTATTTGATAATAGACTCACAAGCTTTCGGGGTTAGCCCCTTCGTCAGGTGAATGGAGAGTTCATTCTCTCCATTCACCTGACGAAGGGGCTAACCCCGAAAGCTTGTGAGTCTATTATCAAATAAATAGGTTGGACTAAAACCTGGTGTTGTCAGACTTTTTACTGTGTTTATGCCAGTCCAACGCCGGCATACCCACATCAAAACTGCTGTACACAGTTTGCAATGAAAGAGTTCAAACTGCAACACAATGACTTTCTGGTACAAACACTGGTTCTGATTAATCGATGAGCAGGAGGCTCAACTTTAGTTTGCTGAAGGAACTACCAGAATGTAAATTTGTGAAGTTCGAATTAGTTTTAAAACAACCTGAGTTTAAAGGTTGCAATAGAAATTCAGCTCAGACTGAAAATTGAAATTCATTGCAGAGATCTTGTTAAGCTTTGTGTGGTTTTGTGTTCACTGGGTGTGAAAGTCCATTTGGCTAATGCAGCTAGTGTCAATGAGATAAGCAAAATCTCCCTGTAGGCCTCATTTAATAAATTCCCTGTAGAATTGTATAGAAAACAGTGACTTCAAAAAACTTTCTAATAGTCTTCTAGAAGCCAATGAAGTAGAACGGTTGAGTTACTGACACCACTGGGAACACAAACCTTCTTCCCTTTATTTTAAAACATCCGTTATGTAAAGGCCATGTCAGAAGGGGGCTTCCTTACGACAGCTAGATTTATCATTTTAAATCTTTTAAACTTTAATTTGTGCTACATTTTCAGGACTACCTTCCTGCATGGTTTATTTATTCTGGGAGCACTATATTAGTCAAGAATTAGCTACCACATGGTGAAGATGGTGCACAGAAGACACTGATGTTGTAAATAAAAGTGCTTTGATTTGATTTCAGTCAAGTCATTCAAGATGTTATTACTTTTGCTTCTCACCCACCGTCTCTCCCAATCTCTCCTAATCTCTCCTCAACTCCCACAGGGCTCTGCTCTGTTGACAACACACAATCTCAACCTGTCTCTCGTGAGCACTCCAGTGCAGTACTGAGGAAGTGATGTGTTACCTGATGAGATGCTAATACAGGTTGGCATACGAGATTCTGTAGCAATATTACAAAGAAGAGCAGTGAAGTTCTTGCTGTTATCTTGACAATGATTTATCCCTCAATTAATATAATCAAAACAGATTATCTGGTCATTTATCCCATTGCTGTCAGTGGTATCTTTCTGTGTAATAATTGATTGTTGTGCTTCTTACATTACTTTCCTATTTTCAAATCACTCCATGGCTTCACTTTTTTTATAATCTCCTTCAGCCCAACCATCCCCTGGATCACTTGTCTTCACCACCTCTTGCCTCTTAAACATTTCTGATTTTCATTGCTTCACCATGTGTACAACTGCCTAATCAGCAAGCTGTGGATTTCCTCTCCAATATTTTGTTGCCTTATTGTTGTTGTAAGAATCTTTTTAATGGAGACATTATGAAGGAGCGAAAGGCGTCATCTTTGCTTTGCTGGTATTTTTCACATTATTAAAATATTGCGCAATAATAATATATAGCTGAATTTAAGTATGTAGCCTGAGTGCAAAATTGTTGAAGGTTCTGCCTTTCAGCTGAGATATCATTCAGCCTCATTCGTCTACTTCTGTAGACATTAAAAATCCCATGCCACCATTCAAAGATTTGGCAGTTTCCTCGGTGTTTGTGCCAAAATTTCTCTTTCAACAATAGATTAACTAGTTACTCCTGTCATGGATAAACATTACAAGTTTTTAAAAAAATGGTGCAGCTGACCGCCAGTGGGATTGCTGCACATGATGTTTGTTTAACTCTGTTTATTTAGATCTGAAGTGTGGATTTGAATATGGAAGGTCTATATTTCCTGAAGAGAGACTTAATGGTGTGGAATATCAGAATATTGCACTTTCCAGTTGGGAACAAAAGTTTGGAACTAACTCAAATAAAGGAGTTAAATGTTTCATTTTGTTGATGTAAGCCAATCCTAGAAGATGGGATAAAAGTGTCCTCTGTCTAACAGCTGTCAAGATATAAAATTAATTCAGCATTCATATTTCTTCAGTGACTTGAGCAGAATTGATAGAAATCTAAGAAAATCTTTGTTAGATCTAAAGAGTCTTCATGTTGACTGACAGGCCTAATAACTTATCCCCATAAACATATTCTGCATATACAAGAAAAAAATTGCATTTCAAATCAACTTACCTTTAGCATAATAAAATCTCATAAAACGTTTCATGGGAACATTACCAAACACGATTTCCTCAAGATGCTCCGGTTTCCCCCATTGTCCAAAATGTGCAGATTGGGTGGATTGGCCATGCTAAATTGTCCCTTAGTTACTCAAGGTGTGTAGGTTTGATGGATTAGCTGTGGTAAATGTCTGCAGTTACAGGAATAGCACAGAAGAGAGGGCCTGGGTGAAATATTCTGTCAGAGAGTTGTAGGTATTCAATGAAAATTTGACACTGATCCACAAAACGACAGCTGGCTAAAAGCTGTCAAAGATGTAGATTTTTAGAAGGGATTTAAAGGAGAAAGAAGTAGGGAAGAGGTTTTAGGGGGAATTCTAGAGCTTCAGGCCTAGACACTTAAAGGTCATATTGGAGACGTGCAGAAACTTTGGAGCTAAAGAACATAAGAACATAAGAAATAGGAGCAGGAGTAGGCCATCTAGCCCTTCGAGCCTGCCCCGCCATTCAATAAGATCATGGCTGATCTGTCGTGGCTCAGTTCCACTTTCCCGCCCTCTCCCCATAACCCTTAATCCCCTCTCTTATCAAAACCCATCAACCCACGTCTTAAAAATATTTAGCGAGGCAGCCTCCACCACTTCAACGGGCAGAGAATTCCAGAGATTCACCACCCTTTGAGTGAAGAAGTTCCCCCTCAACTCCGTTCTAAACCGCCCCCCCCCCCTTTATCTTGAGGCTGTGCCCCCTAGTCCTACTGTCTTTTTTGAGCGGGAAGAGTCTCTCCACCTCTATCCTATCCATCCCATTCATCATCTTATACGTCTCAATGAGATCTCCCCTCATTCTTCTAAACTCTAACAAGTACAAGCCTAGTTTATTCAGCCTCTCCTCATAGCTCAACCCCCTCAACTCCGGCATCAGCCTAGTAAACCTCCTCTGCACTCCCTCCAAGGCCAAAATATCTTTGCGCAGGTGCGGCGCCCAAAACTGCACACAGTACTCCAGCTGCGGCCTCACCAATGCCCTATACAGCTGCAGCAAGACCTCCCTACTTTTATATTCAATCCCCCTCGCTATGAAGGCCAGCATCCCATTCGCCTTCCTGACCACCTGCTGCACATGCAAGCTGGGTTTTTGTGACTCATGCACAAGGACCCCGAGGTCCCTCTGCACCGTCGCCTGCTGCAGGATGCAAAGATGCAAGACTTGTTAAGCATCACCACTTTTGCTATCCCATTGGCATGAGGTGCTAAATGGTTATGTGAAGGGACAGGCAAGAAATATAAAGAAAATCATTAATTGTTATAAACAGACCCAGAAAACTTATGGATGACCTTCTTAGCCGCCTTCTCAAATGGAATAGTGCAGATTTTTGTGGGTTGAAAATATACCTGAACAGTTGATTATTACAAATGTTTTCAACATCAAAAACCATTTGTTCCATTGCAATCCCAACCATTTATGTTTTCACATAGTCACTATGCTGTGAATGGGGAAAAGAATGCTTGTGATTTCTCAGTTTGCTTAAGGCATTTAACCTTCTAACTGTGTTGATCAATTCGGTATTCATATTGTAAATGAGATAACCTGCTTACAGCTACATTATCACTGCCTCAGAGCCGGATGGAGGATGGACTTCTATGCTTCTATTAGAATCAGTTGACACTAATTCTGATGCTCGCAGTGGGAAGTGATTGTCAATTGTAAATTTAATCAATAATTACCAGCAGCACCCCTCCCCGATTTCCACAGGTCTGTTTAAATATACGCAGTAATATTTGCAAAATTAAATTATATTGCATGATGTTCAAAAAAATAAGTAAGAACCCTTGGTTGCTAAATTATTAACAGTGTAATTGTAATGGACATTTAAAATCTGATGTGGAGTTGCCGGCGTTGGACTGGGGTAAACACAGTAAGAAGTCTCGCAACACCAAGTTAAAGTCCAACAGGTTTATTTGGTAGCAAAAGCCACTATCTTTTGGAGTGCTGCCCCTTCATCAGGTAAGTCATTTAAAATCTGATCAGTGAGTGAGATTGAAGCCCAGCGCGCATTTACACTCTGATGGGTAAAGGAACTTAAATAAAAGTAGAGTGTTGAAAGTAGATCCATCAGTGTCTGAAAGAGAACAAACAGATTAAGGTTTAAGACAGGGACACAACATCAGAAAGCTGTCTTTATCAGAAGAATCCCTCCCCAAAATTAATAATTTGCTTTTGATTGATAGCAAACCTTCTCTATATTTGAGACTTTTCTTTATTTTTGGATTGTGAACAACAACTCCATGCATTTTTAAAATTCCTTTAATGAAATAAAATGTCCCAATGTATTTCACATGAGTGCAATCAAAGAAGGTTTGATAACAAACCACATGAGATTTCAGGAGAGGTTGCTAAAGCTTAGTCAAAGCATTAGGTTTTCAGGTCAGCACAGTGGCACACAGCGCCAGGGACCTGGGTTTGGTTCCAATCTTGGGTGACTGACTGTGTGGAGTTTACATGTTCTCCCCATCTGCTTGGATTTCCTCCAGGTCCTCCTGCAGATATGCAGGTTAGGTGGATTAGCCATGCCAAATTGCCCCATAGTATCCAAAGATGTGCAGGGTAAGTGGATTAGCCATGGGAAATGCATGGAGTTGCGGGGATAAGGTGGAGGTAGGGGTTGTGGTCTGGATAAGGTACTCTTTGGGAGATTTGGTGCAGACTGAATAGGCTGAATGGCTTTCCTTTGCATTGTAGGGAATCTATAGATTCTCTCTGTGGGTTTTAAAGAGGAGATGAAGGGAAATGGCAATGAAAGGTTAGAGACAGTCAAAAGTACAAGAGAATTATATGCAAAAGGTAACAAGAACATAAAAGTTGACCCAAAGTAAATCTGGGCCAGGCGATGAAGAAACTCCATATTTGAATCAGAATGCCAGATAAAAATAGTACACTATCAAGTCTTAGTACTGCGGCTTGCTTAATTATTCACCCAAGCATTGAATTTTGCTTAAAAAAGTACACTTGATTAAAAATATACGTTTCACACTTAAGTGATTAAATGTTTAAGTTGCTTATTGACTTGCAATTTTGATTATCTTTCGAATGTATACTTTACATGTGAAGTGCTATACTTGTGTTATCAAATTGATTCAATGGATAGAGTAGAATGAATAGCTTGAATTGGCTCTTTGGAGTTTGGTGCGGTGGAAGTGAATGGATGTGGGTAAAAGTTTGGTACGTTGAATTTCTTTACTTGAAGCATTTGTAAGAAAACATACAGTTATGTACAGAAACTGTTTACGTGATCAATGAAAAGATGGATCCATTGTAAAGTATGATAATTGGAATTAAACCTAAAAATTAATGCAAAATAAAACAATGAGTTACACTTACAAGCATAAAGATTTCAGTGTTTCACTGTTTATTCTAGAGTGTTTTTGATTAAAGGAACTCTATTAAATTGTGGCGTTATTTTGGATCATTATTGAAGTTATGAATTAGAAGATAAAAGATGATAGTTCAAATGACTAGTGCTATATTGTCATTGTTTATGCAAAAGCTGTTTCTTTTAAAAGAATGTAAGTTAGAAGGAAGTCACCTCAGCTAGATGTGTGCCAAGGAGATGATGAGCAGAGGTGACTTTGCTGCATATTCAGAGGATGGAAGTTGGTCACGTACTTAAATATTTTCTGAATGGAGAGAGAGCTGGAGTTAGATGACCCAGTAGAATGCCCAAAATGTTGCCTCAATGATGTTTATGACATAATTGCCCTAAACATTAATTCTTGTGTCTGGGAAATCTGAAATGCTGATAGAGGAAAGTGGCAATGTCACCAATGGGCCAGTGTGCATCATCAATGATGGTTAGCCACAGCAGCTTGACAACATGTGCCAACACCAAAATAACTCTCAATGACACCTAATGACCACTTCAAATGCAGCAAATATTGAAGGACCTATCTTCATGGATTAGTCTCTTCAGCCACCAGTAAAAGTGCACCATCTGAAGCTGCACCATCTCCACCAATTTAATTTACTGCATGTTCATCATCTTAGGCAGATGAAATGATGCCGTCAGGGAAGTTAAATGGAAACTGGGACCTAATCTTTTACGTTGAGCATTAGTAATATAAAAGTTAATTAAAATGTAGGATTATGCTAATGACAATGATCAAGGGAAATCCTGCTGTATAGTTCAATGGTCCAGAATTTTTTTTTGTCAAGGATGTTTATTCCTAATGCCTTTTAAATTATTTGTAACTCTGGTTATAATCCTGTTCTTTGATTTTAGAAAAAAATAGTTGTGAAGTGCCTAAGTAAACAATTCAAGAATACTGTTGAAAGAATAGAATTTCCAAGGCACTATAATTATGGCTTCATAACTGCAAACTTTTCTTGTAGCAAAGCTACATAGCTTGAAAAAAAATTAATAAACCTAAGTGCAAGAATGGTTAAATGATTAACGGTGATTTTCATGGAGAATGAGAATTGGTTTATGAATAGTTTTGCAATATGAAATCAGTGTGAATCTTCTAACTCAGTAACTGGGTAGCTATAGGATGTCGCAACTATTGTGTTTAAGCTGCAAAAGATAATATTCTTAATTCGGGTCACCAAATCAGTAATCCTGCAAATTGTATTTGTTTTTATTTTGCTAATTGCACTTGATTTAGTGGTCACCAAATTCTTTGTTCAAATATGGACTGACTAGTAAAGCTTGATATATTACAAACCCCATGTTAACTCTGCTGGAAGTGGAGAGGTTGGTGAAGAGCAGAATGACTAAAGGAATAGAAGAGTTAAATATTGGCCGTCTGCTCTTCTTAATAGGGGAATGGTAAATGATGAGAAGAACTTCTGGAAACACTCAGTAGATCAGGCAGCATTTGTGGAGAGTGAAACAGATTTGGCCTTTCAGCTTGACTTTTCATCAGAACAGAATGATAAATGTTATTAGGAGAAGCAAAGGTGGAGAGAAAGTATAGTGAGTGATAAGAAAAGGCCAGAAATATTTGATTGGGGTTTTGTTACATTCTATTTTCTTGGAAACTAAGTGATATAAGACTTGTTATGTTTTTCCTATTACCATGGAACCTGTGCAGGTAGAGTAGGAAGTGTAGTTTTTTTAAGAGTCAACCCAGGCATGAAGAATCAAAGGGTCTCTTGTCGTAAAATCCATTAATTGTAATTACTGTTGTATGTTAAATGAACTTGATGGTCTCAGTCCAGTTCATGCTAGATACAAGTCCATTGCAATGAACCGTCTCTTCATTGGTATCAATTTGGAATTTTAATCGGAGGCCAAACAGAGGATTTCTGGGAGAAATAGAGATGTCGTCCTTGTACAGCATGAGGCACATTTCTGATGCTGATAGGAAAAGTGAGCATCTGGTCTTTGTCCTCCTGACTTGATGTTGAGTACTTGATCATGACATTTGATGTTCAAAGTGAAAAGCAAATTATTTCTGAACACTGAGAGTACATAACCTTGATTACCATGAAGTCTTAATCCTTACCATGATTTGTACTCTTCCTCAATAATGATTTTGATTCTAGAATGTTGACAGCAGCAACTGTAGACATCTAGCAGTTGCGGTAGTAATCATATGTAAAAGTTCACTCCCTCAGTTTTGTTTTCAGCCATACGTTTCCCAGCCATATTGACCTTTATTTATTTTGCATTATGTGTGACAGACATATGTCTTTGATCTCATGTAGAACCAATTCTAATTATCATATTTTCATGAGAAATCAGCAAAAAATACTCCTATTTCAAAACTTGTACAACTATACCTGCCCACAACTCCGTATTACATCCAGCCCATGTGGCCCCCATCAACTCTTTTATGTTTGTTGTTTGACAACCGTTTGAATCTTGAAATTGGGAGTATTCAGTGATGACTAAAATCGTAACTGTGACCTACTGAGGAAGATTAGGAGTAAGAAAATTTTCAAAACTAAATGCAAATTACAAGCCACCCTTGTTTCTGAATAGGTACCAGGCTTGTTGCCTTAAAATTGGTTCTGGGAATTGTTGCTTCTGAGCTCACAGCAATTAATCGTAGACTTTTCTCAATTTCATACCCTAAAATGTTATGTCTATGAGGATATCCCCTGGGCGGGGCACAGATGAGCTCAATCCTGTAATTTTACATTGATCCAAAAGTAGAGATTTAATGATGGGCAACTAATCAACATCAGTCTTAAAGACCTCAAAAAAGGATCATTGGTGGTCAGTTAAAAGCTGCTGCATTTTTATTTGATGAAGCTGGAACATAATAGCCATTAAATGTAGACAGATTTCTTTATAGAAACACAGAATTTTTACAGTGTAGAAGGAGGCCAGTTAGCCCATTGAGCCTGCACTGGCTCTCTGAAAACACATTCTGCCTTGTCCCTGCCTTGTCCCCATAATCTTGCACAATTTTCTTTTCAGATAGCAATTCAATTCCCTTTTGAACGCCTTGATCAAACCTGCCTACACCTCTCAGAACCTTTGTTCCAGACTCCCAACTAACCTCTGGGTGAAAAAATTTCCTTACTTTCACTTTTACTCCTTATGCCAATTATTTTGAATCTGTGCCCTCTAGTTTTTGACGTTCCCTTGAGCAAGGACAGTTTCTCACTATTGATCCTGCTCATACCCCTTTGGATCTTGAATACCTCTATCAAGTGCATGCTCAACCGCCTTTTCTCCAAGGAAAAGAGTTCCAACCCTTCCAATCTACCCTCATAGCTAGAGTTCTTGAGATCTGGAATCGTTTTTGTGAATCTCTACTCTCTCCAGTGCCTTCCGATCCTTCCTTAAATGTGGTGCCCAGAACTGAACACAGCACTCAGATGAGGTCAAACTACTGTTTTATGCAAATTCAACATGATCTCCTTCCCCTTGTGCTCAATGATGCATTAATAAAGCTCTTTCAGTATGCCCTTCCATCTTCATTGACTGATGTACATATTCATTGAGGTTCCTCTGTTCCTGTAATACCTTTAGAGTTTCTCCCTTGGTTCTATACCGCCTCTATTTATTCATCCTGCCAGAATGAATCACCTCACACCTCTCTGCATTGAACTTAATCTGCTACTTTTATGACCAATCCACCAAATATGTCTTTTTGAAGTTCAAGATTATCGTCATTATATTTGATAATGTTTACAACCTTCGTATCATAAGTTTTGTAAGTATGAATTGAACACTGCAGTCATAATTTATTAATATATATCAGGAAGAGCAAGGGTCCCAACACTGACCCATGGGGCACTCCGCCATAAACCTTCCTCCAATGTGGAAAATGGTCATTTAACATTACGCTGTGTTTCCTGTCGCTCAGCCAATGTCTTATCTAAGTGCCTACTTTCCTTTTTATTTCATGAGCTAGTATTTTGATCAGAAGTCCTTTGTGTGGCTGTGTATCAAATGCCTTTTGAAAATCCAGCTGGACATCCACAGCATTACCCTTGTCAATCTCCAAGTTAGTTAAGCATGACTTTCCTTTAATGAATCTCTACTATTTTTCTTTAATTATCCTGCAGTTGTCTTATGTGACTGTTGATTTTGAACCAAACTATAGTTTCCTTTAGCAATTTAACATTCTATTGAGGTGCTGACAAGGCCAAAATGTCTCAAAAATCTAAAGTTAATGGAAGTGCTCATTATAGGGATACCTTTACATGTTCATTGTCATTAACTTTAAACAATCTTCCTTATTTGAAGAGCCATCTTTATTTGAAGAATTCAAAGACTTTCAGAGTGAAAGTCAAGTGGGCAGAGCCAATTCTAACAGAATACATTAATTGGATGATGATGTTCCTAAAATTGATCTTCCTGTAAACTGATGGATACAGTCATTTGTGTTTTTAATGCTATTTGTACCAAGAAAGCTGCAACACTCAACAGGAGTTATGTATATTTAAAAAACGCTCTTAATGAGCCAGCAAAAAGATCAGCTGGTATTCATTTCAACTAATTACACTCTACCTCAGTGAGGTTTCCTCACCATTGATCTCAGGTGAGGGGAGGGTTAATGTGGGAGGTGGGGCTGGTGGGTTTCAGCTTCAGACAAGTTATAATAATTCCTCCCTATTCTTCCAGTATTTCAGATGAGAAGCGCATGGGTAAATGATAAAGTGGCGCAAAAATTAAGAAAATAGCTTGTGAAAGAAGAAAACGTAGTTGTTTTTCAATTAAAGTGGAAAATGCTGGAAATACTCAGTTCAGGCAGCATCCGTGGAAAAGGCAAAAAAAGCAGGATTTATGTTTCAGGTCAATGACCTGGCATCAGGAGAGTTCTGATGAAAGAACATTGACCTAAAACATTAACATGCTGAGTATTTCAAGCATTTTTGTTTGATTTCAGATTCATCTGTACTATTTTGCCTTTGTTTAACTGCTCTACTCCCTGACTTCTTCAGCTGAAGTCAGTATTTAATCTCTTTTAGGACATGGGATGTCAGAACAGGAGTAGGCCATTCACCCACTTGAGTCTGACCTATACCTTCACTCCGGTTGTTCACCTTAGCTCTGTCGCCTTTAATACCCTTGCTGACAAAAGTTGTTAATTATTAGTTTCAAAATTTTGAGCTCACCTTGTCTCAACAGATTTTCTGTGGGGGGAGAAGAGAGTTCCGGATTTTTTCTACTCTCCTTGTGAAGAAGTGGTGCCTGATATTGCCCCGAATGCCTCGGTCAAATTTTAAGGTTCTGCCAATTTTTTTCTGGATTTCCCCATCAGAAGGAATAATTTCTATCTATCAACTTTTTAAATGATCTTAAACACCTCACTTAGGTCCCCCGTTAATCTTCCGTACTCAAGCGAATGCAAGCCCAAGCATATGAACCTTTACTAATAACTTAACTGTCTTTCAACCTGTATCTTTCCCTGTTTCTGAATACAGTGAATATTAGGTAGCCAATTTTGCCCATTGTGCAGCTTGTTACTTTGGAGTGGTTTTATTACTTTTGGTAAATTTGGGAAAGTTGAAACTCTCCACTCTTATGCAGGTATGTAAGATATGATATAGTTTCAATGAGATTTCTGACCATTTGGAAATTTCTTCTGCAGGGAACTGGGTTTGGGAAAAGTGCTAATATGTTTTTTGGAAAATGGTTTGTAATAGAAATCAGTAAGACACTAGTCTTCATTTAGTTTTCCTTTATTACTTTGGATTTATAGTCTGTTACAAAAGCAAAATTCTGAAGATGGGGGAAATCTGAAATTAAAATGCAGGTAATAGTCAGAAGGTGTTGCAGCATCAGTGGAGAGAGAAACAGTTAATGTTTCAGGCCCATGATTGGGAAAGGCCGTTGACTTGGAATGTTAATTCTGTTTAATTTATATCTATTAGTGTATATAAAATAACATTGGAAGGGTTTTTTTTTCTTCCTTTTAGGGTATATTTGTATAGATTGGCAGAAACAACGGTGAAGGTACAGATTGGAAAGAAATAATTGTACAATTACTGCTTTCCTGATATATCTTAATTTCCATTGAGTTATGATCAAATATAGTACAAAGGCTGTTGTTTATATAAAACCCCACCCATTGTGACATTTCAATACGCAGATATCACTTTATAAAAATAAAAATAATTTTGAATTGCATCCTTTTATAAGGACGATGCCAGTGGAAGGGAAGGAAAAACATAGTTGGGAAATTCAATGTGTGCCTTGTGGCACTCCACATCAGAGCTCCTAGTAGCTACTCTAGTGCATCTCCTGGACAGTAAAAACTAAACATTAATAACATTTAGAGTGATATAGCAGTTCATAGAACATAGAACATAGAACATTACAGCGCAGAACAGGCCCTTCGGCCCACGATGTTGCGCCGACCAGTTACAAAAACAATGACCCACTAGCCTATACCAATCCCTTTTCGTCCATAAACCTATCCAGAGATCTCTTAAACGCCCCCAAACTAGACGCATTTACAACTGCAGCAGGCAGGGCATTCCAATCCCTCACCACCCGCTGGGTAAAGAACCTACCCCTGACATCCGTCCTGTAGCTACCCCCCCTTAATTTAAAGCCATGCCCCCTCG